>NW_020175788.1:736585-885686 GCF_003031525.2 Neophocaena asiaeorientalis asiaeorientalis
GAGCCCCCTCCCCCGACGCCCTCCCCGGAGCCGCGGCCCGCGCACCACCCGCCGCGCGCAGCTCTCCCCTAGGGCCCGCCCCGCGCTCCTCTCCGCGCTTCCGCTCGCGGCGGCTTCGGCCCTGAGACCAGCACCCATACCCGCGCTGGGGATACTGAGCCAGGCGCCGCGCGCGGGCAGAGGGGCCCCGAGTCCACGTGACTCTCCATCCAACCAAAGCGAAAAGCGAAACGAGCCTTCCCACGGGAAGGCTCAAGGTCATTAGGTAAAAAGAACTTCAGCTGTTTTGCCAGCTTTTCCACTAGAAAGGACTAGAACCCTGTTCTTTTAAAACGACCCACCTGAGAAGGATTTGGTGCCGTTCTGTCCGCTAGATAATCTTTCCTCGGTTGTGGCCTACCTCTGACTGTTCCTGCTCAGTCGTTTTATATATCATTTCCAAGTTGCATTGCTTTGAACTTGACAGCCCTTGAAGCTGCAGTGCAATGTCTTATCAGCGCGTTTGTCATTGGAAGATTTTACGCCTGGTTTGTGGTACTGATGATCGTGACGAGCATAGTTGGGGTGCTTTTTCCTGTGCTCTGTAGAATTAACTTTTCATTCAGGTTAGAAAATCTATATACTGGTTACTAGTACTGCAGGGCCGTTCCCTCTCAATTAGGCTACGAAATGATTAAAATGTACTTGCTGTAGGCTTTTGTTGCTATAATATACTAAGCCCAGGTTAGTTTAAGAAATAAAACAATAGTCCTTTGTTTTGTCTTTTCTTTTTTTTCTTTTTTCTTTTTTCTTTTTTTTTTTTAGAGAGGGAGATTAAAAATGTATGGAAGAGCCTAACCTTGGATCAGCGCGCTTCCGATCATGGAAGTATAGACCGTCAGCTGACTACAGCTCAGACTACAGCTAGTCCCAAACTTCTAAAGATGAAAAACTGAGGCCCAGAAGGGTTTACTGACTTAATTCACATAGCTGCCTTGTGGCAGGCCTGTGCTGGGAAGCCAGATATGCTGACTTTACCCCCTAATCTGTGTGAATTCAGCAAAGCAAACGCACACACCTTTTACAGATAAAAATATATTCCCTGAAAAGTTTGCTGTCTCTCACACTTATCAATATGTAACAGCACTGCATGGACCCTGGGGCCAGGATCATCCAACAGAGAGGCTGCCACCTCTTGGAAGATAGTAGCCAGGAGGTGTGAGTGTGGACAAACATTGGCTGCGTAGGCTCACTGTGACATCACCAGAGCCTGGCACACAGTAGGCGCTCATTGTATATTTGCTATTGAGATTTGGTGGGAAGATGCATCTATGGCTGAGAACAAGGTGGCAGAGCTGGAGAAACGACCCCCCACTGAGAGGCCCAGCTTCTCTCTGGGAAACCTCCTGGTTCAAGATGCCTTCCTCCCGGCTCTCCACAGCCGTCCTTAAACAGAGCCTGTCACACAGAAGAGAGATGGCAGACTGCCAGAGGCTGCAGGGCCTGGGAGACAGCAAACCCACTCATTCCTCCTTGCTGGGGTTTTCAATGACTATTTGAGAAATGACTATTTGAGAAGGAGGTTAAATATTAATCACATGTGGGGGCTCAAGGGAAAGTCATATGTCCTTTTAATTTAGTCAGTAGTCAGTGGCTTTTAAAAAGTTTCAAATGACGGTGATGCTGATCATATACTGAGTATCTACCAGTGGCTGTAATGAGCACTTTTCATGTTTTTAATTAGTTATTTTTGTGATGAGCACTTTTTTTTTTTTTTTTTGCGGTACGTAGGCCTCTCACTGCTGTGGCCTCTCCTGTTGCGGAGCACAGGCTCCGGACGCGCAGGCTCAGCGGCCATGGCTCACGGGCCCAGCCGCTCCACGGCATGCGGGATCTTCCCGGACCGGGGCACGAACCCTTGTCCCCTGCATCGGCAGGCGGACTCTCAATCACTGCGCCACCAGGGAAGACCTATGATGAGCACCTTTGATGCACTATTCATTTAATCCTCACAACAATCTTAAGAGGTGGATATTATACCCTCATTATCGTCACCATCATCACCATCATCATCTCTATTTTAGAGACGAGAATAATGCAGCTTAGAAGGATTATGCAGCTTGCCCACAATCATACAGTTAATAAAGTACCACAACCAGGGGCTTTCCTGGTGGCGCAGTGGTTGAGAGTCCGCCTGCCGATGCAGGGGACGCGGGCTCGTGCCCCGGTCCGGGAAGATCCCACATGCCGCGGAGCGGCTAGGCCCGTAAGCCATGGCCGCTGAGCCTGCGCGTCCGGAGCCTGTGCTCCACAACGGGAGAGGCCACAACAGTGAGAGGCCCGCGTACAGCAAAAAAAAAAAAAAAAAGGACCACAACCAGTATTCAAACTCAAGCCAGTCTGAAATGGCTCCCTTAGGCACTGTTGAATACTGCCTCCATTCTATAGCCATACCCTCCTTCTTCTGCTTCTCTCTCTTTTGGACAATGGTCCCTGGAGACCCGTGCTACTCTACTATATAACCATATAGTCCTACGATTGGAAACCCATTAATCTGAAGACTGGATCTTTTAAAACAATATTCAACAAATGTCTAGAAAGGCGTTGTTTTTGTTGTTGTGTTGAATCTCATCTAAAAGAAAAAAAAAATCCCGATTTGTTCTTGTTACATGTAGGCATTAGGGATACCTGTAGACCTTTCTGACCCCAGCATCCTGTATAGCCAGCCCTCCCTTCCCCAGACTACAAGGCATTTCTGTTTTGTGTCAGACTTTGTCTCATTGTTTTATAAACATGGCTGCTGCTCAGAAGTTCTCCACACCTTTATTTCCTGGAAGAGGAAATTGCATTTCCGGGAGGGGCTTACATGTGGGTGGTGAGGTTCCACTCATTACGTTAAACACACCCGAACTTTCAGTTCTGTACTTCTTTCCCCGCTTCACCTTCTGCCCTGAACTTTCCTGGAATTGTGCTGAGAATAAGACTGTGGGGCAGCTTTTTCAGTTTCCTTTAGCTGGGAAAGACATGATTTCTGCTCTGGATCCAGAGCTAAGGAATAAATGACTCTCTGGAATCTTATCTCTGGGGACATCTCAATCCATCTTCCTTCTACTTGGGATTTGCAAAAGGTAGCTGAAGACATCTCTTTGCTTTTAATTTGGACCTGGTGGATGATTAAGCTCTATCTCCCAAACAGGCCAGCTCTGACACCCTTCTGTGAAACTGACCTTGGGATTGAAATTAAAAAGAAAATATTCTTATTATGGGCCTCAATTTGGAGAAAGACGGTATTAGGGAGAAGTAGGATATGATCCCACAGACAGTTTGAACAGAGGATAATTTCACAAGGACCCTTCTGTCTGTGCGGAAAGTCACCACTCGGAGGAAACCAGTTCGGACAATTTCATGAGGAGTTTATAAAATGGTCCACCTCAACACCCAGAAGAATCAGCATGGAATTGGAAGACAATGACCTACCCTGACTGAAGATTTGATAAACATGTTGTGTCTGGTGTAAATTTATTCAGAAAATGTCAAAATTATTCTAGGAGCTACAGGTGAAAGAGGCACAGACAAAAAACAGATATGTTCTTGTAAAACACAGCTATTATTCTATAATAATTATAAATAGAGTATAACCTATAAAAATTTAGAATCACTGTGTTGTACACCTGAAAATAACATATTATCAATCAACTATACCTCAATAAAAATACCACTGCCTCGAGAAATCATCTCACACCAGTCAGAGTGGCCATCATCAAAAAATCTAATAAATCCACAGCTTTGACAAGGGAAAAGGGAGATTTGTTTCCCCTTTCCCTCCAACTTTATAGACATTCAAGTGGGAAAAAAGGATAACAATTAGAAATTTTTATTGCCAGAGGAGAGCTCTAAACCGGGAAGCAAAAATTGGTCCTCCCCTTAGGGAGTAAGTAAACTTTTATTACTGTTGATAGTAAGATTGATATCAACTCTGCCAAACCATGAGGGGGAATGGTGAAAGGTGAATGCAAATTTTATCCTGAAATAAAAAAGGAACAATGTTCATAATCTGGTATGTTTGAGAGTTCTGCTGTTATTATACATGCTTAGTAATGTTAAGCTAATTTTAAAGTCTTAGACAACGTAGGGGAGGTAGGTGTTACGTCTCCATTTAAGAAAGAGATGATGAGTGCACCTAACATAAGCTAAAACTTATTGTGCATTTATGGCGGGTGTCCAGGCATAGTGCCCAGCACTTTGTTTAAGTTATTTAATTTGATTCTTACAACAAGTCCCTTGAGATGAGTAATATCCTCTTCATTTTCCAGATAGGACAGCTGAGCTTCAGAGGTCAAATAAATGATTTGCCAGGTTCATTGAGCCAATAAGTGTGGGGTATGGCTTGACTCCCAGTCTGTTGACCCCTAAAGCCATGATTTTTGCCATCATGCACAGAGACAAAAGCTGAAATTATAGCCTGATTCTCGAAACACTAAACGAATCGTGTATGTTTACACATGTCCTGATGAATACAGTATTCTAAGAATTAACACGTGTGTAGATGGCCAGTTGTAAATTAGAATGTATCAAAATGCCCACTTAATATAGCCATAGAAAATAAAAATTTTAATCTTTAATGATGCAGGATGCTTAGAGTAAATCACTTTTCCTGAGCATCAAGTATTGTTACATCATAAAGAAACTGAGCATGAAAGTATTTCTTTTTTTTTAAGGTAGAGAGTTATAAAAACACAATATTGCTGTCTTTTTTTTAATTTAACATCTTTGTTGGAGTATAATTGCTTTATAATGGTGTGTTAGTTTCTTCTTTATAACAAAGTGAATCAGCTATACATATACATACATCCCCATATCTCCTCCCTCTTGCATCTCCCTCCCACCCTCCCAATCCCACCCCTCTAGGTGGTCACAAAGCACCGAGCTGATCTCCCTGTGCTATGCGGCTGCTTCCCACTAGCTATCTATTTTACATTTGGTAGTGTATATATGTCCATGCCACTCTCTCACTTCGTCCCAGCTTACCCTTCCCCCTCCCCGTGTCCTCAAGTCCATTCTCTACGTCTGTGTCTTTATTCCCATCCTGCCCCTAGGTTCTTCATAACCTTTTTTTTTTTTAGATTCCATATATATGTGTTAGCACATGGTGTTTGTTTTTCTCTTTCTGACTGACTTCACTCTGTATGTGCTATCTTGTTTTAGTTGTGGCTTCTGAAGTCATTAGGTGCCATTTTTTAAAAGTCATCCCTGCCCCTAAAGAGACTCCAATTGTAACATAAGTATCTGAATCAGATAGTGAATGGTAACGTTTTCAATGTTTTAATATGGATACAAGTTAACACAATAAACTTCTGGTGTGTTTGTAAGGTCTAAGGATAGAATCAGGGAGAAAGGAAAGGTCCAGAATCTCTGAGGATCCGCAGATACGTTTTGGATTTGGTGAGTCCAGGTATATCAGCAAAATGAGTATGGCCCAAATGGATATAAAACTTTGTCTGAAATTAAAGGGAGATTGACTAGATAGAGTCATCTATACAGAGCACTGTTTTTTAGTGATTCTCTTCCACCAGTGGAAAAACAACAGCAAACTGAAAGTGCAAAAGACCGTACATTCTGATGAGAAATCCTCCCCAGGGAGGATTAATAAATCTGAGAATTAATCTGTGAATTCTGGAGGGAGAAATTAAGATGAAACTTTGGTCATCTTTATAAAGTTGATTATTGCAATTCTACAATTTGACACAGCACAATTACCCTTAGATCTGGAAATCAGTGAAGGCACATTGGAGTAAAGTGCTTTGTTTCTCAGTCTCCTTTTTGAAAAAGCAAATAACACACCTGCCCCTCATTACTCCCTTTTTCTTCAATCCATACCTCTCAAACACATGTTGTTTATGCTTTTATTCTGCCATTAAAACACACACACACACACACACACACACACACACACACACACAGATGGAGGGAGGGGATTTATGTTGGACTACATGGGGTTATTCTGTCAGGTTTCTTTGAGCTATAAAAGGCCAAGAATAAATGCCAATTAAAAGGAAGTTCTAATTGTTAGTGATGGGGAATGTAATATAATTTGCTTCTAGTACTCGTTGCTGATTTAATAGAGTCATTGGTATAAAAAATTCAAATATTCTCAAGGAAGTCATACACTGATGGCACAGGGAAACGCTGACAATCAAGAATTTCTTCTTTGTGTTCAGCTTTCCTGACTACACGATAGTTTTAACCATTCACTTTAAAGTAAATATTTTGCGAAATGAAAATATAAGTAATTTCTTTTTTTCTCAATGGTTAGAATAGTGGCCTAAGGAGGCTAAATTGACCATATTTCGCTGTGCTGTGAGTCAGAGGTGCTCTGTTGCATGCTCCCGCTTCATCCCCCAACCCCAGCATCTCACCCCTGAAATGTTTGTTTTTAGCCCCAAATGGTGATGCTTAAGACCGGTTATTTCTTTTCTTTCTTTTTTACATCTTTATTGGAGTATAATTGCTTTACAATGGTGTGTTAGTTTCCGCTTTATAACAAAGTGAATCAGTTATACATATACATATGTTCCCATATCTCTTCCCTCTTGCGTCTCCCTCCCTCCTGCCCTCCCTATCCCACCCCTCTAAGTGAAGACCGGATATTTCTTTAAACTTACATTGGCTCATATGTTGTAAGTAGATCCAAGCTGATATTTCCTTCCTTCCTTCCTTTCCTTCTTTCCTTTCTTTCCTTTCCTTCCTTCCTCCCTTCTTTCCTTCTTTCTATCCTTCTCTCTCTCTTTCTTTCGCTCTTTCTCTTTCTTTCCCCACTCTCCCTCCCTCCCTTCCTTCCTTTCTTTTTCTTTTGTTTTTTCCTGTCTTTTCTTTTTCTCCTTGTATACTAGGCAGAGTCAGCAAACAAAAGAAGTAAAGCCCTACCTTTGGGATTCAACATATCGCTCAGAGAGCAGATGCTTTATCTCCACTTTACACATAAAACACACATACACACACATACCACACACACAAACCATAAACCTGAACTGCCCAAGACTTGAATAAAATGTACTCTGATGATAAAAGAAAAATCTGTAATATTTAAGTAATCATATCAATAGGTTATATTTGTACATTTATGTAACATTAAAAATAATGAAAAATAATCTTTCTACACCTCATACTAGAACTCGATGGAGATATGCCCCCAAATCAAATATATGCAGTATCTTAGTTGGAAGATAAGCTTTTTTTCTAAATAGATTACAAATATCATGCATTATTTCACAAATACTTCTGTTTGTTTTAAAATTAAATAAAGGAGAGGTATGCAGATTACATCTTGCCAATTTCATAAGGAAGATTGAGTAGGTCAAACCTCTAATGCACTTTGGTCCCTATAAACCTTAAGAAGAGAATGTTGTACTTTGAATGATCAGCTACTCTATAAAGCATTTGTACCATGGTATTTTACATGTATTGTCTTGTTTAGCTTGCATAACAAACCTATAATATGGGTGGTGTTATTTACAATTTACCGATGAGACCACTAAGGCTCAGAGAGGATAAGGAACTTATCCAAGATCACACAGCAAGTGAGAGGCAGAGCCAGACTCAGAACACAGGAAGGGATCATTTGGATCTATGCCAAACTGTGTCTAGAGAATTCTAGCCACCAACTAAAGAGGCTAAAAATAGGGGTCAGAGTCTGCCTGCAGATTTTGAAAAATAATGTTTATTATTTTTCCCATGATAAAAGTTATGCATTTATTTGCATACACACACATCTAGAAATTAGAGAAAAGAAAAAAGAGAAAAAAGATTACCCATAGTTGCACAAGCAAAGACAATAAACATTTTGATATATTTCCTTACATGCTTTTATCTATAATTTTGGGGATTATTTTATTTTAAAAATAACTTTTACGTGTTGCCTAATTGTAAAGTAATGAATATTAGTTATAGAAAATTTGAAAACTATTAAAATATATATAAAAGAAGTTGTAAAACCCTCGTACACTCAAAGTATAAAGATGACTGTTAATCCTTTGGTATCTTATCCTAGTCACAGCTGAGAGCACAAATCTTGAGACTGAAGCTGAAACTGTTTGCATCACACAATTTGTAGTTTATGGTTCACAATACCTTTTTAAAAATTTGTTTGTTTGATTTTTACTTGATTTGTTAATGTTTTATTTGTCAAGAAATTGCAAATGTGATTTTTAGCCAGATGATTGGAATGCTTTGGTTGCTCTAAACAGGACCAGCTACTTGGCTTTTTCCTAAACAACAAAAATTACTCTCCCCACACACAAATATCTTAAAGAATGAATAATGATACTGTTTAAACCTGCCCTTATAACTCCACAGAATGGCTTAAATTTTTTTCCTCAAATGTCACTTGTTTTAAGTAGTTTCTACCGTGCAGGAAAGAAAACCAGCAACTCCCTGTTTACTAATTAGATCATGCACTTTTAACCAGAGGGAAAAGCTTCTGGTCAGGCGAAAGCAATTAATACTGAATTTCCAGATTAAGTAAATAACTTCGAGTGTTACATAAATTGGGAAGGGCTGCAGAAATTCAGATTAAATTGTAATCACACTAAGAAAGTTTCTCTCCAAGCAAAAAACAAGAAAGCTGTTGCTTGAGAACCTCTCATGTGACCTGATGTGCCAAACAAACCTAAAAAGACTTAAGAACTTAAGAACTTAAAAAGCGTTCTGAGTGAAACAGCATAAAGGTGCCCCACATTCCAGCTGCTACAATATTATTACCAAGTTTTCACTTCTCCTGGGAAGGTAGCGAGGACCAGCGCAAAGGAAACCAAATAATTAATCAACGGAAAGTCTTTAAACATAGGTTCTTGAGGTTATTGTGGCCTTTTTTCACGTTCCATAGAGTATCAAAGCATTGAAAAGAGTTTTGAAATAACTATTGTACATGTATTTGTTTTTCCAAACCTCTATTTACTTACCTTTTGCAGATTCATAGTTTCTCTTTTCCTTGTGATTTCATTCAGATAGAATGGAGACCTCTTCCATGGTTCCAAACTTACATTCTTCCTTTTATTTCTCAGCTAAGAAAGAAAATTCCCAAAATTCCATGATCTACTTTGTAACTCTGGACATAGTGACTCCATTATGTACATTATGGGGAAGATGTGGAGAAAGTGGAATTCTCATGCAAATTAGTACAACTAGGGGAAACTGTTTGGCAGTATTAACCAAAGCTGAGCATATGCAGCCTCCGTGACCCAGGCATTTCTTGAGTATATAACCCATAGACACGTATACATACACGCACTAAAAGACGTGAACAACATATTTGCATCATGTGTACAATCACGATGTACCACATTTCATGAGGCAGCAATGAAGTTTAACAAACTACTGCTATAGCATGAACTCAGAAATTGTCATGCTGGGTGAAAGAAGCCAGGCTAAAAGAATATATAGTGTGATTTCATTTACATAAAGCTCAAAAATGGGTATAATGAATTTATTCCATGAAAAGTCAAGATATTAGTTATTACATTTAAGGATGTGGATGATGTAGTTTCTGGAAACGGGCATTAGAATGGTTTATGCTATCAGAATGGCTTATGGCTTGGTTTATCACTTGATGTGGGAGCTGGTTACATAGATATGTCCACTTTGCATAAATTCATCTCATGGCACATATATGGCTTATGTACTTTTCTCTACGTGTCAACCCCAATAAAAAGGTTACTATCTGAAAGAGACTAGAAATAAGTGTTCGCAAGGACGTGGAGAAAAGGGAACACTTGCACGCTCTGGTGGGAACGTAAATTGGTGCCATGGAAAACAGAAGTGCCTCAAAAAAATTAAAAATAGAATTACCATACGATCCAGCAGTTCCACTACTGGATATTTAACCAAAGAAAATGAAAACACTAATTCAAAAAGATACATGTACCTGCATGTTCACTGCAGCATTCTTTACAATAGCCAAGATATGGGAACAACCTAAGTGCCCATCAATGGATAAATGAATAAAGAAATTGTGATAGATAGATAGATATAATGTTTCATATATATATATATATAATGGAATAATATGAACTATTATTCAGCTATAAAAAAGAATGAAGTCTTGCCATTTGTGACAACATGGATGGACTTCAAAGGCATTAAGCTAAGTGAAACAAGTCAAAAACAAATACCATATGATCTCTCATATATGGAACCTAAAAAACAAAAAATACTAAGCCCCAAAATAGAGAGCAGATTGACATTTGCAGGGGGTGGAAGGAGAAATGGGTAAACTGTTTTTTTGTTTGTTTGTTTCAGTTTAGAAAAACTGACTTAAAAAGGGTTATTTGCGAGTGGAATATAATATCATCGTATTCATAAAGCCCTTTCTCTGTAGCCTGAAACAGGATTGGTGTCCCAGGTAAAGGTGAGTTCACAAACTCGGCGAGTGCGACTACAGGGCAGATGTGTGAGTTCTCTCCTTGATCTATCTCTGCCTCTGTCTCTGTTTTTCTTTGTCTCTCTCTATTTCTCTGGGTCTGTCACTCTGTCTCTCTCCCTATCCCTCTCTGTCCCCACCTCTCTTTCTCTCTCTCTCTCTCTGTGTTACTCAATATGTGACAAGTTAAGCTCAATGACAGCGTGACCTCAAACAAGTCACTGATACCTTCTGAGTCCTTTTTCCTTGTTTGATGACTAGGGAGTTAGACAAGATGGTGCTTCCAGTCCTTTTGGACCCTCACTGCTGTGATTCTAGGCTCCTTTTCCTCTGTGAGGCTTCCCTGACCTCTTATTTCACAGTAGTCTCTCTCTCTCTCTCTCTCTCTCTCTCTCTCTCTCTGAAATCCACCTGCCACCCCTCTCCAGGGTAGCACACTGACATCTCGGCCTCATATTTGTGCTTGTGTCTTTGTCTCTGTTCCCACCACCGCCCCTGACCAGTTTCCTACCACTGCACCTTGTACAGAGTAAATAATACACAATGTTTGTCCTATAAAGGCAAAAATTCAGTAAATAGTTTGAAGTCCACACTGTAGTCAGTAGGTAAATGCCTAAAAAATTTTTTTAAAAATTAGAGTATTTCCCAACTTGGGTGAAAGGCAGCTTGTGCCAATTTCTAAATGGACTTTAATCACGAATGTAAAGTACAAATGGGAGTCGTTATGACCCATCAATGTTGCTTTTTGGGCGGTAACGTGTCTATGAGATTAAAGCATCGTGAAATAACTGGCGTAAAATATAAATACAGACAAAAATATAAAGACAATAAAGAATCATCTGGAAGATTTTTACTTGAGGTAATTAAAGATAAGGTTTATAATGATAGAGGTCCTGAGAGCTGATAAAGAATATGAAAAAGGAGGGCTGGTTGATAAAAATTTGTCTGTCTTCTGAATTGTTCAATTGTACTTAATCATACACTTAAGAAGCTGAAAACGTTTATTTCAAAAGATAATGTGGCTAAACTGCAGAAGGATAAGTTTTATATCCTTTTGAAAGCAGCTACTTTCCTATATTATCGTTTTTTCGAATATTTCTTTGCTCGTGAAGATGTGTGGTTTAATCTCCTGATTAACGGAATACCAGTTATCTTGTGGGGTGGACCCTTCATGATGGATAGTGTATGCTCTTTCATCAGGTATGGATTACAAAGTTGTTTCTGCAACTGTCAAATCCAGGACCAGGTGTGGGAATGGAATCTTTTAAGGAGCAGCTGCACCGAGGCACCATCTGGGCTGAGAGGCAGAGAGGGGTGTGGTATGAAAAAGGTCCATGTGGTCCAGGTTCAAATGGACTGCATGCTCCCGGCCAACCAGCCTACCCTCAGCCTTTATCCCTCATGCAAACCTGTGAGCGTTAGGATGCATCTTGTGACAGAGGGTCAGCGTGGTCCTGTGGGTATTTCTGGTGTTGCTGAGGAAGCCAGAGAAATAGATGGAATTTTCAAGCCACGCATTTAGAAAAGTATAAATGTCAACATATTTGGTTTCTGACTCTCAGCCTTAAAGAAGCATCATCACCTTTTTCTTTACCTTCAATAGCAGCTAAATCCTGATTATCAAAGTCTTTCTAGGACACTGAAAGTTCCTGCTCATATAGTAGGTATTCAATACATTTTAAACACTTCTCTGCTTCCACTTACCTACCTTGTAGGGATGAGTTCATTTCAATAAAGCATGTGGAAACTCCATTGTAAGCACTCAATATATTCCCAAACCTTTCTAATAGTATCTGCTATATTATGAAGAGAGTGTGTAAAGCTTATGGATTTCAGAGAAATAAATCTCCAGATTCACGCCTGGGCTTCACTGTTGGCAAGCCACTGGATAAGGGGGAGTCTCACCATCTCTCTGGGCCTCAGTTTCCCCAGCTGTAAAATGCAGTGATGGACTAGATAACGCTTCTTTCAATTTAAAAAATCTATAAGGTACAAAATAACCTAATTCTGACAAGTAACAGTCCTTTTTCTTTTACTCTGGATAATCAACTGTAATTTGTATTCCACTGAGATTGATGGACGCCAAGCTCCATTTTTAACTTACTAGGATTTCTTGCAGCAGAGGAAGCCGTCAGTGAAAAGACATTTTCATTTTCAGCGACAGGTACCTAGTATTTTAAAGTCTTCCATTTCATTATTCACCTTCATGTTTTCCCTCAAACACATGTGGTTTTCAAACACAGGAAAGAAAACATGGTAACCTGTGGTTATAATTTCCACTAGAAAATAGAAAAAGTGTAGCTCAGTAAGAGTGTTTAACCGTGAAAAGCCGTGTTATAAGTTTTTTTCCTGAGATGAACAGTTAGTTACTGCACATTTCAAAAGTTGTTGGAAAATGGAGCCTGACTGCATCTGTTGTCACCATGAGAATACAGTTGTGGACACACAACTGCGGAGGTGTCAGTGTCTTGGACATTTTCCATCCTCCAGTATGTTTTCAAGCAGCCACTCTTTTAATTCAAATTCTGGGAAATTTGGAGAACATGTCTTTCTAGGTGACCCTTCCCATTTCCCAAGTAGCTCTAAGTGTCCGTTATCAGAGCCCATCTTGAAGCAAGTTGGCCTCACAGTAGCTCTTCCTCTATCCAGCATTTTATCTTCATGGTTATTTTCAACAAGGGTTCTGTCTTCCGCTGTGATCGGCTGAGTTTACTCTATACCTGAAATTAATGAATTCTTTAGTAAACATGTAAAAAGCACCAGCTAAGTTCATGATGTGAGCCCATGTCTGAATTTCACAGTGAATCAGAAGGAAATGCAAGCAACAAACCAAATCAAACAAACAGAAACAAATAACAGAAACAAACAAAAAAACCCCAAAAAACCCAAAAACCAAACTCTGAAGTTTCTGAAGTGGAACCATCAAAAACTATTAGAGATGCCAAGTAATTTTTATGTAGATTCTATTTTCATAAGACACTGTTATTTTGACCTTGGAAATCCTCTTTTCAGATGTTTGGGTTACCTAGCAGTGAGGAGAAAACCACCCTTGACTAAATCTTATGCACTGGTTCAAGAAGCCATCTGCTAAATCTGCCAGGGAACGCTGTATAAGTGGAGAAAGAAGTACACGATAGTTTAAATGTTTTCTTCTGGTTGCCTTACCCATCACAGTCAAATAAGTATATGGTACGTAAAACTCTGTAGTGTGTCAAGAGGAACAGGTACAATAGATCTTCACATGTGGGTTTAGCCTTGGAGGGAACAGCAACATAGTATAGAACAAGAAAGGCAGAGTGGGCTATTCTACATCTGTCAGGCTCTTATCTGCCACCGAGCAAGATGGTATCAGCGTGTTCATGTTTATACACAAGAACAGATGTCTGTGGCATCTGTGTCAATGCAGGACAGCGTTGGGGAGACCCTCCCCTGCAGCCTGTCCTCTGCACGCAGCCCGAGGACCCTGTTAATGCCCACGTCACATGCAATGCTCCTCTGTCCCAGCCCTCCAGGGGTTCCCTTCTCTGACATCTGCCCCAGCCCCGCTCCCCAGCACCCCTCTGAGTTATCTTCCTCACTCAGCACCAGCCACACAGGCGGCTTCCTCACGCTCCCTTGCGTGCCAGACAAGCCTCTGCTCCGGACATTTGCACAAGACCTCCTTCGGGTCTGGGTCTCGACATCAGTTTCTCAGTGAGTATTTCCCTGATCACTCTATTTAAAATCGCAGCCCCTAAGAGCACCCCCCCACCATCCATCCATACCCACTATTCCCTATGTGTCCCCCTGCCCCACACCCCTCCCTATCCCCCTTCCCAGTTAGTTTCATTTTTCTGGAACATAAAGTCCATGGCAGCAGGGATCCTTTTTTTCCTGTTTTGTGTTCTATCACATCCCCAACAAAATGGTACATAGAAATCACTCAAACAAGATTTGTATCTAGATGAATTAATTAAAAGTAGCTAGGACTTCCCTGGTGGGGCAGTGGTTGAGAGTCCGCCTGCCGATGCAGGGGACAGCGGTTCGTGCCCCGGTGCGGGAAGATCCCACATGCTGCGGAGCGGCTGGGCCCGTGAGCCATGGCCGCTGAGCCTGCGCGTCCGGAGCCTGTGCTCCGCAACGGGAGAGGCCACAACAGTGAGAGGCCCGCGTACAGCAAAAAAAAAAAAAAAAAAAGTAGCTATTCACAATACGTTTACACATGTGAAATACATTCGCTTAAATATTTATATGAAAGAATTGAATGGCTGATTTAATGAATCCTTTCATATCATAAGAAGTGGTTAATCCACTTACAAATAAAAACAAAGAGCAAATGTTTTATTTTTTATTTATGTATTTTCTTTTCCCCCCGACTTTACTGTGGTAGCGCTGACAATTAAAAACTGTGTGTAAACTACTGAGCCTGTTCTCTAGAGCTCGCGAGCCACAGCTACCGAAGCCCACGCGCCTAGAGCCCGTGCTCCGCAACAAGAGAAGCCACCGCAATGAGAAGCCCACACACAGCAATAAAGAGTAGAGAAAGCCTGCACAGCAACGGAGACCCAACGCACCAAAAATAAATTAATTAATTAAAAAAAACCAGAAAACAAAACTGTGTGTATGTAAGGTATACAATATGACGGTTTGATATATGTATACAATACCATATTGTTAACTATAGTCACATTGTTGATTACACTAGATATTGAAATACTGGATTTAATTAGTCCTCTCACATCATAAGAAGTATTTAATATGTTTACAAATAAAAACAAAGAGCAACTTCTTTACTTTAAAGGGATCATCTGCCCTCAGAAAATTGGAATCCAATCACCTCCATAAAAATGAGTAATAAGTCAATGTGGGGATATGAGGGGAAGAAGGACAGTAAAGATGGTGGTATGACAGGTGGACTGAAGGTCCAGTGTTGGCAGGGTTTGAAAGGTTGGTTGGAGCAAGAATACTAGAAGGAGTGATCTAGAAAGACAGAAGATGGTGGTCAAGACATACAAGGTTTGCAGTTATTTGTAATGACAAGGTCAAGGGAAGGACCATGGGAGTGAGTTCATTTAAAGGACAAGAAAATAGGAGAAGGTCAAGGAACTGAGGGCACATTAGAAGGATGACTTACGTGTATCTGGAATTATGATGGAAATAATGTCACAGAGATGACCACAAGAGAGGAGATAAAAAATCCAAGGGGTTTGGGAGAGTATCCCTGGGAAAATGGATAAAGGCAACAAGGAGGAGAAATTGGGTCAGGGTATTAATCTGCTGCCATAAAATTCAAATGGAGGGAGTTTCAGGAAGGCAGACGTTTCAGGAAGCAAACGTGAGGAGTAAGAGAGCACGCCACAGCCTCCGGTCTAGACCCCGTGGCGTGAAGGGTATCAAAGATAACGCAGCAACGGCTCGAGAAGGCTTCCAGTAAGGCAGGTCCTCGGAAGAGAGCCAGGGAGGTGAAAAACGCATGCCCAGAAATGGTCAAAGAGTGAGGGGAATTTTCTCATGACTGACTGGAGTTCCAGTGGACACAACTAGGCAAGCCTTGGCATGGGGGAGGTTTAAAAATAATCTTGGAAGAAGAAAAACATTCAAAGTAAGACTCAAACCCACACATGGGGCTGATGCATTTGATGTAGGGAATGAGTGAACGAGAGGACCAAGGCGAGTCTTGTAGGCTTTGTTCTGCAACTGGATGAATGATGGTGCCCCCTGACTGTGATGGGAATGCAATTCAGAGCTCTGTTGTGGTCACGTTACATTGGAGAAGCCTTAGATATACATTTGTAGTTGTCAAGTGGGCAGTTGTATAGATTTATTCCTTAAAATCAAGGCAAAGTTTAAGAATATAAACTTACTCTGGGAAATATTATTGCCAAAACCATTAGGATTAGGGTCATTAGCTGGTTATCGCATCCTCTGACCAGTAGGAAAGTTTCTTGGGAAATGCAACCAAGGTCAGCTATTTACTCAGTGAATGCAGGTGAGAGTAAATCCAGCACAGGCATACAATTCCTTAACCACAGCTTAAAAAACCCCTGATGCCGAAAGCTCAGCTTCTCTGTACACCAGTGCCGAATCAAATCCTGGAGACAGAGTTCTGGGTGAAGTAGAAAAGGATAGCTTTATTACTTGCCATTCAAAGGGGGGGACACAGCGGGCTCCTGCCTTGAAAAACTATGTGCCCCCAGTTGGAGAAGGTAGTGAGAAGTTCTATAGTAATGGTTCAAAGAGGGCGTGATCAGCTGGTGGACATTCTTTTGATTGGTTGGTGGGGAGGTAAGTGGGAGTCAGTATCATCGACCTTCCGGTTCCAACCGGTCTGGGGTCTATGTGCTTGTGGGCAGTACACAGTTAACTTCTCCCACCTGGTTGGGGATTCAGTATCTGCAAAACAGCTCAAAGACATTTGTTGTGTGTATCTGTTGATGGGGAACCAGGACGGTGCCCTAAGGATGCACTATTGTTTCTCTTGACTGTTTGTTTCTGCCTGGTCTCACATTCCCTCCCTTCCCTAATTAGCAACTGCTTGAATCTGCCCATTAGAACTCAGGGAAGGTCATGGAGGCTGAAAGAAGCCTATTTCCTGTAATCACAGAAAGGCTTTGTGTCAGGGGCCCCACAGGGCCCTGCCCGGTATCATCCCCAAACCTCAGAAAACTGCAAGTATTTTTCATCAGTTTGATGCCGACACTCATTTAGTAAACGGACATGAGTCTATTTGTAATCTTTATTCCATTTAGTGTGAATATTCAGTTATAGAGTTTTGCCCCAGACCTCACGGTAGGCACAGTATATGTGGCATATGTACCATACTAGCTTTCTAAAATAAACGAAGAAAATGTGGATTCTGAAGTATCTGTCTGAACAGTGTCGACTACAAATTGGCATTTTCCACGGCACTTGCCATTTCCCTCTACAAGGATTAAATCACGTGCCGCTGTAACTGCTGACTTCCAACACCCTCTGAAAGGAGTTCAGGTGGAGATCAGGAATGAGGCACTCCGTGCTCTGGGAAAAACTGGCAGAACAGGTCTTCGGATAATTAGATTTTTTCAGGAGCCAATTTTATGAGCCCAATTCTTGTATCTGCTCATATCTAGAAAAGCACTAAAATCCTTCATGGTGACGACTGCTTCTTGTGACTAGCAGAAACCTTCTGCAAAAAGAATATGTGCTCGATGGTATGTACTCCCGCTTCACCAAAATCACATATATACTGACCTTCCCCCTTACCTCTTTGGAGCAGTTTCTCAGAGCTATCTGGGATGCTGTCTCCCGGGCTGCAGGCCTCATTTTGCCCCAAATAAAATTTAACTCAGAACTCTCACGTTGTGCATTTTTTTAAGTCGACAAGAGCTTTGGAAAAGAATTCATAAAACTGTACCACAATGATGGTAACTGCTATGCCCATTCTTTACAAACACATATGCCTCTCAAGACCACTGGAAGACTTCTATTTTTATTGCAGGCACTCTCTCCCTAAGACAAGATACTTGACTACTCTTGAGCTCTGTCTTTTCCCCCTAAAATCCTCCATGATTTTTTCTAGAATCAGTGTAACTCACCATTCATCTGTTCTAGCTAGAGTGACCATACTTTTGCAACTCCAAATCATCATATCATCTTACTCACAGGGTATTGGTGAGGGCTCTCAATTACAAAACTAACTAGAGCTAATTTAAGCAGAAAAGACATTTGTTGAAGGATATTTTTTAGCTCACGTGTTTTCCAGGAAGGCCATGGAATCAAGCATGGAGAGCATGCAGCCGGGAACAAATGCACATTATCCTTCACGACTGGAGACCCTGGTACTCTTACTCCTGGTATACAAACTCACAGCTTACCCTGTGCCCAGGATTCTGCTGAGGGAGTCTTAAGGTGGCCTGATAAATATTATTGCCTTTCCCCATCTGAGTTCTGAACAAATAAGACAAATAAGTGGTGAGAAATGGAATGTTTCCTGCCGTATCAGTAAACAAAGGATGCCACAGTCATAGCGACTGCGGCCACAGCCTATGGTGAGCTGGTGAGCCCTGAGGGAACTCAGGGAGGAAACAGAATACCTGCCATCTAGCAGCCATCAGACTGCAGCCACTCCCTGCGGTGAGCCCTGAGGAAACTCAGGATGTGAAAACACAGGATACTGGTCCCAGAAGCTGAGGTGTATAGCAAAGGAGTGATTTCAGTGTGCCCAGACTCTTGCATCTTCCCATACATAGAAAAGCACTAAATTCCTTAACTTGAGATATCTGGTTTTCTTTAATAACAAAAATCTTTTGACATTCAGAGTACCTGCCCTTTGTTGTAAAACTCATATATCTTAGCTCGCCCCGGCCCTACGCCTGCCTCCTCGGAGCAATTTTCTCAGTGTTACTTGAGATGCTGTCTCCCGGGCTTGAAGTCCTAAAAATTTCCACCGAATAAAAACACAACTCACAACTTTTAGGCTGTGAATAATTTTTTTAGTCGGCAGTGGCAACTGGAGAACAAATGTCTTTATTTCTAATGACAGCTAAGTTAAAATACTAAGGTTAGTATTAGAGTCAAATGAGCTTGCTAATTAAACCTCAGAATTGGGAAGATTTACCCACCTCATAGCCAGTCATTGAACCAGGGCAGACCTCCCCAAGGTGATGCCCACAGAACTCACGGGACCTGTGGACAGGCTCAGTTCCAAGAGGGAAGGAGGAACTCAGTCAGCTTGCCTACTTTATCCTTCACCAATTTAATAGTCAGAATAGACATTCCACCTCCCTAGGATAGAGGCAGTGAAGGAGCAGAGAGAAGCCAGAAGTGTGATATTAATCACACTTGGAAAGATACATGAGGAGCGGGAAATACATGTCCCCCGCCCCCACCCCCCCATCAATTATATGCACCGTACAACTGGTACTACCACACTTTTTTTTTTGGTCAGTTTTTTTTTGTTTTGGCTGCACTGTGAGGCATGAGGGATCTTAGCTCCCTGACCAGGGATCAAACCCATGTTCCCTGCAGTGGATGCAGTGGAAGTGCGGAGTCTTAACCACTGGACCACCAGGGAAGTCCCGGAGCTACCATTTCTGCCAGAACAGATTCTGCGAGGTGCTTTCTTTTTTTCTCTTTCTTGAAAATCTAAGTGTCCTGCAGGAGCGTCTGATGCACAGCTTTAAAAAAAATTTTTTTTAACATCTTTATTGGAGTATAATTGCTTTACAATGGTGTGTTAGTTTCTGCTGTACAACAAAGTGAAACACCTATACATATACATGTATCCCCATATCCCCTCCCTCTTGAGTCTCCCTCCCACTCTCCCTATCCCACCCTCTAGGTGGACACAAAGCACCGAGCTGATCTCCCTGATGCATAGCTTCTTGTCCTCTAGATGCTATGGAGTTTGCAAAAGCACATTATTGGTTTCTAAATGTCTAGCTCTTAACTGGACTGGCCCATCTGAACACCTGTAGGCACCTGAAATCTAACACACTTACGTAGATCTCAGTGTCCTCATACCTCCTGCCTGCAAGTCTGACTCTCCTCCTGTATGTCTATCTTGATTAGTTGACTCACCACCCACCCAGGCTTCCAAGCTGGAAACCTCAGAGTACTTTTTGGTTCCCTTGTTTCTTTTTCTCTCCTTCACTCCTTCTATTCAAGGGGTCGAGTTCTGTGGGTTCTGCCTCTGGTTGTCTTTCACACGCACATGCGTTCCTTCTTTTCCTTTCCCCCTGTGCTGCCCCGGCTCAGCCTCTTCATCCTTTGACCAGACAATGGCAAAAGCCTCCCAGCTCTTTGGCTCCACACTTAATTTTGCCTTATTGGTCTAAACCAAAATCTGATCGTATCTCAGATAAAGCCTGTGATTCCCTCAGCAGTTAGTAGCCTTCACAATCCATGCCTAACTTCCCATCCAGCCATACCACCTGTCATTTTTCACTATAATGAACTTTAACTAAAATTACCAATACTTACAGAGTATATATTGTGTGGATGAGGCATAGTCCCTGATCTTGGGAACTTAAATTCTAGTGGGAGGAGCTAGAAAGTAGTAGCTTGCTGGGCATATTAAAGTATCACACATGGGGCACCTTAAACTACAGAAATGTATTTGTCACAGTTCTGGAGACTGAAAGTCCAAGATCATGGTGTCAGTAGGGCTGGTTTCTCTGATTGGCTTGCAGACAGCCACTTTCTCCCTGTTTCTTCACATGGTCTGTGCGTGTCTATCCTAATCCCCCCCCCCCTTTTTTTTTTTTGCGGTACGCAGGCCTCTCACTGTTGTGGCCTCTCCCGTTGCGGAGCACAGGCTCCGGACGCGCAGGCTCAGCGGCCATGGCTCACGGGCCCAGCCGCTCCGCAGCATGTGGGATCTTCCCGGACCGGGGCACGAACCCGTGTCCCCTGCATCGGCAGGCGGACTCTTAACCACTGCAGACTCTTAACCACAATAGAGTCAGGGAAGCCCCTGAATCACCTTTTTAAAGACTATCTCCAGATGCAATTACATTCTGAGGCACTGGGGGTTAGGACTTCAGCATATGAATTATGGAGAGGGGAGACACAATTAAGCCTATAACACAAGGTAAATTACTGTTCTATAACATGCCTCTGGGAGAAAGGCTGAGTAGAAAGCCTTCCGAGGGGAGGTGATAATGCTATGAACGAGATCTCGGAGAATAAGTAGGCTTTCTCCAAGGGGAGAAATAAACACAAGTCATTCCAAGAAGAGGTAATGGCACGAGCAAAGATACAAAGCTGGGAAAGTTTATAATGTGCTTGGGAAACGTGGAGATGTTCTCTTTGAATGCAGTAGCAGATGGGTGGTTGGAAGTAGGGGACATTCAGACCCAGGGGGTAATAGCGGCAGCCACAATACTTGGCACTACATTTGGGGAAGAAACTGCAAACTCAGTGGGACAGCCTGAGCCATTTGATCACGTCAGCATCCATAGCCCATCCTATATAAAGGAGTTCTCTGTAGAGTCATTTACTTTGTTTACTTGGTTGTTAAATTACCGCCTGTCTCCTCCTGATGGGTTTGCAGAGAAATTCACAGATGTTGCTGTTATTTTCAACCTAGCCATGTTGGTTTTGAATAGTGACTGCTTTCATCTTTGTGAAGAAAATACCTGCTTGCACAGCATCCTTGGAAGGAGATTCTATAAGGCCAAAATCTTTTTGCTGGATGACTCAAGCTACTGACTGAAATCACATTTTGCTATGTACCTTGCCCTCATTTCTAACTGATGGAGACACGTCAACTATGGGTAAATATGGTAGAATTTCTTCCATCTCCAGACAGAAACAACTCTTGAAACTAAGGCTATCATGTTTCTGATGCGCTTTCTTGTTTTTCTGGGGGGTTTTTTGGTTAAGAAAATGACACCTGATAATGTCACTTTTAAGTATTTTTCCAACTTGCACAAAGCTTTTTACTCAATAGATATATCACCACAATACTATCAGAGATAACAGGCTTATTAATAAGTTTTGGGGATTTTACTAATTTCTGGAATTTTTATCAATTGCATTACCTCTGCCTAAGGAAATCTAAGTATTAAAATGCTTTTTTCAATGATTAGTTGTAGAAGATTTTAGGATGAGCTGTTGGTGTAATAGAGTCATAACGATCATTTACTAAAAGCTTAAATAACTGAATCTCAAAGAACGGGAAGGGCAAGATAAAAGTTACTGTATATTTCAGGGACTTCCCTTGTGGTCCAGTGGTAAAGAATCTGCCTTCCAATGCAGGGGATGTGAGTTCGATCCCTGGTCGGGGAACTAAGAGCCTACACGCTACGGGGCAACTAACCCCGCGTGCCACAAACTACAGAGCCCACGCACCCTGGAGCCTGTGTGCCACAACTAGAGAAGAGATAACCCACACGCCACAACTAGAGAGAAGCCTGTGTGCCTGCGTGCCGCAACTAAGACCCGATGCAGCCAAAAAATAAAAAATAAATAAAATTTTAAAAATCATGTAAAACGTTATCGTATATTCCAAAAGGCTTGAAAGAATTTTTAAATCATTGAGAAACTGGAAAGCAGACGTCCCAAGTGATTTGAGTAGAATCACATGAAACAAATAACTTTCAGCTTATTTTCTTTCAGAGTCAGAAGGGAGAAGTGAAACTAAATCCATGGACATTGATTTGGCCATCCCTAAATGAATTATAAGTTAGAATTTATGTTTCCTACAGAAGTTTAAAGATTTAAGGGAGACATTTAAATTATAACCAGTTACTTCTATAGGCAGAGCCTATCACAATTGCTGAAATTATAGCTAGGAGATTAGCTAATGTCCTATCATATGGTACTAATCCTTTAATATTTTTTGGATAATATGGAAAATGAAACTTCAAAATTTTTAAGCTGCCTTTAATTGTTCAATTACTATAGGCATTTTATAAATGTAATTCTTATAATAGACCATTAGGTGGGTATTATTTCTCCCATTTTACATAAAGAAAAATTGAGCGCCAGAAATTAGACACAATTTGCCAAAATCCCATGGTCAGAAAATGAGTTTAGATGCAGCTTTGACACCAAGCCTGTGTTCTGATAACCTTCCAGGGTACATAATAAGCAAAGAATATTTGTTGAGTGAATGAATTTTTAGTAGAATTAAAAATATTAAATAAATAATAAGATAAAATAAATAAAATTAAATTTACAAGGAGGCAGCTGAGTCCATCCTCTCACTGCAGATTTGAAAGCCTTTTTCCTGCTCCATCCTGCCTGCCTAATTATTTTATCACTTAAAATCTTTGAGTATATTTGGTGGTTAAAATTTTAATGCTTTGTAAACATTCTTTCTTAGAAGCATCTTCTAAGTCTTAGAATCTGGAGGTGATGATTTCTGTAAAAATCAGTGACCTTGTTCAGAAAAACCACTGGTATTGAGGTTGGAAGCTTCAGGCTCAAACTCTAAGATCTTGCCTCTTGCCTCCCCTGTGTTCAAGCATTATTCAAAATTTTCACATTCACTTCTTACTCTTCCCAAGTTTCGGGGGGAGCAGCTGTGTGGTTCAAGAGCAGACTGTGGTCTCCTTTGTGTTCTACCATGTGGCCTGAAATATTTTCTTATCGCTCCTGGTCTAAAAGGTTCAAGCATAATTGGCAGCCATCTGAATCAACAAATCGTTAAAAAGACTCTAGTGCTTGTGGAATAAGCAACCAGATTTCTAATTCTGATCTTTATGCTTCTCCATAGTCTAGCACCAACTTAACTCTCCAGACTTCTTCATCTCCATAAATGTCCTCTCCCCTACACTAGTTGACTGTTTCTTGACCACGCCATGGACATCCCATGCTGCACACTTGCTCAACCCCAGTCCTCAGCCTGGAATTCTCCATCTACTCCTCTGCCTGTTCAGACCTCTGGACATCCAACTCAATCAAGTTCCACCTCTTCCTCGAGGAGTCACTCTAAATCTAACGATCTTTTCTTTGTGCCATTTATTTAGTTTTTAGAACATGCTATTTCATAGTATTAACTTTTGCCCTTGGGTCTTTTCTTTCTCGTTTACATTTTAGTCTTGCAAGCTTGATTCCCCACCAACTCTTAGATCATATTTTTAAAATGTACACACGTAGGGCTTCCCTGGTGGCGCAGTGGTTGAGAGTCCGCCTGCCGATGCAGGGGACACGGGTTCGTGACCCGGTCCGGGAAGATCCTGCATGCCGCAGAGCGGCTGGGCCCGTGAGCCATGGCCGCTGAGCCTGCACATCCGGAGCCTGTGCTCCGCAACGGGAGAGGCCACAACAGTGAGAGGCCCGCGTACCGCAAAAAAAAAAAAAAATGTACACACGTAGAAGAAACACTCAGATAAGGTTTTGTCTTGATTTTTAGAGATAATGAACCAAAGATTGAACTTCAAGGTAAAGCACAAGGTTGGTTTCAAACTTTACATGATGACAACAGTTTTCAACTGACCAATCGTCTCAGTGGAGTTGCTCTGTTATTGATTAGGGTTTAAATCATTATAAAGGGCGGAAGAGACGAGGTGTGACAACTATATGGCTTAGAGCTCAGCTCCCTGAGAACCCTTTACTCAGGGCTAACCCCAATAATGTAGCATGGCATCTTTCCTCAGCTTGGGTTTTCCCCCCAAAGCAGGACGAGAAATAAGAATTCTTATGGAAATAATTTACTTTGAGAAGTGGTTTCAGAGGATAGCGGTGGGGAGTTGAGAAAGCGAGAGGGAAGGCGGGGAAGCCAACCTATGGATGCCCCACGGTGCTGGTTACTGCTGTGGGCAACTGAGGCTCAGTCCTAAGGACCACCTGAGCAATGATGTAGAATTCTCCTCGGAGTTGCCCGTCCAAGACAGAAATGGAGTACTTAGTCACTGGCTCCCAGCCCAAGGTCAAGGGTTGTCCCAGCAATTTGCCCACTGGCAGAAGGGCCAACCCAGTCCCTGCAGACATCCCTCACAAAATGGGCAAAGGTGTCCCTGGACAAAAGACAAAAGGTGCACAAGGCGACTGGAGTGAGGTCCTATCAGCCCTCACCTGTGCACAGGTGCTGCTGAGGCACCGGCCAGAGCAAAAGACGTGAGCAAGATGAGGCCGAGATGATGTCTGACACACAGGTTCTTTCCTAGTAAGCTCATACACGACCTCAGAATCCTCTCAACCCAGTGCTCCAGGGAGCTACTGTGAGTTCATTGGAGATGGCATATGAAATAAACCATCGTGCCCTCTCCAGAATAGGTGATCAAAAACAGCTTGGGAGCAAGTTTTCCCATGTGCCTACATGAAAGCTACCAAACATGGTTGATTAATCTGGTCCTTAAGAACGTGTAGATTTCCTACGTACGTTCTCACTGGAGTCAGTTCTTATTCTGGGAAGATAGAGAAACACTGCCCTCCTTACCTGGCACTGCCTTCCTGCCAGGTAAGGAAGCCAGGCCAAGGAAGGTGTTCTTGTTATGAAGATATAGATGCTATTTGCAACTGAAGGTGTTGATGCCCCCAGGAGCCCCTTGATACGTTTTCGGGGAGGCACTGAATGCTAACCGTCTGAGAACATGAAACATCTGAATGAGTTTGAATAGTTTTTAAGAATCAATAAAATATTTAGTTTAGTCAGTTACAATATATATCAACCCCCCTTAGGACATTTTTTTCCCCCAATTACATACTACAAGCATATGTGACTAATTCCTCGATCATATAAGAGAAATTATCCAGTTGATAAATATTGTCTGTGAAAGATATGAGAAGAGAGAAGCAGATGATTAATAAAACTGTTTGTTCAGCATCACATCTGTTCTCCAAAAAACAGTTAAGATGTACCGCTGTACTTTAAATTATCATCGACGAGGTGTTTCATGGAGAGTTCCTCTCTGGGACTGTGTCTTAGGTAGTAAACAGAAGAAAATATGCTAACAGATTACAAATTAATCAATCGCACAGCACTGAAGAAGAAAGCCTTTAAATTGGAGACAGTTACATATTCAGCCACAGATGCTAATCTTGTAATTCTCAGAAAGCCTCAGGTCAATCACCCATTGTTTAAGACCCGGAGGAACAATGTGGTTTGTGGCTGGACCTGCACAATTGAGAGAAAAGTTGGATACATTTTTGTTTAACGGAATTATCCATGTTGGATTTCTACCAATGCCCAAGTTTACTTCCAGAGCATATTTGGCTTCCAGACCGACTAATTGGGTAAAAAAGGGAGATGGTTTCTTACCATGGATTTGGGTTTGGAGGCTTAGAGCCAGTTTCTCTTTTAAGATGTGCAAACCTCCAATATACATTCAAATAAATGACAGCAAACCAGTCTTGGTGTGAGCTGAGAAAAACTTGCAAGTGGAGCCAATGGTTTCTGGTGGCAGAGTGTGGGAGATGTTAAAACAGCTTAGGCAGCTGTTTCAGCTGTGATTAAATAATGGCCTTTCTCTGACTTTATTGCAAAATTCTGAGGTAATTTG
The DNA here is from genome assembly GCF_003031525.2 of Neophocaena asiaeorientalis asiaeorientalis. Lineage (NCBI taxonomy): Eukaryota > Metazoa > Chordata > Mammalia > Artiodactyla > Phocoenidae > Neophocaena > Neophocaena asiaeorientalis. Next base: position 762,887 of record NW_020175788.1, read on the forward strand.
ATGACTTCAGTGTAGAAAAACAGTACAGTTTAAAAATGCTTATGGGAAAGTGGAAAAAGGTGCAGAGAAAACAAGGACAGTCTTATTCACGGAGGAGACTGTTGCCAATGTGAGCTGCTCGGGGTTCTCAGGGATTATTGCTCTTACATAAATCAAAAGGCTCCATAAACCCCATTTATTAGAAGCACACACATTCTCAAGCTCGTTCACATACGTGCATCCCAGTTTAAATGTTTTATTATTTGATTCCCCATTAAATGATTATTCTTCATAAGACCTCTTAAGGATTAACTGGGCAATTCTAGGAGTTAAAGGTAGACATAAATGAAAGTCAGATCTCTTCATTTGCAGATGCTAATCAATTCTGCATAACTAAGCATTATCATGTGAAGATTGACGGAAACTTCATAAGGCAGACATTTTTCATGCAGCTGTGATCAGTGAGTTTCTCAGAGTGGAGAAAAACACCATTTGCATATGCAAACCAGTACAGCTTGAACAAGGTCTTAATTGTTGTTATTTAAATGAGGAGTAATTAATTAGCATTCATACAACATGCTAGCTTTCACTTAGTTAATTGTATAGATCCAAATTTCAAAATAAAAACCACACATCTTTGGGTCCCGTTTGCCAAATTCAACATAAGCTGAGAAGTGTTAAAGAGAGAAGCTTGTCAGAGGGAATTCCCCTCTGGCAGGAACCATTCCTCTCTCACTATTGCTCTGGCTATATATCTTGAATAATCTTTTTTCTCTTTCTTTCTGAAATAAAACTCGAGAACTTAAAAAAATAAGATGAAAGTAACCATGAAGAGAAATCCAAAACAAAAAGATAGCAATGGAACACAATTCAGAGTTCAAATTTCTGAACCAAGATTACTTGCACTGAGGCTGAATTGCCTTCCTCACTTGCAAGGCAACTGGTTCTCCTTCCTTTGCTCTGACTCCCGGCTCCTTTGCCAAGAAGAGATTCTTGGCACGTCCCAAACTCAGTGCAGCCATTTGCCTCAGGTTACTGGCATCGCACAATTTTCCTTGATGGTTCTTTTTTTTTTTATGTGGACCACTTTTAAAGTCTTTATTGAATTTGTTACAATATTGTTTCTGTTATATGCTTTGGTTGTTTTGGCCGTGGGGCATGTGGGATCTTAGCTCCCCGACTAGACCAGGGATCAAACCCACACCCCCTGCACTGGAAGGCAAAGTCTTAATCACTGGACCGTCAGGGAAGTCCCTCTTTGATGGTTCTTGATGGCACTTCACCTAGGGATCCTCAAGGGAAGTGAGCAGACGCTACGGATTGGTTTCTTCACCTGCCTTCCTAGAGCGGAGGCTGGGATGCGAAAGATTACATCTCCTAGAACTCCCGAGCACTTAGGTTTTCTGGATGTGATGTAGGTCTGCTGAGCATAAACATTTGCTTGGGACTTGAATGTGATATGGACAACGAGCCCCGTTTCTGTCTGTTTGGGTCCTAGCAGAGCTAGTGTGGGACCAGTGAGCGTGCAGGCAGCCTTCAGCCCTGGGCTGGCAGCCTCCTGACATCGGGCTGTGGCAGAGGCAAGAGCTGCCAGATACTGCCCACTGTAATTTAAAAGTTGTTCTTAGAAGTACAGCCCGGAGTTTGTTTCTGCAGCTTTTCCTAATGACTCTGGAATGTGTTTAATAGACCGCGATAAAGGTCTTTTCTTACTTAAAAACCAGCTAGCGTGGAGTCTATTGTCTGCAACTGAACTTTTACCCTAGTAATAATTCGTATCAGTACTCCCAGAAAAGTGGGGAATGTGGAGATGGTGGTGTTATCTGGTTGGATTTGAAAGCAACAGGGATATCCTGCCTAGAGAATATGAGCTATGCTTTTTACTCTGCCAGAAAGCTTAATGAAAAAAATATACGATCAGTTCAGGGTTTAACATCTTATTTTTTTTTTTGCAGTACGCGGGCCTCTCAGTGCCGTGGCCTCTCCAGTTGCGGAGCACAGGCTCTGGACGCGCAGGCTCAGCGGCCATGGCTCAAGGGCCCAGCCGCTCCGCGGCACGTGGGATCTTCCCGGACCGGGGCACGAACCCGCGTCCCTTGCATCAGCAGGCGGACTCTCAACCACTGCGCCACCAGGGAAGCCCTAACATCTATTTTTAAGAGCCAGAGAACCAAGGAACGTCTACGGACGCTCTAAAAACCTCTCGTGTCTTATAGCCACAGGCTGATGCAACTAGAAATCAGATGAGGTCTGCCTTCGTGCGTTGCTGAGTTACATCAAAGGTTGTCCTCTCCGGCCTCATACTATCTTCTTTTGTGAAAGGAGGACGACATTGGGAGAGAGAGGATTGGAAGGAGGATATCTGGGCAGATTCCAACCTTAAATGAAGCTTCCTCACCTGCAGAAGCAGATCCTGCTTCCCCGTTGCTTTATGTCACGCGAGCACCTCGGGTGGTGACCTAACGGGGGAATCCTGGTTTCTCTATTCTGACAGTGCTAGAATCAGGCTCCCCAGCAAGACTCAGGGAAGGAGTTTCAAGCCTGACCTGGGAGGAGAAGTCTCACACACTTCAGGAATTGCAAGACTTGCTCATTAGTATCAGCTGAAACCAGGGAAGAAGGGGTGGGAGTGGATTCCAAATGGCATAACCCAGGAAGAAAGGAACGCCATTTTAGATTACAGGGCACTTACTGGAGGTTCTGGATTCAGTGTGTGAGCTCGCATAGCCGAAAATGGTTCTCGATATTTGCTTGGAGGAATGGCTGAAACGCAGACTCAGACGGAAGGACTTTGAGACGCCAGAACGCCTTGGCTTAAGGCAGACGAAGGAATCAAAAGATTTACGGACATAGAAATGCTGCAGTGGATTTATTGTGTTGAATGTGCTCACTCACCCCCTGTATTAGTCACCCCTTTCCTACTGTAACATATCGCCATGAACTTAGCGGTCGAAAACAACACAAAGGTATCTCATCGCGGTTCTGGAAGTCAGGGGTCCTAAAATCAAGGTGTTGGCAGGCTGTGTTTCCTCTGGAAGCCCCGGGGGTTGGAGGGGGGGGGCACCGTGTTCTTACCTTTTCCGCCGTATTCCTTGATTTACGGCTCCTTCCTCCACCTTAAGAGTCAGCAGGGTTGCATCTTCACATCTGCCTCACACACACCCATATCTCTGCTCTCATCCTCACGGCTCGTTTCCTAACGCTGACTAGTCTGTTTCCCGCTTACAAGGACTCTTGTGATTACATTGGGCCCACCTGACAATTCAGAATCATCTCCCCATCTCAAAATCCTTAACTTGATTACCCTGCAAAGTCCCTCTTGCCAGGTGAGGTAACAGGTTCACAGTCTAGAGATTCAGATGTGGACATCTTTGTTGGCAAAGATTCTGTCTACCATACTCCCTAACTATGTCCCCTAAGAGGGGCCAGAGGGTTTGTCCTTCCCCAAGGCATTGAGAAGTATGTACACGAGGGAAAGGTAAGTGTCTTTAAAAAGTGCTGAAGGTCAGGCCTCTGTAGGCTGGAGGTGCAAATGCTCTTCTGGAAAGGGCTCCCTGGAATCTGGAGCAGCAGATAGAGGCTAGAGGCAGCTCCTTGCTGGCCAGAGCCAGGGTGGGCGTGGCTACCAGGTTTTCTGAGGGACCCAACAGCTTCCTGGGAAAGAACTCATCTTAAGAGTTGAGAGTAAGGAACATAACTTCTAGAAACAAAACTAGCCTTTGCTGGGAGATGGAGGGGCAGAGTTCTGTCATTCCAGCTCGTTGCCTAGCCCGACTTCCATGAGTGCTCAGAAAAAAAGGGGTTGAAAGTAAACATCAACGATTGATTGAAAAGCCAAAAGGAAACCATAAGGTCTGGGAGAGGTTTTTGTTTGTTTGTTTTTGATTCAGGGAAATGTGATAAGAAAGGTAGTGCAGACACTGCTGGTGGTCCAGGCACTGAGGGCTGCCTGTCCATGGTGTCAGAACCAGCAGAGCTCCAGCTGCGGCAGATGGAGGTCTCAGTGCCATCATGGTCACACTGATGGACTCAGGTGCTTAATCTGTAGCAGGAGATGGAAGACATCCTCTGAAGGTTCACAGAAGTAGGTACGGGGCAGACTTTCAGAAGGACTGAGATTACATTAAAGAATGAGAAAAGGTCTCTCCAGAGAAATATTACTAACACTGTGTGACGTTGATCACTCTTCACGTGCCAGCCTAGACTAAGCCCTTTACATGCATTGTATAATTGAATCGTTATTTTCTCAATTTGTGGGGAGGAGGTAAATGAGGCTTAGAAAAGTTAAGTGCTTTGCCTGATTACCCCCAATTGGGAAGTGACTATCACTTGGTCCTTCTGTACAAAGTTCAACAATTTCACCACATTTTACCTTATAAACGTTTCCCCCAGACCTGTACAGCTCACGGAAATCAAGTTATGCTCTACGTGGGTACTGAGGTTTGGGAAGGTGAGTAACTTGCCAGGGGTCCTATGGGCTTTTATGGCAGAACAGGGACCAGAATCGAGGTTTCTGACTGCTAGCCTACTGTTCTTCTGGCAATAATAGACTATTGGATTATAGACTCACATGTGAACAAAGCTTAGGAAATGAGATCAGCCTTGTCTACATGTGATAAAACAGACTACAGATACCCCCATCCCTGTGACATCCGGTTACAAGTTTACCCTGAGATGAGAAGCAGCAAAGACCTGTGTGTGATGCGTCCTCTGCTTTCCCATCCACCAGGCTCACAGGTGTGCACCAGCAGCTGTGCCATGTGATACCTGAGGGAGCTGACGCTCGCTCAGAGCTGCAAATATCCATGTGCGTAAGTTTGACAATATCATATTGAAAAGACACAGGGGGGTTAAAGATGAATCCGTACAACATGATATAACATATAAAGTTGAAAAATGTAAACAACACTACATAGCTCTGAGAATCTGTGCATCTATAATTTAAGTATAAAGAAATGCCTAGAGATGAAAACCCTCAACTCGAAGAGAGGGTGGTTCTCTTGGGTGGAAGCGGATTTGGAGGAATGGGAGCATAAAGGGACAAGATGGATATAACAGTGCCTTGAAATCATAGCTGCAAATCTGATGAAGAGTTTGGCTTTTTCTGGACAATCTTATTCAGGGTTCCAAGAGCCATTTTCAATGTTGGAACCAGTAGGGGTGGGGAGAGGGGAGGAAAATCTTGGCCGTGACCCAGCTATGTCTAGAAAAATGGGAAATTTGCCCTGACAGTTTTTTCCTCTATTGTGCAAAGCAGGGCCAAGTGATGTCATTGGGACACGCAGATGTCTCTGACCTCTTCTTTGACTAGTGCCAAGAAAAATGGTCTTTGCAATCGAGTGATGCTCCTTCCTCCAACCCAGATTCAGCCCTCTACCATTTCTATACCTGTGGCCACAGGCCAGATTCCTGGAAACTCAAGAAACCTTTTTATTTAGAGAAATTGTGTCCTGTTGATTTTGGCGTTAAAATGGAATGCTGGAATATCTCCAGGATATTACAAAGGCTGGTTTGCATCTCACGTCTGTTACCAGGGGGCACATACACACACATAGCAAATTAATTAATTCCTCCTTACCTTTTTAAACTCATTTGTTTATTCATTCATTTAAGGAGCAAATATTTGTTGAGTAACTACTCAGAGACCACAGAAACAGAGACTAAAGACACAACTCCTGCCCTATAGGTCAGTATAGACAACAGAGATGACAAAGTAGGGACCAGACAGCTATAGCTCAGCATTGTGCAACCATGGAGATAAGAAGAGAGGAAGACGGGAGCCCAGGAAGGATCACCTGACATAGAAGGGCTGTTCTGGGAAAGTTTCAGAAAAAGGGCCACATGAGATGAGTCTGCAGGAGAAGTGGGAGTTAGCCAGATGGAACAGAGCAGCAGCAATTTTTGATAGAGCAGCAGGTGGGAAGCCCAAGGCCTGGGAGAGAGCACGGTGCATTCTGGGAACTGCCAGAGCCAGGTCTCAGCCAGGATGGGGTGAGATGGGTCCTAATCAGGACGATGCTTGTCCTTAATTCCCCCAGGGAAGCATGCATACAACAAAAGCTCCTGTCCTGTATATGTAACATAATATGTATGTTACATGCCAGGCATTGTACTTGCAGTTTACACATATTCATGTTAAATTTCTACAAAACTCCATTTTATAGACAAGTAAGTGGTTTAGACGAGATTTGACCCTGATTTGCCTGCCTTCCCGTATCTGCTCTTTACACTGTTGCCGCACGGATTATAAGGTCCACCCTGCCTACCGCACAGATATTGTGACGATCAGATGATACACGGTGGGTGAAAACACTTGGAGAACTAGACTAAACACTTAAACAAACCTTTAAGAAGAAAACTAGGATTGGTAATAATGCACTGATAATTCACACTGTTTGCAGCTAGTTTGAGGCCAGGGGTCTGAGGTAATAGAGAAAGGCAAGAGGCAGCTTCCATTAAAGTACATCTTCTTAAATGCCCCCAAAGCAGAGGCTGCCTCTGCCCTCATTTACTTACATGCAAAATCATCTCTAGAGGATTTATTAGTTTGTGAGCTTTATCTTGGGGCATCCAAGCTAGTGTGATCTCCCATCTGTGCTTATCGTGTAGCAGTACTGACATCACCCGTAGTGAGGGGCAGGGGTGGAAATCTCAGGAATTGGAAGGGTGATTGGACACAGCACCTTCTAAATTCATATTAATAAAATGAGGTTTTCAGATGAAACCCAGGGTTGGGAAGAAATGGATATTGTTTCAGCACAACATGGCCTGGAACTTATACTGGGAGCAAGACTGGCTTCGTAATTTGCAGGGTCTAATGCAAAATAAAAATGCAGGATCCCTGGGGCTTCCCTGGTGGCGCAGTGGTTGAGAGTCAGCCTGCCGATGCAGGGGACACGGGTTCGTGCCCCCGTCCGGGATGATCCCACATGCCGCGGAGCCGCTGAGCCTGCGCGTCCGGAGCCTGTGCTCCGCAACGGGAGAGGCCACAACAGTGAGAGGCCCGTGTACTGCAAAAAAAAAAAAATAATAATAATAATAATAATAAAAAATGCAGGATCCCTTGTTCAAAAATTATTTGAATTTCAAGATAGAGACAGAAGAACATTCCATCACGTGTGTTGTCCTTCTGAGCCTGGGGTCCATGAAGCCATTCCCACTATAAATTATCAATGTCCCGCGTAATCTGGTGAAGGGTGTTGGTAGACACTAATCCTTGCTATGAAAATGACTTGTTTGGAGGCAGTTAGGATGGGCTAGTGAAAAACAAGAAGAAAAGGGGCAACCTGTATGGGAATTTGAGAAGCCTCACTCCCTCATTCCTCTTCTTTACTTTCAGGTTGCAAATTTTCCCTTCCCTCCACTAAGTAGATATGTTACCAGCCCCTTTGTTAATCCATTCCAATGACACACAGCTTTTACTGGAAGAACTTCCTAATGGCTGAACTAGACTAGTGCCATTGCAACAGAAGGTGAATCCTTTTCGCCTGGTTCTTAGGGGAAATCAAATAGCTACGTATATTGTGTTTGGCTTTCAAAGTGTTCATAATCTGAACTTACCTTTCCCAATTTCCAGTTCTTCCAGGTGTGCATTTTGTCCCCCCGCCCAGGGGATTACGACTCTTGTTTCTTGAATTTGTTTTTTTTAATGCAACTTTTTTTAATTTTCTGGGTGAATATGATTGCTCTGGTAACACAGCGAATTGGTTCAGTATGGTATCCATCCAACCCGTAGTTATTCGGCATCATTAAATGTCAGGAGCTGTGCTAGGTGTTATATAAGAAGTGATGAACAAAGGAAGTTTGAAACTTACATTCTATTGATGGCGACAGACGTAAAACAAATAGTCACAGGAATGAACATATAATGAAAATGTACAGTAAGTGCAATGAGAGAAAAGAACAAAGCCGCTGTGAACAAAGGTCAGTTGACACTTTGACTGCATGGTCTAGGAAACCCATTATTTAGAGGAGATAATTTAGCCAAGACTTAAAAATAAGAAGGAACTAGCTAAGCAAAAATCTGGCATGGGAATAAAGAGTAGTCCGTGCAAAGTGTGATGATCCCAAGGCACAAATTTATTTTGTGAATCTGAGGATCTGAGAGAAAGTTAGAATGGCCAAAGCACTGAGAATTGGGGGTCAAATTTAGAGAGGCAAGTATGGTGCAGAGAACATAGGTGGAAACAATAGGATGTATGGGTGCCGAGTAATCAAAATCGTGGACTGTGCCGGTTATTCAGCTATTGTTTCTTAGCTCCAAAGCCACTCTTACACACTTGATTTTTTTGATGCTAAGATGGAGACTCTTCAAAACCATATTTCTGCTTTGTCAGCTCCCAACCTGCTAGGCTCTGGCAAAAGGAGACATTAAAGGAATATTGGAGAGCTGGAGGGTAAGAAGAGACCTGCTCCTTCTTGTTCCTGCCAGCGTTAATTTAGCAAAGGCTCTACATCTAGTTTGCGACAGTGAATTTCAGTTTGCAGTTTTCCTAACAATCTCAGATTCAGCTTCATTTCCACCTCACCCTCAGCCTGAGATACCAGCAACAGCTAGCTGGGGACTCCTCCTTAGAGGTCTAAGTCCCTGCTCCATGGAATATCCCATCCAAGCTTCTCATAATCTGAAACTTCTAGTAATTCCAACCATATCCCTGTACTTAGTCCTAGAGCAGTAGCTGTTTCCCTCACTTACAATCTTTGTGATATCTCTATGTTTCCTTTCCAGATTATCTACCATTTGGTTAATATTTTTTATATTAAATTCTTTCTGTTCAAATAACTAATGTGGTTTCTGTCTTTTGACTCCTAACTGACACAGATGAAGTTAGGAAAAGGAGACAAGAATGATTTTCATCTTTCTAACTTAAGCTGGATGAATGAAAATGCCATTTATTATGATGGGAAGACTTGCATAAGAAAACTTTGATACCTGGGAAAAGCAAAGGTGCAGTTTTGGACTCATGAAGCCTTGGAGACATCTAAGTGAACATGTCACATTAGCAGGTGAATAGACAAATTTGAATCCTGGATGTATGGCTGGTAGAAGCAGATGAACCTACGTGGGAGACAGAAAGTTTGGAGAAAAACCAGGAAATTGTTATGGTCTGGAAGCCAAGAGAACAAGGTGTTATGAGAAGAAGATTAACAGAATAGGTTTGGGAACCCAGAAATAAACTCTCACATTTATGGTCAGTTGGTTTTTAACAAGATTGCCAAAACTATTAACTCAATGGGGAAATAATAGGCTTTTCAACAAATAATGATGGGACTACTGGATATTTACCTGCAGAAAAATGGAGTTGGACCTCTCTCTCACTCCATATATACTAATTAACTCAAAATGGACCTAAATGCAAGAGTTAAGACTGAAAACTCTTAGAAGAAAACACAGGAGTAAATCTTTGTGACTTTGGATTAGGCAATGGTTTCTTAAATATGACACCAAAAGTAGAGGCAACAAAACAAAAAAATAAATTGAACTTCATCAGAATTAACAACTTTTGTATTTGAAAGGACACCATGAAGAACGTGAGAAAATAACCCACATACTGGAAGAAAATACTTGCAAGTCATATATCTATTAAGGGCTTGTATCTAGAATATATAAATAATACAACTCAATCATAAAAAGACAAGTAACTCACTTTAAAAAATGGGCAAAGGATTTCAATAGACGTTTCTCCAAAGTAGATCTAAACTTGACCTATAAATGCATGAAAAATGCTTATTCGTCATCATGGAAACGCCAATCAAAACCACAATGACATATAACTTCATAGCCATGAGGATGGCTATTACCAAAAATATGGAAAATGACAAGTGCTGGTGGGGATGTGGGGAAACTGGAACCTTTATTCATGGCCAGTGGGGACGTAAAATGGTACAACCACTTTGGAAAACAGTCTGGCAGTTCCTCAAAAGGTAAAACATAGAGTTAGCATTTGACCCAGTAATTTCACACCTAGGTATATACCCAATAGAAAAGAAAAGATAAATAAAACATGGTATGTCCACTCAATGGAATATTATTTGGCAATAAAAAGGAATGAAATACTGATATAAGCTACAGCATGGATAAACTTTGAAATCATGCTATGCAAAAGAAGCTAGTCACAAAAGATCACATATTGTATAATTTTATTTAAATGACCTGTCTGGAACAGATAAATCTATGGAGACAGGAAGTAGATTATTGGCTGCCTCAGGATGGGAGGAGGGCTGGGGAGATTAGGGAGTGATGGCTAGAGTATAGGATTTCGTTTTGGGGTGACAAAAATGTTTTAAAACTTGTGGTGATGGTTGCACAGCTCTGTAAATATTCTAAAGAACATTGAATTATATGCTTTAAATGAACTATTTGTATGGTTTGTAAATTGTATCTCAATAAAGCTGTTACAAAAATCAATATTCTCGCGGCAAAAAATAAATACAAGATGGGATGGTGAATTGCAGAAAATGCTGCTCAAAGGGTAGAAAAGAGTCAACATCTTTGGCAACCTGGAAGACAGTGGCCACTTGGACAACAGCAGGCTCAGTGAAGTGACAGACATGAAAATCAGTTTGGGGTAAACTGAAGAGTGAGGAAGTGCAAACAGTTTGTGGAAAGAGACTATTTAAAGTGGTTTTTCTGTGAAAAGGGTCAAAGAGATGCTTAACATCTGGAAGGAGCTCTAAGGTCAAGAGTTTATTTTCCATTTTGTCTTTAAGATGAGAGATACTAGAACATGTTTTCATACTGATGGAAGTCACCTGGTTGAGAGAGAAGTTGATGATGCAAGACAAAGGGGATAAAGGACATAAAGGATTGAAGTCTGTAAGGGATAAGGCTAGAGGGATCCAGGCCACAAGCAAAGAGGTTGCCAGGGATAAAAGGAGGGTGCTTCTTTCATGTTAACAGAAGGCAAGAAAGGAAAGTTCAGTTCAATTGCAAATAGGTTTATAGATTTGGTGATGGGGATGTGAGGGACTTCCTGAAGTATGAGGGGAGTCATCCAAAAGTGAGAGCATTAGGGAAAAGGCATGGAGGGATGGTCAGTGTATGGTTTGAGGAGAGAGGAAAGGTATGAACCCGTTCTTGGAGGAAGTTGGTAGAGCAAGCTCACAAGAGACGCCTCTTAGGGTTCCCACGCCATGATGAGCGTTTATTTGAGATTATGATCATAAGCTCAAAATGAGGCCAGTTGAACTTGGCCAGACCCCAAATGTTGGTCTGGGTTGAAAAGTTGGTGAAAATAATGATTTGGACTTGCCTAAGGTCATTTTCACTTCGTTGTATTATTTCCTCACCAAAAAAGAAAAGTAAAGAAGACTTTTTAAAAGATAAACATTTTATAACGGGGAAAGTGATCATAGCTCCCTGGGGTTTCACTTGCTCTTCACAGAGAGGAACTCAAGATTCAGGGGTACCCAGGAATCAAGATCCTCCAGGTAAGAGAATCCTTTCTCCCTTCTTTGGACTTGGAGAGGCAGGTGGGGAGTGGTGGTGATGTCAGCCCATGTCACTGGGACCCAGATTCTGGGTTCTGAGGTCATAATTCCTTGCTGGGTCCAGTTACAAAACCAACTTCTCCCATGTTTTATTTCTTGCCTCACCTTTGGGTCTACTTAATGTTTCATGGCATTAGACATGTCCCTACTGAAGTCCGGTCATGTGAATTTCTTTAGAAACACTCAGACGCCTAAGGACGACGGTGAGGGGAGAGGATGTTCACCAGGCTGATCTCTGTTGTTTTATATTAAAGACACTTTAGCATAAACAGTAAGATACATGTGTGCGTTCGTTGAAGCTACACCCTAGGACCGAGTTTCTCAAATGGAATCCTGTGGGCGTGTTTTGCTAGTGAGAGATGTGAGAGATGGTGAATGCAGAAGTAACCACCATTCTCTGAACTTGGCATGCCATTGAATGCTGGTGTTCCTAGTGACCTAGCAGCCCTGGAAGAATTTCCTTCAGCCCTACTGTACGGCAGTAACAGTGGGGTTGTGTGTATTCGCTTGCGTCCATTCTTATTTTCTATGCAAATTGGAGAGGCTGTTGCTAATTGGTTAGTGCCAAATTGCATGTAGTGGAGGACCCTATACTGGAGATATCAGCCTCTCCATCAGGAATCACCTCTCCTACTCCGACTGATGTACTGGAGCAAACAAATTGTACCCAGTGTAGAAACAGGAAATTGGATGGACTTTTCACTGCAAAGAAGGAATTGTTATGTGTTGCCACCCAGCTTCCCCTCCTGCCATCTTGCTGTTGTGAACACTGTGAGATGTGGATCACGTGGGTTAGAAGAGAATTTTACTGTGACATTTTTGTATTTTTTGCAATTTTTGTTCAGCTTTTCATCATGCACCTTGTGTTATAATTTATTGCATGTATATTTTCAAACACGTCTGAGGTATCGTGTGATGATTTTTGAAAATGACACGTGAAATGGAAGAGATTTCCAGATCTAGACCTAGACAATTCCGATAAAGTGATGAAGTGATGAATTACAATCTTCTGAGTCATTTCATCTCATCAAAGGGCACAGAGGAAGTCTGTCTATTCGTGTGTACAATGAAAACTGCTTATCAATGGATTTTACGGGTCATGCAAGGTGTCCCGGCCCATTTTGTGTTCTCTGTGGCAAAGAACTAATGAAGGCAGAAATGACTCCAGCAAAATTGAAAAATACTTTATGTGAAATCTGAAAAGTAAAGGTACTATTTAAACAGCCTTCAGAATCTCAAAACAAGCAGTGTAAAACATTCAAGAAGAGTCTCTTTCAGTAAGATGGCTCAGGAAGCAGTTTTTTAGAAGCAGAACTTAATGCCCCCAAAAGGATGAATTATGCCTTGGTGAGAACCAGCACATAAAATTATACTGAGTTAAATGCTAGGACAATTTACAGTGTAAGAAATGGAAAAGCTTCCAATCTCAGACAGTATGAGCGGTTGACATATTGGTGACAAGCTACTGGATGCTGAAAAGGTTTTGTATAATAAACTGATGAAAACAGCATCTTCATCTAGCTTGACACCAATTGTGTCATTCATAAGGTTTGTAAATAATGACGAAATTCAGGAAACCTTGTCAGCTACAAAAACCTGCTCAAAACAAGCCAAGGCCAGGATATATTTTCTGTTTTGTCTTCATATCTTGAAGCAAAGCATCTAATTTGGAAGAATCGTGTTAGAGTCTGTACTGAAAGTACCTTATTCATGGTTCACCCTGTGAGAGGCTTCCCTCTTTAGGAAAACAAGAATACCCTGACATCGTCATAACACATTCATTTGTTGGTAAACAGGTGCTTGGGTCAAAAACTACTGGAGGGGAAATGGGAAAAGTTTTGGATGATGATACAAATATGATTAGTTTGATTAAGCAAAGATCAATTCAATTGGAGATCTCTTTTAAAAAATGAGTGAAAACTCCAATAAAAAATGTATCTCCTACAAACAGAAATTTCACTAGTGTGTTTTAGGGGTAATATGAAGAATACAGAAGACCAGATTTTGCAAAATGCTTCGAAGATGAAGGATGATTACTGACACTAGACAAATTGGAAGATGTTTTTCGTCATGTGAATCAGCTGAACAAGTCTTTGAAAAACCCTGGAGATAATGTTTTCACCCCAAATTTTGGGATTTAGAAGAAAATTGAATTTTTGGAAAAATAATGTTGTAAAAGAAAATCTTGAGATGTTTTCCTTGCTCCTTGGGCCTAAAGCTATCAACAAATGTCAATCTTGCTGAAAAGGACCTGGAAGAATGAAGAATAAAATTGAACCCTATTTTCCCTGTCTTAAATACAAGTGCATGACCAGGTGAGGGAGCATTTCTCTCTTGCTGAGGTGAGGACACAGTTCTGAGGGAAGAAAGAATTCCGTGCACTGCAGCCCGATTGCATATTCTAGGCGAGGTTTCCTGATCTCTCCTTTTCTGTGTAAGAAGTGTGTCACAGGGAAACAATGGATATTTCGCTGCAGTTTTCAACTCCTCACACAGAAGAGCAAGCCTTGTTTTGTATCACAAGCACCAAGGGCAAAAAATCATTGCGTTTCAGTTGAAAATGAAATCTGATTCGGCTCAGAATTGAATTTTCATGCAGCACCAAACAGACACAGGTTTCACTTTAAAGAAGTAAATTTCATTCTTTATTTTCAGTTTCAAAAATAACACTTTGTAAATGCGTGTATAGGCCTAACAGAGAGACGAAAAAATCAACACATAACTTTGTAACTGCTGGGTCTGTATTTGAGCCTGACTGTATCACTCAGTAAGAAAGTCTTTTTTGAGAAGTGTTACCTCAAATCATTTCTTGAGCTTTACTTTTTATTCCTATTGCTTTGGTTTGTGGTTTCAGAAGCTTTGCTATTTATTGTTTGTCAATAAATGTTCATGCTATAGATAACCTTTACTAAAGTAAATTGATAATCTTGGAAGAAAATCTATCGAACCATCAAATTTAGAAAAATTCAATTCTATTTTGGATTAATTCATTAGATTTGCTTTATGAGGGTTTAATTTTTTTTGAAAAGGAAAGGAAGAGCTTCATTTTGAGAAAGGTTAAAAACTAAGCATAACTTGCCTGTCTTGCCTTTTTTTCCAGCAAAGATTGGTTAAAAAGTCATTTTTAGTTTTAAACAAGGGAAACAAATTTCCATGTGCATGTACCATATGACACATATATCATACCTCTTTCACATCTTGTATCCTGGAAATCATTTAAAGGGTTCCTCCAGATTCAAAAGACTGACAAAGTCTGCTCTGGGGGGTAGTCAGTTGTCATCTTAGACATTCACCTTTCAGGGGTGTCTAAAAGGCCACATTTCATAACATTAATACCACAAGGAATTTCACTCTTTTTAATCCCTGATCAACACTAGGCTTTTTCTCTAATTAGCATAATAAACGTTAAGGACACATTTTTATTTGTAAACTTAGAGGCTTATGAATTAACATCATTGTTGGAAATGGGCTCTCAGTGGTGAGATCAGTGGTATTAAAGCTATATGGTTGGCCTAAAATATTTTGGAGACACCACTAACACTTACAGGGGCGAAATATATCTCTAAGTGGACCTGGGCCTAGACATTGGTCAAAGGTTTTCGGATTGTCTGACAAACGTAAGGGTGGCAGAATCCTGTTTCTGCAATGTTTTGTCTGCATCAAGTTAGTTACATGCAAGATGCGGACAGACCTTTAAAAGGTCAGAGAGCTGAACTTACAGAACTCTTCCCACCTGCTTGCTAATAAGTGATTGTATACAAAATGTCCACATGTGCCGAAGTCTTTGATCTGTGACCTGATTTTATTATAACCAAGTGGTAGATTTGGGAGGAAGTAGCCAACACTCACCCACTTCAAACTTTCCCTACTACTGTTATCTATCAAAAATAACCAACAGGGGCTTCCCTGGTGGCACAGTGGTTGGGAGTCCGAACAGATAAGTTTAGGTGGACATGGCTCTCTATTTGCAAGAGTTGAGTTCATCAACGGATGGTGTTTTGCAAGGTCAGTGTGGTGTAGGTGATTGATAAGGAGAAAAAAATGGTGCCATGTTCTCTTTAATGCTTTTCCCATTCGGAAAAAAAAAAAAAAGAATTTCAGTAGTGTGACCCCAGATTAAACCTCAAGAATGTCCTAAATAAAGGGACCCGACCTTTGATGTAATCCTTTCTTGTTCATTATGGTAACTTGCTTATCCATCCTGCAAATAGGGATTCTCTGAAAAGAAATTGTAGTCTAAGGCCAATTTTTTTTTTTTTTTTTTTTCGGTACGCGGGCCTCTCACTGCTGTGGCCTCTCCCGTTGCGGAGCACAGGCTCCGGATGCGCAGGCTCAGCGGCCATGGCTCACGGGCTCAGCCGCTCTGCGGCATGTGGGATCTTCCCAGACCGGGGCACGAACCCGTGTCCCTTGCATCGGCAGGCGGACTCTCAACCACTGTGCCACCAGGAAAGCCCTAAGGCCAATTTTTTCCCTTCATGGTTCCTTTTCTTCCATGCATAGATGGGAAGTACTAAGTGAATACAAAGATGTTTAGCAGAACCTTTTAGAAAATAAAATTTGAAATTTGAGATTTGCTATAAAAATTAATCATAGGAACGTTTCCATGGAAATGAATTTTCGGTTAACTATTTTATTTTACATTGAAAATGGAAATCCACACAGTTATCATCCACATTAATGTGACTTTATTATTCCAATCTTGTCATTTACATGATTTTGCTCTTCCGGGAAACTCTCACTCAGAAAAATAAAAGTTGAAATAAACTTATTGCTCATTTCAAGAATTTCCATAGATTACTCTTAGAAAATATCGGACTACAGTTTATACCCCAAGACTATTTGAACCTCTTGCCTGGAAATTCTTGCATTGTTATAATCTCCAATCCTGGACTATCTTTTTGCCTGCTCCTAATTAAGCCCCACATTGAAAGATCTACCTTCATTCAGACTTCAAAATCTCAGAAATGTCCCAAGTACCTCTTCTGAGATGCTAAGACTGTAGTAAGAATAAATATAAGTATAAACATTTATATTAATGTTCACTTTTTTGCATCAGATTATCATTTTCCTCTTTGTAAAACCATAAGCTTTTATTGGCCATTAGTAACCATTGCAGCTGAGCGCTTTATAAGCACTGAGTTCTCAAAACATTATGTGATAGGTACTATTACTATACCCATTTTACAGAATGGGAAGATGAGGCTTAAAAGGATCAAATATGTAAAATAGATAACCAACAAGGACCTACTGTATAGCACAGGGAATGCTGCTCAATATCCTGTATTAACCTAAATGGAAAAAGAATTTGAAAAAGAATAGATACATGTATATATATATAACTGAATCACTTTGCTGTACACCTGAAACTAACACGACAATGAAAATCAACTATACTCCAATATAAAATAAAAGTTAAAAAAAAGAGGATCAAATATCCATTCATCTGGTGATGGGCACTTAGGTTGCTTCCATATTGTGAATAATGCTGCTGTGAACATTGGGGTACAAGCATCTTTTTGAATTAGTGTTTTCATTTCCTTTGGCTATATACCCAGGAGTGGAATTGCTGGGTCATATGGTAGTTTTATTTTTAGGTTTTTGAGGAACCTCCGCACTGTTTTCCATAGCAGCTGCACCAATTTACATCCCCACCAACAGTGTAGGAGGGCTTCCTTTTCTCCACATCCTCTCCTGCATTCGTTATTCGTAGTCGTTTGGATGGTGGCCATTCTGGCAGGTGTGAGGCAATGTCTCACAGTAGTTTTGATTTGTATTTCTCTGATGATTAGTGATGCTGAACATTTTTTCATATGCCTGTTGGCCATCTATATATCTTCTTTGGAAAAATGTCTATTCAGCTCTGTTTTTAAATTGGATTTTTTATGCACCGCGCGCCTCAGGCTGGTGCAATGTCCTGCTGGCCTCTGCCGCCGCAGGCTTGCCCCGCACTCTGTACCCCTCCCTCCCCGCGCTTGAGTGAGCCAGAGCCCCCGAATCAGCGGCCCCTTTAACCCTGTCCTGTCTGAGCGAAGAACAGATGCCCTCAGGTGACCTACACACAGAGGCGGGGCCAAATCCAAAGCTGAACCCCGGGAGCTGTGCGAACAAAGAAGAGAAAGGGAAATCTCTCCCAGCAGCCTTAGGAGCAGCGGATTAAATCTCCACAATCAACTTGATGTAGCTGCATCTGTGGAATACATGAATAGACAACGAATCATCCCAAATTGAGGAGGTGGACTTTGGGAGCAAGATAGATTATTTTTTCCCCTTTTCCTCTTTTTGTGAGTGTGTATGTGTATGCTTCTGTGTGAGATTTTGTCTGTATAGCTTTGCTTTCATCATTTGTCCTAGGGTTCTGTCCATCGTATTTTTTTTTTTACTTAAAAAAACTCCTTTTTTCTTAATAATTATTTTTTATTTTAATAACTTTATTTTTTTATCTTATTTTATTTTATCCTCTTTCTTTCTACTTTTTCTCTCTTTTATTCTGAGCTGTGTGGATGAAAGGCTCTTGGTGCTCCAGCCAGGAGTCAGTGCTGTGCCTCTGAGGTGGGAGAGCCAACTTCAGGACACTGGTCCACAAGAGACCTCCCAGCTCCACTTAATATCAAACGGTGAAAATCTCCCAGAGATCTCCATCTCAACACCAAGACCCAGCTTAACTCAACAACCAGCAAGCTACAGTGCTGGACACCCTATGTCAAACAACTAGCAAGACAGGAACACAACCCCACCCATTAGCAGAAAGGCTGCCTAAAATCATAATAAGGCCACAGACACCCGAAAACACACCACCAGACGTGGACCTGCCCACCAGAAAGACAAGATCCAGCCTCATCCACCAGAACACAGGCACTAGTCCCCTCCATCAGGAAGCCTACACAATCCACTGAACCAACCTTAGCCACTGGGGACAGACACCAAAAACAACGGGAACTACGAACCTGCAGCCTGCAAAAAGGAGACCCCAAATACAGTAACATAAGCAAAATGAGAAGACAGAAAAACACACAGCACATGAAGGAGCAAGGTAAAGACCCACCAGACCTAACAAATGAAGAGGAAATAGGCAGTCTACCTGAAAAAGAATTCAGAATAATGATAGTAAAGATGATCCAAAATCTTGGAAAGAGAATAGAGAAAATGCAAGAAACATTTAACAAGGACCTAAATTGGGTTCTTTGTTTTTTTGATACTGAGTTGTATGAGCTATTTATAAAATTTAGCTATTAACCCCTTATTGGTCATATCATTTGGAAATATTTTTTCCCGTTCAGTAGGTAGTCTTTTCCTTTTGTTGATAGTTTCCTTTGATGCAGATAAATGGCTAAAGAAGATGTGATACAATGGAATATTACTCAGCCATCACAAAGAATGAAATGGCTGAGTAATATTTGCAAAAACGTAGATGAACCTAGAGAGTATTATACTTAGTGAAATAAATCAAACAGAGAAAGACAAATACTCTAAGTTATCACTTATATGTGAAGTCTAAAAAATAAAACAAACACATGTGTATAACAGAACAGGAACAGACTCGCAGATTTAGATAACAAACTAGTGGTTACTGGTAGGGAGAAGGAAGTGGGGAGAAGTGAGATAGGGGTATGGAATTAAGAGACACAACTACTATGTATAAAAGAAATAAGCAACACAGATATATTGTACAGCACAGGGAAATATAGCTATTATTTGGTAATAACTTTAAATGGAGTATAATCTATGAAAATATTGAATCGCTATGTTGTATACCTGAAATTATACTGTAAATCAACTATACCTCAATATTAAAAAAGAAATATATTTTTTAAAAGGGTCAAATAATTTCCCTAAGGTTATACAACTAAGAAGGAGAAGGGCCAGGATCTGAACGCTGGTGGTTTATCCTTAACGCCTACCTTTGAAACCACTAAAGTCTTCTTTCTAACCCTTTTAGACATGGATGGTTATCGACCATGGGAGGTACATTTTGCTTATGTCTCTTCTTCTAATCTACACTGAGAGAAGACCTAATATAATATCCAGTGTCCTGACCTGGTCCAAATGCTCACTGCTGTAAAGCTGAAAGTGGCTCTGACGCTGTCTCGGCGAGTTAATTCCCAAGGGCTGTGAGTCATCCATTCTCCTTTTAGAGCACACAATCACTAGGAGGAAAAGAGAGAGACTTTTACCGTGATCTAGCCTGTCATTAGGGATGAGCTTGCTTTGATTTCAAGCAATTTACAAAGGGATTTGTACACCTCATTTCAAGTGTTTCACCAAGATATTGACTCATTGCTGCAGGTTGTAGAATTACTCACATTAATCTAGAAAATGACGGCAAAATGCTTAGTAATGATGTTTAACTGGGGCATTTCTAGGGAACTTTGCTGTTTAATTAGGAGATAATGATAAGAGTGTGGAGAGAACAAGGGTATAAAAGGTGTTTGCGTGTCAATGTGTTTATGCCTAGTTCAATATGGTGACTTTTTAAGCCAACTATTCAAATAAATTGCCATTATTGTGGTACATGAATTTAAAAGGGATCATCATTCACTAACTAACTGCATTTTAACGTATATTTAGGAATAACCAACTATTCATGTCAGGGCATAATAAAAGGTACCCAGGGAGCGACAGCACTGAGTACAAAGGATGTGGTCTGTGATCACTACTTGGCCTCCACTTACACACCATCTTTCCCCGTGGAATAATAGGCTTGGAAATTTCCCTCTTCTTACATATGAAACACCAAACCATTAAGTTGCAAAAACAATTCTGAATTTATTATTTCTAGTAGCAGGCCCTTTGAACACAAATGAAGAGTTTATCCTCTGATTGTGGTTGTACTATTTTTTCCCCCAAAGAGCATATTCACATTTGCATTTCAGCTTGGATGCTTTTAGTTGAAAGTAGTACATAGAAAAGCAAAAACCCAGAGTGTCGTAAACTAAAAGGGAAATTTATTGGCTAGAGGCAGAGCAGGCTCAACTGTCCAATCAGAGCTCTGGTTCTAGTTCCAGATGTTTCTCTCCACTCTGCCTTGCTCTGTATATCAGTTCATCCTCATCCTGATTGCTCTCACAGGAGGGAGCTGGTAACAATTATAGCTGAGCCACACAGTTGCCCGAGACTGGGGCCGAGAGAATGGTCACGTCCCAGGTCTCCAGCGAGCTCCTGGGACGGGCCTCCAAGTGAGGGTCCTAGGCTTTGTGCAGGAAAGAATTCAAGAGTGAGCCCTAGTAAAGTGAAAGCAGGTTTATTTAGAGAGATACACATTCCATAGAGAGAATATGAACCCTCTCAGAAAGTGAGAGGGGCTCCAGTATATGGGGTGGTTAGTTTTTATGGGCGGGGTGATTTAATAGGCTAACAAGTGGGAGGATTCCTCCAACTATTTGGGGGATGGGCAGGGATTTCCAGGAATTGGACCACTGCCCACTTTTTGGCCTTTTATAATCAGCCTCGGAACTGTCATGGTACCTGAGGGTGTGTCATTTAGCTAATGTATTAAAATGAGGGTAAAATGAGGCTCAAGGTCCACTGGAAGTTGAGTCTTCTGCCATCTTGGACTTAGTTGGTTCTAACCAGTTTATATTGTATCCAACCGCTGTCATTCTTTTAAAGGTTGTACCCTGCCCCCTTCCCTCCTGTCTCAACAGATGGGAGAATGGCTTTTCTGCTGGAGAAGAAGTGGGGTGAAACTCTTTTCCTTTTAATGGCTTCAGGAAGTTGTAAACTTTAAGATATTAAGGAATCCCTAGGCAGGTAACTTATGAAATGTTTGCATCAATTAATTTATTTATTCTGTCAATGCTTTTCAGCTAAATGCTACCAAAAACACACCAGTAGTTAAACAAGTTGGGCTAATTACTTATTGCATCAAGTGAGGACACACATTATGCAGGAAAATGGGGTGTGCCAGTAAGAAGGTATTAAAAAGAACAAATTATAGGATTAGGATGAGTTGGGGGAGGATCTAAGGAAGTAGAGGTTTTCTCTAGATTGAATAATATCTATGAGTATCTCAATAAATCTTTGAAGAAAGGGAGGGGAGAGTGAAATGAGAATAAAGCTGTAATCGGTAAAGAAGTAGCATCACCCATTTCGGCCAAGAGATGGGGCCGGGGTGTTCTGGTATTTGTAAATGGCATAGTGACCTTGTTTTTGTCTGTGCTTAGACAAAATTATGAAGTTGCTTCATCTGATTTTATCATGGTCTCAGAGTAGCCTTGTTTGAAGTTGGTATTCTGTGAGATTGTTTATGTTTAGTAGGATAATAACACAGCCTAGATGTTCAGAAGTGTCAGGCCAGCTTCTGAATGTCAGGGGCTGTTCTTTTTTCCTTTCTCAACTCATTCAACATTGTTAAGTGCTTGTTGTTTGCTGGGATATCATTGCAAATTAGAGATGGTTCCTGTCATCAAGGAACTTACAGTGTAGTGAAAAAACAGATAAGAAATAGACAGTTGGCATTTATTCAGTTAACAAATATGGATTGCATGCCTGATGTGTGTCAGTCCCTGTTTTGGACGTGGAATATATTAGTGAAAAAAAAGTAGAGATCTCTGCTCTCGTGGTGTCCTCATTCTAGTAGGGGAAGACACAATAAATAATAAAATGAAGAAGTATATTATTGATTTTTTTCAATGGTAATTATAGAAAAAAGGAAAAGTCGACAGGGTTAGAGGATTGAGACCAGGGAGAAAGTGGACTGTGGTATTAAATTGGATGAGAAAGAGAACGTGCTAGGGACTTCCCTGGTGGTCCAGTGGTTAAGACTCAGCACTTCCAGTGCAGGGGGTTGGGGTTCGATCCCTGGTTGGTGAACTAAGATCCTGCATGCCACACGGTGCGGCCAAAAAATAAATAAACAAATGGAGAAAGAATGTGCGGTGTTAGAAGAACATGGAACCATTAGGTAAGGGAAATATATGACCACTCAGGCATAATTTCAGGGTATTTTACTCATTTTTCTTTGACGATCTATGAACCAGAGTAAAATAAGATTTGGGTTGTTTTATTTATTTTATATTGGAGGTCAAGTTGGGTATGTTGAATCAATATGGCTTTATAGAAATATTACCTGTGTTTATTACAGGAATGGAAAATAATTTTGAGCATGTTTCTCATTTATCTACATTTTATAAAAAGTTAAAACTGCAAACAAACTTTCATACCACAGAAAAGGAGGAAGAGACTCCATTGGTCTCTATTTGTTTATTTACTGTAACTCCAGTTGACCCTTTATAAAGTTATGGATGTTGGACTTCGAAATGGATGCGAACATTTCCACCAAACTCATCTAGTTCTTTGCCAGCTTTCATGTCTATTTCTTAAACTAGCAGTGTTGCGTTTTCTTTTTCCTTCACCTACTATCTTCCTGTCAATGAAGACTTTTTCTCCTATCAGGACGTCTCTGGAGTGAGGAATGAGCTAATTTTATGTTTTTCTTAGGAGTGCAGTGGGTCATGGAAGGGAAGTCTGGGGAGACAGGACCCCAGTCAAAAGGCATACACATATGAAAGAGGTACTGGAAAGGTCGTCTTCCACAAGCCAAGAAGAGGAGTCTTCTACTTGCTCATTGTTTTCTTCCCTTCATCCACTTCAGTTTTTAAGGAGGTTTCTTGGGGATGACAACTACTCAACTTTGTTTTCTTCTCCTGATTTGTGTCTCTGGTCTTTGAGACGTTGCTTGTTTTTAGGTTTCATTACAAACAGACCTAGCCCTGGTGAAATAGTGATGAGGTGAAGTCTGTCTTCTGTCTTCCTAGTTTCAATGATCTTTCCCTAAGAATCAGAGTCTCAGGACTTCCCTGGTGGTGCAGTGGTTAAGACTCCACCCTCCCAATGCAGGGGGCCCGGATTTGATCCCTGGTCAGGGAACTAGATCCCACGTGCATGCCGCAACTAACAGTTCACATGCCACAACTAAGGAGCCTATGTGCGGTAACTAAAGGAGCCCGCCTGCTGCAACTAAGACCTAGTGCAACCAAATAAATAAATATTAAAAAAAAAAAAAAAGAATCAGAGTGTCAAATCAGGAAGAGACATTAAAGGTCTTCCGGTCTACCTTTCCTGTCTACACCCAAGACCCAAACTAGCATTCTATGTTGAAATGCCTCCAATGAAAGGAAATTAATTTCTACACAAGGTAGCTCATCATTTCTTGCCACAACTTTGATTTTTTGTTTGTGTAGCTTCTACCCATTAATTGCAGCTCTAGCACTTGGGGGTATGAAGAAAAAAACATTTGCTATTTTGGACAACAGTCTTTTTTAAATAATTTAAGATTCTTTTGATGTGTTTCTTTAATTCTTTACCTTTAATTTTCTTCCCTCCAGGGTAAACATTATCAGTTCTGCTTTTTTTTTTAATCTTCTTACAGCTCTCAAATGTACTCCAGTACTTCACAAACTTGAGAAAATGCAGATCCCTTAAAAGAAAACACAATACATTATATACTGTTGACTTAAATTAGTTTTAATTTAAACCCATGTAAATATAAAAATATAAATGGGTATAAAGCCCTTATGTTAACGATTCTTAAACATGGAATTTAAAAATAAGCAAAAGTGTAAAACTGATAAAAATTAGCAACATTAACAAAACGTGACAGATTAAACTTGTATTTTACTGAAACCAAATTGTTTTCAATATGAAGATGGTAATGCTATGATGCAAATTCTTTTGTTTCAGCATGTATCATATACCTTGATGCCTTGTGATAACACAATTCTCCTACCACTTTCTCTGTATATAAAATAAGGATACAAAAAAATTGGTCTCACAGGATTACCGTAAGAATTGCACAAAATTATGTATGTTAACAGTTCTTGGTGCAGAACAGTCAAAAATGGCAGGTACTATTATTACTATAATCGTTATTGCTGGTCTAAGTGTAAACTGGTGTGTAATAGCTGCTTACAGATTTGAATGGAATATAATAAAACGCTGGCTGATAAACATCTTCCAAATTTAGGGCTCGTTTCCATTCCCCAACATGGCTTTTGAAATTTGCTCTTAATTTCCAAATTAAACAGACTTGCCAGATGCTTGCTGGAAAGTGGGTCATCTCTGGCAAGCAAAGCCAGGGGAGAGTCACAATAACATATAGAGGATATTCCTTGCTACATTTCACTCAGTGAGCTATGGTCCTTGTATCAAAGAGCTGAAATGTTATGTCGGAATCAAGAAAATATTATTCACCTGTCTTCATTACCTCGGCTGCCCCTGAGATGGATTAAGTTTTGATTTTCTCTGTCTTTGGATATAATAGACGGCAGCTCTCTGAAGGTTAATGAATTGCTCACAGAGCTGTGGTGCAGCGAAACTCTGCAAACCCTCCTTTCCATCTATACCAACACAAAGAGTAGATGTATAACTTCTCTTTGGATCCTGAAAATACATTACCTTCCTACTGACATGCACCAAAACCTGACTTTAATCACATTGTAAGTCAAAGAACAAAATGAAATGGACACAGGTGTCAGTTGTTACTTTTAAAGACCTTATCAAAGTAGAGGTCATCTCCTTGGATTCATTTGTCATCTGGATGGTGATACTTGGAATGATAAAGTAATACGAAACTTTAGGCTCAGGTTTTTACTATGGGGCAATGGGATATTTTGAATGAACACCATCCCTGAGCTGGGTCTTTGTGCCTGGATGCCCCATTTTAGCTATCATATTAGATAAGACTTGACTAATGCAAAAATATTCACAGTTGTATTATATTATCAGTTCAAGTTGCTAGGTTTTCAGAATGTTATAGAGACACACTGAAGAAAACACACACACACACACACACACACACACACGCCATATGGCTTTCTGGTGTGTAGCCAAAATGAAACTAAAAGACCTTGGTTGTTTTGAATCAAGTTTTCTTGCAGTAATTTCCAGTAATTGTTTTTTTAAAAATGTCTCTTCCAAGTCAAGAGAACTGGAGAAGACCTGTTTTGCTCTGGTCCAGACTTTTGGAAGTCATACTCCTAGACACTTTATTCTGGAATATTTGAATTTGCAATTTCCAAACTAAGTAATAAGTGCTACAGGAAAACTTTCCAGGTGGTACATGGGCCAGGTCGTTTTTAAAAAATCAACTTCCAGATATTTGACTTCCACGTATCTGTTTTCCTAAAAATGATCTGTATGACAATGTTCTTGGGGCAACTTCTGAAGCTCTTCTCCTTGGCCTTATCCCCTTCACAATTCTCCTTCTCTTACTTTATCAGAGACACCTCTCACCCACCTGGGATCTTAATAGGATGTGTTCCCCTGGGGTCCAAAATCTTCTATGCCTTCAATCAAACGGTCACTTACAATATTGGTGTCTGGTGTCATCTCTTAATAGAGGCATCATAAACCCATGGGGGTGGCCCCTGTGGGTGAAGCCAGGCATTAGAATGATGATATTTTGGTCTGAAGGATATTCAGAACCCACATGTATCATAAAAAATGAGGTTGCTGCAGCGGTGACACTTTTTAATATTATTACTTCACCTTTTCCATTCCCTGAACATTGTCAAAGAATGCATCACTTCGGACGGAAAATTTGAAAAGAATGAAGTGGAGAATCTGATATGTCTGAAGTAGAGAACAACGGTGAAAATACTGTGGGTAGCAGCACGTCAGTTCAATCTGGGGGAAAGCTCTGGGCAGACATTTGTGCCTCCCTTACCTGTCCATTCCTCCATCTGTTTATCTTAAAATATTAGAATTTCAAAATTTGGTAAAAAGCTACTCTGCACACCAGCTCTGCATGTTCACCATTCTCAGTAATGAGTTGATGCTTGTAAAGAACCTCATTCATCCCTGTCTCAGTCTGAGTCTCAGTTGCATGTTTTGTGTGATTTCAGGGAAGAAGGAAGCGGTTCCATATTTATTTTTTAAAGAGCATCGCTTTAAGAAAAATATCTTAGTTTTCTATGCTGTGTAACAAATTGCTGTAAAACTTACTAGCTTAAAACAACACAAATGTGTTGTCTCACAGTGTCCCTGGGTCAGGTGGATGGGTACAACTTAACTGGGCTCTTTGCTTTGGGTCGCACCAGGCTGAAATGAAGGTGTTGGCTGGGGCTGCTACTCTCACCTGAGATTTAGAGTCATCTTATCAGCTCACTCATTGTTGGGAAAATTCCTTGCCTTATGGTGGTTTGACTGGGGTCCCCTTTTCCTGCTAGCTGTTACCAGGGACCACTCTCAGCCCCCAGAGGCCACCCACAATTCCTTGTCATGTGGCCCCCGGAGGTAGTTCTGGTTCACAGCATGGATATTTGTTTGCTTCCCCCCAGGCCGGCAGGATCGTAGTTACTGCTGCTTCCTTTCTCTGTAAGTGTCCCTGATTAGATTAGCCCCTCCCTTTTGTTGAACTCAAGGTGGGCTGATTTGTAACCTAATCATGGGAGCATATCAGCTCATACTCACAGTTCGAGCCGACAAGCAAGGAGAGGGCGTTATACAAGGTGTGTACAACACGGGATGGTATCTTGGGGACCATCTCAGATTTCTGCCAACCACAGCCCCCCTCTGTCTCTCCATCACTTACGTCCCTCCCAAATGTAAAATATGAATATATCTACACCCTCCGAAGGTTCCCAAGAGTCTCATCCCACTACAGCAACAATTCAAAGTCTAAAATCTCATCTAAATGTCATCAGCGCAAATCCAGAATCTAAATCAGCGCCAGGTAGGAATGAGGCTACCAGATGAAATTCATTGAGCATAGCTGCTGGGCCACAATGTCTCGCCATCTGTGGATACTCGAAACTAACGACACAAACCATTTGCTCCCAACATGCAATGGTGGGACAGGCATAGAATAACAGATGCAGCTATCGTGGTTCAAAAAATAGGAAAATGGAAGGTAAAAACCTACCTATCCGTTAAAGGCAGTTCTGAAATCCAGCTGAGCAAATGGGAATTTCCTGATTAGATTTCAAGGCCTGGGAATAATTCTCCCCGGTTCATGGATCCACCTTCTGGGCTCTTGGTTCCAGCCCCTGAATCTTCCTTCCTTTTCTGCGAAAGGCGGCTCCTGTTTGCAGCCGAGTACTTTTATTAGCCTGCTTCCTGCCAGAGAATCTGGGGAGGGCAACAGCCTCATCTTATCCCCTATTATCTTTGTCCCTTTTAGCCCAAGCTGGCAACGTTTCTGCTGAAACAATTTTCTTAAGAAGTTTGTACATCCTCCGTGAATTTTACTGGATTTCATTCCGTTTGATAAAAGCCACGCCTACCAACGTTTTCAGGATCATCATTTCATTCTCTTAGGTGGCTGGCGAGTCGGCAGAAGGACGTCACGCTAAAGCATCCTAGAGGCCCTCTGGTTTGATCGAAGCACACCTTGTTTCTTGAAAGGGTCCTTTGTGTGATTGCATACACTAACCTTTTAATCTTGCTGAGGTTTATTTACTCCTCAGCTGATGGACATTTGGGTTGTTTCCAGTTTGGGGCTATTATGAATAAAGCTTCTATAAACACTTGTTTACAAATCTTTGTGTGGGCATATGTTTTCATTTCTCTTGAGTAAATGCCTAGGAGCAGAATTGCTGGGTAATAGGGTAGAAACATGACGAGAAACTGCTAAACATTTTCCAAAGGAATTGTACCATTTTACACACCTGCCAGCAATACACGCAGTTTCTGATTGCCCGGTATATTGAATTTTAGCCATTTTCAGTGGGTGTCTAGTAATATCTCTTCATGACTTTAATCTGCACCTCCCCAATGACAGCATGGTGAGCATTTTTCATATGCTTACTGGCTATTCATACAAATTCCTTTGTGAGGTGTCCCTTCACATTGCCCATGTTTTTATGAGATGGTCTTTTAATAATTGAATTAGAGGGATTCTTTACATGTTCTGGATAGAGGCTCTTTTCCAGATATAAGTATTGCAAATACTCCCAGTCTGTGACTTGCCCTTTTATATTCTTAACTGTGTTTTTAATAAGTTTAAAATTTTGATGAAATATAATTAATCAATATTTTCTTTGATACTTAGTAAGTTCTGGGTCCTGTCTAATAAATATTACTTTATCCCCAGGTCATGAGATAGTCTCCAATGACTCTTCTAGAAGTTTTATAGTTGTCATTTTTACAGTTAGTTCTCTAATCCACCTTGGATGAACTTTGCGTGCAGAGTGAGGTAGGTATCACGATAAATTTTATTCCATGTGGATACACAATTGCTCCAAATAACACCATTTGTTAAAAGACCTACTTTTCCATCTGTCCTGAGCCTATTGATGGTAGTGCCCTTGGCTAGGAAGGCCTATGGTGCTCACCCAGCACGTGTTATACATAGGGAGCTCCACTGACATTTCTTCCACTGGGGCCACTATTTATGGCTGGGCCAACTCGCGGTTTTTATGATCAAAGGATGCACTTCAGCAAGAAACTATTAGGGGGCTTTGAGCAACAAGATTTACTACTCACAGGTCCTGGAGGGTATAGGTCATGCTGGAGAGACCACACAGTAAGGTCACAGGCAGAGACAGTGTGGACCTGGGACTCTGCCTTTATTAGGGTCAAAAAGTGAGGTGTCTAGGGTTTGGGGGTTCATTCTTTTTTGTGTGTGTGTGGTACCCGGGCCTCTCACTGTTGTGGCCTCTCCCACCTTGGAGCACAGGCTCCAGACGCGCAGGCCCAGTGGTCATGGCTCACGGGCCCAGCCGCTCCGCGGCATGCGGGATCCTCCCAGACCAGGGCACGAACCTGCGTCCCCTAGATCGGCAGGCGGACTCTCAACCACTGCGCCACCAGGGAAGCCCTGAGGATTCATTCTTTATTGGCTAATTTAAAGCATGAAAGTGGGAATTAGGGTGAGAGAAGGGAGAAGTAGGGTCACTCAAATGGTCAGTTATCTATCTAGGTCTTTCTGAAAGAGGGAACTTCTTGTGGGGGAGCAATCTAGTTCCTTACCTGGTTGTTTTGCCAGTAGCTGTGCCATACAGCTGGCAATATGCTTTTCGCGATGGATGTCTTTTGAAATGGATGCTTTGGCAGTCAAAAGTTTAATGTCAGGCACTTACACTACACTCGTATTTTCCCTTAAGTTGCTTTACTGTCGATGCAAGAGGGAGGAGATATGGGGGTATATGTATATGTATAGCTGATTAACTTGGTTATAGAGCAGAAACTGGTACACTACTGTAAAGCAATTCTACTCCAATAAAGACGTTAAAAAAAAAAAAAAGCGAAACAAAAAAATTAAAATATATTTATAGGAAGCAAGATGATTTTTAATCTATAAGTGTAAAAGCCAAAATGTGAAACGGATTTGGGGCAACCAAGAAGAATTTAATTGTTCGCGTGAGGTAACAAAGAGAGAGACTTTCTGTGAGCTGATCATTATAAATCCATTTTAAGTTAAAAGAGTAGAAAATTAACTTAGGGATTTGTGGGGCCATTTCTCAAATTAAAAAAAAATTGCTTTAGTGTCTCTGTTGGAAATCAATTGACTGTTTAGGGTTGGGTGTAATTCTGGACTCTCTGCTTCATTGACCTATTTGTCTATACTCATGTCAATAACGCAGTCTCTTGTCTGTTGTTGCTGTATAAAGAATTAAAGTAAGAAAGGTAGATTCTACAACTCTATTATTCTTTTTCAAGATTGTTTTCCCTATTATAGGTCATTTGAATTTCCATATACATCTTAGAATCTGTTAATGTCTACAAAAAATACTGCAATTCTGATAAGATTCATAGCATCTAGAAATCAATTAGGGATAAATTAACATCTTAACAGTGTATGTCTTCCAATTCATAAACATAGTGTATTTCTCCCTTTATTTAAGCTTTCTTCAATTTCTCTCAGCGGTTCTTCATAGTTTTCAGTACATAGTTGCTGCATATCTTTTGTTAAATTTATTCCTAAATATTTAATATTTTTTGACACTAATGTAAGTAGAAACATTTTTTTAAAATTTCACTTCTGGTGGTATAAAGAAACAGCTAATTTTTGTTACACATTGACTGTGTGTTCTATAACCTCGATAAACACACTTATTCGTTCTAGTAGTTTCACTGAAGATTCCTTAAGATTTTTTTTTGAAGAATAGCTTACATTTTTAGAGTAGTTTTAGGTTCACAGCAAAACTGAGCAGAAGGTACAGAGGTTTCCCACGTACTCTGTACCCCAACACATGCATATCCTCTCTCATAACTAACATCCCCACCGAGACAGTACATTTGTTACAACGGATGATCCCGTACTTACGCATCATTATCACTCAGAGTTCCTTGTGGACATTAAGGTTCACTCTTAGTGTTGTACATTCTATGGGTTTGAGCTGTACAGGTTTTCAACACTTTTGGGGAAATACCAAGGAATGTGATTGCTGGATCAAATGGTAAGAGTATGTTTAGTTTTATAAGAAACCACCAAACTGTCTTCCAAAGTGGCTGTGTCATTTTGCATTCACGTCAGCAACAAATGAGGGTTCCTGTTGAGCTACATTCTTGCCAGCGTTTGATGTTACTGGTGTTCTGGAGTTTGACCCTTGTAACAGGTGTATCGAGGTAACTTGTTTGAATTTGCCTGATGACATATGTTGTGGAGCACCTTTTCTTATGCTTATTTGCCATCTAATATCTTCTTTTCCCCCGGCTTTATTGAGATATAATTGACATAGAACATCGTGTAAGTGTGCGATTTGATATATGTATATATTGTGAAATGATTACCACAATAAGATTAGTTGACACATCTATCACCTCACGTAGTTGTCTTTTTTTATGGTGAAAACTTTTCAGATCTACTCTCTTGGCAACTTTCAAGTATACAACACTGTTGTTAACTACAGTCATTATGCTGTATATTAGATCATCAGAACTTATTCATCTTGTAACTGCAAGTTTGTCCCCTTTGACCACCTTCACCCATTTTCCACACCATTTTGCCCTTGGCAACCACCAATGTTTCTATGAGTTCAGGGTTTTTTTTTAAGATTCCACATATAAGTGAGATTGTACAGTATTTGTCTTTCTCTGTCTGACTTAGTTCCCTTAACATAATGGCCTCAAGTTTCATTCATGTTCTTGCAGATAGAATTTTCTTTTTTATAGATGAATAATATTCCGTTGTATATATACCATTGTATATACATATATATATATATGTATCTCCAAAACTGAGTTCTATAAAATGCAGAATTTACTGAAATTGTCTTCTACAAATTAAAAACTCAAAGAATAAGAAAATAAAATTTATTGTAAATCAGAGGTACTGTCCATTCAGATTTGGTGTGACAGAAGAAGAGACAAGTATATTGATATTAATAAGAGAAAACTACCTGTGGTTCCATTTTGAACTTCATAATCAAGCATTCTCTCTTCTATGATTAATCTTTGGCAGCCTTCTTTGTTTTGGACCATCTTTCCTCTCCCTTCACACCCCTCATGACCAATGTACTTATCCTCAGAGCATTTGTAAGCCTGTGCTGTTCCTCTACCTGTTACCTGAAGATCCATTCCTTGCCCTGTCCATGCTCTGCTCAGTACTCGTTGGGTGCAGCTAATTGATAAGAAATTGGGGGCTGGGGGCTGGAGAAGACAGGGCATTTCTTTCCTCCCCCACAGCCTTAGATGATGTTTCTTATAGCAGCCACACCTCCTTGAGACTCCAACTCCTACCAGACACACCCAAGGTGGTCCCAGCTTCCATTAGGTGGTGCTGGTCTCAGGTCTCAGCTGGCGCTGCTTTTTCCCTTTGTCCCCGGCCTCAGGGCAGTCCTGGCTTCCTGCTCTTGCTAATCTCTGGGTTATCTGATGCCTTTCGACAGCCATGTAACCACTTCTCGGAAATAAATTCCCTTGTTGCAAATATGTAAGGAGACTTTTCTTTTCTTGGTTAAACACTAATGGATACGATCACTTAAAAACTGCCTTATTCTACAATCTTAAAATAGTGTCTAATATCATAATCGTGATTCTCAATGGTGGGCTAGTGACCAATATAGAAATTCAAGGTTTTCTTTCCATTCTTACAGAAAATGAAACGCAAGTCCACAGAATCGTTTTTATGTATATTAAGAGCTACTTACTAGTAATCCATTAAGTGGATTATTAAAGGCTACAAATATTTAATATACATATAGCAAAATGCTTTTAATAGATTTGGTGAAAAATATTTTGAAATATTGTAGGTATTAATTTATAGTGGTTTGCCTATATATGTTGATTTATCAATACAGTTATTTACAACATGGGATAACATCTCCCTGATCAGCTTGTGAACTTCAAATCTAACCATGTATTACATTTTAAATTTAAAAAGTAAAATTTTTAATGTTTTTGAGAAATACAGGTTCCTGGAACCTAATCCAGACTCACGGATAACTCATCAGAGAAGGGGGACCAGAAATCTGTGCTTTTAACAGCTTTCTCAGGTGACCCTTTGTCAGTTAACTTCTCATTTTCATTATGGGTGTTTGGGAAGACGGTGTGGCAAGAAGTATGAATACGTAAAACTGGTAGCTAGTGGGAAGCAGCCGCATAGCATAGGGAGACCAGCTCCGTGCTCTGTGACCACCTAGAGGGGTGGGATAGGGAGGGTGGGAGGGAGACCCAAGAGGGAGGGGATATGGGGATATATGTATATGTATGGCTGGTTCACGTTTTATACAGCAGAAACTAACCCACCATTGTAAAGCAATTATACTCCAATACAGATGTTAAAAAAAAAGAATAAAAAATAAATAAAATCTAAAATCATAAAAAAAGAAGTTTGAACACAAATACAATTTTCCAGAGCCCAAATTGGTCAACTTTGTGATTATTGCTTTTACCTCTGAGAAACTTACAGGAACTGGAGATTAACCATTGGACCTGGTATTGAAAGCATCCAAATCCACGTCAGACATGTATGGTGCACAGAGAGGGGCCCCAACTCTTTCCTTGAAGCTATTATCTTCTGAGGTTGACTACAAAAACACTTAGTCATCCTGAGGTGTGACTGTGTCTGTCTGATGGACAGGAAAGGGGGAAAATTTTACTCATATCAATTAATAGAGAAGTTCTGGAAAGATCTTATATTTCCAGAAAATAAGTCAACCCAGTAACACCACTAGTCCTCTTTGCACTTGTTTTGAACTACCTGCAAGTCGGAGTTAGTCTGGGTGAGAAACAGGGTCACAAAACAGTATTTTCTGAATATGAGTCCATTTCCAAAATTCCCATAAGCTCCTCCTGGGAGCCCTTGGGGTTTTTCATGTATGCTCACTATGGGGGAGGTTGCTAGCTGCCCTTCAGGGGGCATTCTACCCATCTGCTTTGGTATTAGGACTTTTAGGTGGACACAAGGCTGCCAGAACAGACATTCCCCAGTTTTCTTTCAGTTGGGTGCAGCCGTGTGGTTTAGCTCTGGTCAGGAGGCTAAGTGGAAAGTGGTAGATGTAACGTCTGGTTCTTAAGGGGAAGGTCCATGCTTTTCCACTCACTTTCTTTTTTTTTTTTAATTTTTGTTTTATATTGGAGTATAGTTGATTAACAATGTTGTGTTAGTTTCAGGTATACAGCAAAGTGATTCAGTTATATATCTATATCTATACACACACACACACACACACACACACACACACACACACATATATCTATTATTTTTCAGATCCTTTTTCCCATATAGGTTATTACAGTATATTGAGTAGAGTTTCCTGGGCTATATAATAGGTCCTTGTTGTTTATGTATTTTATATATAGTAGTGTGTATATGTAAATCCCAAACTCCTAATTCATCACTCCCCTCCTTCAGCCACTTTCTCCTTTCCTCTTCTCTAGGGGCTGAATGCACGTGTGGAGGTAAAGGTGGGTGTGGTGAGGACTCAGATGGATGAGCAGTTGGAGAGAAGGGGTCAGGGGTTTGGAGCCCTTCCCTGAGCAGCCCATGGCATCAGCCAGGATTTTGAAGGAAAGAGAAAGAAATGTCTATCCTACATGAGCCAGTGTTATTGGGTGACTGTTGCACACCCCACACTCAC
Source organism: Neophocaena asiaeorientalis asiaeorientalis (assembly GCF_003031525.2). Taxonomy (NCBI): domain Eukaryota; kingdom Metazoa; phylum Chordata; class Mammalia; order Artiodactyla; family Phocoenidae; genus Neophocaena; species Neophocaena asiaeorientalis. The sequence goes on from NW_020175788.1 coordinate 797,320, forward strand.
GCTCTCCTACGTGAATGCGTTGCCTTAGCCACCACTGACCATCTGCTCCAGCTGTTTCTGGATTACAGAGGCTGCCAGGGCCTTTGGGGAGGCTTGACAGGCACTGGGTGTTGGTGGGGTCCGTAAATTGCTGTGAAAGCAGTTTGCTGGTTGCCAGAGTCTGCTACCCCCAAAGCCCACGAGAGGCTGCTCTAATACACGTATTGGCTTTTCTGGGGCACGGCTCAAGTCACTGGAACTACTGGATATACTGATGCCCTTTTACCTCTCAGACAAGGTTAGTTATGTCCCAATCCCCGAGTGAACATAGTTTAAGATATTTCAAGTCAATCAATTAGCAGATAATCATTGAGCAACTGTTGGGACTTCTGCCACATTCTGGTGATAGAAAGACATAAAAGAGAGGGCTGTGTCTGAGGATTTTATTTTGGGATAGAATGTGGAAATACTGAGTTGCACCGCACACGAGAGCTCTTCTAGCCCAATGTCCCAATTTGCAAAGGTAGGAAAAAGAAGGCTCAGAGCTGTGATTTGCCCAATCACATATCCTAATGGGGTAGGACTGCCTCTTAATGCTCTTTTCATTGTAATTCCTTGTCCATCAGTCATTCAGAATAGGGCTTCTCAAACTTTCATGTGCATACGAAACACCTGGGATCTTAACAGAAACGTATTTTCTCAGTGTTCCGGAGGCTGGGTTCCCACACTGTTTGATCTTGGTGAGGACCCTCTTCCTGGCTTCAGGTGGTCACCTTCTCACCGCGTCCTTACATGGTAGAGGGGGAGCACGTAAGCTCCCTGGAGTCTCTTCTGATAAGGACATGAATACAGATGGATCAGGGCTCCACTCTTAGGAGCTCATTTAACCTTCATTTCATCCTTACTCCAAATATAGGCACATTGGGAGTTAGGGCTTCACCTTCTGGGGGATATAATTCCGTTCACAGCAGCCACCTTAGACAGGAGGACAACCTGAGATCACCCTAAACAGAGAGGACAGGTGATTCAACTTAAAAAGCCCTTCTGGGGCTTCCCTGGTGGCGCAGTGGTTGAGAGTCTGCCTGCCGATGCAGGGGACACGGGTTCGTGCCCCGGTCCGGGAGGATCCCACATGCCGCGGAGCGGCTGGGCCCGTGAGCCATGGCCGCTGGGCCTGCGCGTCTGGAGCCTGTGCTCTGCAACGGTAGAGGCCACAGGAGTGAGAGGCCCGCGTACTGCAAAAAAAAAAAAAGCCCTTCTGAAAAGTGCCTCTGGACAGCCTTCCTTCTAGACATCACTGGAAATATAAAGCGTGAGAAGATGGGTATGAAGAGATGCTGCTTGGAAATGTGTTCTCAGCAAAGCTCGGTACGTACCCGAGCTTGATGTCTTCTTCACAGTGTCTTCTTTTATCCTTAAAAGATGTCCCACTTTTTTCTTAGCTCGCCTGTATAGGAAATTAACCTCCAGATTCTGCTTGTCTGAGGTCTTAGACCCTTTTCTTTCCTTGCTTAAGAGTCTTTGAAACAAACTACACCATGCTTTGGGTCCGTCACGATGTCCAGAGAAAATATTGCCTCAGATTTTTTGGAGATACTCAGGGAAGGGAAGTGTGGAGGAGAGGAGCTCTCTTCATTGGCTTTCTGGGTAGCAGAGGAGAAGAAATCCCACGGTTATAAGATCTGATGCCCGCGCAGCTGGTGTTCTTTCCACGGTGCATGCTATACCATAGCATGAAAAAGCCACCCTTCTCTTTGCCAAGGAACCCAACTGAGAGAAGCTTTTTTTTTTTTTTTTTTTTTTTTGCGGTACGCGGGCTTCTCACTGTTGTGGCCTCTCCCGTTGCGGAGCACAGGCTCCGGACGCGCAGGCTCAGTGGCCATGGCTCACAGGGCAAGCCGCTCCGCAGCACGTGGGATCTTCCCGGACCGGGGCACGAACCCGTGTTCCCTGCATCGGCAGGCGGACTCTCAACCACTGCACCACCAGGGAAGCCCTGAGAGAAGTTTTTTAAAACTTAGAAGAGAGAGAATGTTTAGTTAATGCATGAATGACAGATTGCAGTAATATATATATATATACATCATCTGAGTTTCTGGGATGTTAATGAAATAACTGATTTATTATATGACTTCCATGACATTTAACGAGTAATGTTGAAGCACATAAGCATATACCTAAGACTCTTTTACAGCTACTGAATTTATTTCTCATATTAATCCTTTCAGGCAATGGATGTTCCTATCTATATCTTTGTGTTTGTATCCTAAATAATAATAACAACACTTTATTTTTTTTGCAGATATATCAAAGCTTGCAAACATTTATTATTTCTTTTCTACTGTACTTTATTATCTGAGAAGACTAAGTATTTTAAATGCATTTGACCTATGCAAATGGACCCACCCATTTGACCTAGGCAGAGCCTCTGGTAAATGTCTGGCCTCGTGTCACTGTATATTCCTACATGGGCAGCCTCCTCCCCTACTCCTCTCCCAGCCTAGGGCAACTTAATCTTCACCCATGGGATCTTCTTTGTCCCAGACTTTTGGATTAGTCTGGATAAAGTCGAGGGGAATTTGATGAATGCCTAGATCAGGGATTCAGCTGCAGTACCGCTCAGGTTAATCTTATTCTCTAGTTTTAGAAATCAGGCCTAGTTGTTTGTGATTGAGTCCCATATTGTGAGCCTTTCAGTATCTGAGTCTCACTCGTGCTCCCCAGACCTGACTTTGCTTGGTACCGCTTGTCTTTTGGTACCTATGCTCTGCCCTTATTAGTCAATTCTCCTGGTGACTCAGCTTTGCAGACCTCTCCTGGTGTCCAGTGCCGAGAGCGAACACCCCTGCAGGTAGGTGTGGGATGGAGTCTTTGCTCTTCCTGGTGTTTCGGGATCACCTGGGTATACTGTGTTGCAAGTAATTTGTAACTGATGATCAAATTCTTAGTATTTGGGAATGGCTTACTATGATTTTTATTTAAAAGATTAAAGTGAATTTGTGGTTATTGTTTTTTATTTTTGAAGTATAGTTGATCTACAATATTGTGCTAGTTTCGGGTATACAGCAAAGTGGTTCAGTTTATATATATATGTCTATCTATCTATTTATAATTCTTTTTCAGATTCTTTTCTTTTTAAAAAAATATTTATTTATTTATTTGGTTGCATGGGATCTTAGTTGCAGCAGGCGGGCTCCTTCGGCGCGGCTTGTGGGCTCCTTAGTTGTGGCATGCGAACTCTTAGTTGCCGTATGCACGTGGGATCTAGTTCCCTGACCAGGGATCGAACCTGGGCCCCCTGCGTTGGGAGCACGAAGTCTTATCCACTGCACCACCAGGGAAGTCCTGATGGCACAGTGGATAAGATTCTTTTCCATTATAGGCTATTATAAGATATTAAGTATAGTTCCCTGTGCTATGCAGTAGGTTCCTGTGGTTATTCTTATCATAACATTACTCTCTGGCATTATGATCTATTCTCAGGGGAGTAATCGGGGTGTGTTATAACTATCACTCTGAGAATTGTGCATAAATCAGGCTATGGCCACAGAGGTGTGCCCAATCTGTGATGTCATCTACTGCATTTCCTCACAAGGAAAGATGGTGGATGCCCTAATCCAGGACACAGTAAGAATGTAGGTGAAATTTAACCTCTGAGGCATATTAGGAGGAGCCAGGGAAATAAGTGAATGTAAATACTTTCAGAAAAAAATTCATTGATTTATCTATATAACCTATGTCTATCAATTAACACCTGCCTAATTCCTAAAGACCTCAAGGTGACCGGGCAGACAGACATAGACCGGTAAACATACATTTTATCAGACATCCTGACAAGTTAGTTGTTTCTTTAAAAGAAAGGGACTTTTGGGAATACTTGACTGGTCTCAGACCAGAATCTGGTTTAATTGGTTTCAATGGGACTCAAGCATCAGTACATACAAACCTTCAGGTGATTCCAAAATGCAGACCGGCAAAATTACCAAGGTGTCCTGTATAAAAACACCTTTAATTGTGTGAATTAATTTTGCAACCTTCACAAGAATCCTGGAAGGATAGAGCAGGTGTTTAAAATGTGATATATGGAGGAACTCTGGAATTTATTTATCTGTCTTGAAGTCAGAGGGCCATGAACCCAGCACTCAGAGGCACAGCGATGCTGGACACAGAAATGGGGAAACGTCTCTGGGATTCATAGGTTTTCATTTCAGCCTAGAATCTCCCTGAGCAATGAAGCTGTCAGTCTGTCCAATTTGGAACCTTCTAAGTCATGAAGTCACTGCCACCTAGTGTTACTGGTTTTCTTTCCTTTTTGGATTTTTTTCTTTTTTCTTCTTTCTCTCTCTCCTTTCCTCCCTCCCTCCCTTCTTCCTTTCCTCCCTTCCTCCCTCCCTCCTTTCTTCCTTTCCTCCCTTCCTCCCTCCCTCCCTTCTTCCTTTCCTCCCTTCCTCCCTCCCTCCCTTCCTTCCTTCCTTCCGTTTTTCGCTCTTTAACTCCCTCACTCCCTGAAATAAACCAATGTTGTCCCAGGGCTAGGAAAGTTAGCTTTGGCTCAGAGAGAGGGACAGTGTAAGCTCATACTCCCAGATCTATTGTCTGGGCTCTTGTTTGTGAGAATTTTCTCTCTCTTAAGTGAGGATCTAAACTGCTATTATTCTTATATCTTTTTAAAAAATATTTATTTACTTTTTTTTTTGGTTGCACCAGGTCTTGGTTGCAGCAGGCAGGATCCTTAGTTGTGGCATGCGAACTCTTAGTTGCAGCACGCATGTGGGATCTAGTTCCCTGACCAGGGATCGAACCCAGGCCCCCTGCATTGGGAGCGCAGAGTCTTAACCACCGCGCCACCAGGCAAGTCCCTATTCTTGTGTCTTTTAGGACTCACTTCCAGATTGAAATAAGGTAGTCATGAGGAATTTCAGTTTATCTGTATCATTACTCCCACCCATTAATTTTTTAGAAGGAAAGTGGTGCTTAGCAAATATTTGTAGAATCTGCTTGATTTGTTTAGTGTTGGCTTTCAAAAAAAAATTCATTATTAAACCAACCAGAACAACCCTACAGAAAGACGTTTAAATAGAATGTGTGACATTCTGCACAGTGATTACCTTGTGGATAAAGGGTGAAAAAGAAGGTGACTCTATGATTTGCGGATTTTGACTTGTTCTTTTCTGGCTTCATTCCCCATATCAGGTCTATCAGTTGGTCCTGCCAACCCCACATCCAAAATACATCCCTAATCCATCACCTGTCTTGGTTCTCATTGGTACTCCTTTGGTCCAAGCTGTTAGCATCTTTGGCCTGGCCCATGGACATAGTTTCTTACCTCTTCTCTTTGCATCCACTCGGCAGACTCTTTTTTACACAATAGGCAGAAAGGCCATGAGAAATAGGAGTCTAATCATGCTACTCGTTATTAAAATCCACTCATGTTTTCCTTCCTTTTCATGACCAAGAGGGCTCTCTATGATCTGACCCTGGCTTTAACTCTGACCTCACGTCCTACCACGTAGCCACACTGACCTCCTCAGGACCTTTGTACTGGTTGTCTCCTCTGCCTGGAACATTCCTTCCCTGAATCACAAGGATACTATCCTGTAGATCTCAGCCTAGATGGCACCTCAGGGTAGGTTTGGATCTCCCAAATCCCTCCCTTTCATGTTACCCTCTTTTATTTTCATAGTACTGATCATTCGCTGGAATTATTTTACATATTCATTTTACTTTTTTTTTTTGCTTGTCGCAATCCAGCAGTATCTGTATGCTACAAAAACAAAAGTCTTGTGTTTTATTCACCTAGAATTCTGGGTGAATATTCCAGGGCCTAGAATAATGTACACAGTAGGTGCTCAATAAATATTTGCTGAATTAATAAATGGTAAATGGTTGAATGAATTTAGGCTATTTCCTAAGTGTTACTGTGTACTCACTCCAGATTGTGAGCGTGTAAATAGGGAAATAAGTAGGAGTGTAAAGCAGGGTTCTTCCTGTAGGAGGTATATTAATATAAAGGAAACAAAACAGATGTAATCATATATGTAATTTATCAAACCTGTATTTTCAGACAGTATCACGGGGTATGACTCTCAGACTTTTCTTTAAAAGAATTCTACTACTGCCTGGATTCCTCCCACACTGTTCTGGGCCTTTCCAAAAAGTATCTCGCGTGGGCTCCGTGAGCTAGATTCCTTGATAGCAAATGACATTTGCCATTCGCCTCTTTTTTTTTCTGCCTGGCTAAGGAAACCTTCCTCTAGACAGTGAGTCCCTTGAAGTCGAGAACTGTGTTGCATTTAATTTTGTATCTGTACGTCTAACCTAGAGCCTGGTACACCAGAGGTACCCAGTAAGTGTCTGCCGAACTAACGAGTGAACGAACGGGTTCCGATAACAACTGTTTCCATTATGCCTTTGCTGCCGTGTGTGCCGAGGAAACTTCAGGTACTGATGGCCATTGCTTTATGTGGAGACCTCAGGTGCCTGGTACCTCTGAAGTCACAGGCACATGCTAAGATGCCCTACGCCCTAAATAATGATTTTGTTGCAGAGCGCAGGCTCCGGACGCGCAGGCTCAGCGGCCATGGCTCACGGGCCCAGCCGCTCCCCGGCATGTGGGATCTTCCCGGACCGGGGCACGAACCCGCGTCCCCTGCATCGGCAGGCGGACTCTCAACCACTGCGCCACCAGGGAAGCCCCTGAATAATGATTTTTATTGTAGTCCCTCCCCCAACCTAACTTCAAGCTGAGAATGGACAGAGGCCCATCTAGAAATGTCTCCCTGTTGGTCCCCAATGCCCCAACCCTATAATCCCTCCTGCCCTGGTTCAATGTCTTTGACCAAACTTGTTTCTTCAGTGTCTCTTCCCTTGGGATGAATTCTTTTTCAGATTTTTTTCCCCTGCTCTTTTCTCTTTTTCTAATGGACTTCTGGTAACTTACTTCCCGAATCCTCTAGATTTGACTGAATGTTAGGGTAAAGGCTCCAGTCCCCGTCTCAGGAGTTTATAGCCCGATATCACACTGCTGAATTTCCTGTCCCCAAGAAGGATGCTTTCTTCTCCCAACCCAACAATTCTGTCTTAAGACTACTACTGGGAAACTCCAATTTTCTATTAGACTGTTTTTTTTTAATTTTCTGGAGAATGATAGTGCCTTTCCTAGCAAATTGTTGTTATTAAAATTTATTAAACAGTAATAGGAGAGAAGAGGGGACTAGGCAGTAGAGAGTTTCCAATACTGCATGGGACATATTTACACTAAAGTATGACCTGTTTGCCTGAAATTCAAATTTAACACCGGGTGACGTGTATTTGCTAAATCTGGCAACCCTACCCGAATATCGCACACACGCTCTGAGGAGTCAGGAGAGGCGCCTTGGTGTCATTGGAGCTATTTGACCACCTCATGTGCCACTCAGGACCATAGTTTTCCTGTCCAGCAGGACCTGCTTGCGCACCAAGTGTGGACCTCTCGAGAGGCTGGCAGCCTCTTGAGGCTGTGCATGGGAAGCAGGTCACTAGACCCCAGTGTTCTGAGTCCTCTCCTACCGCTTTGCTTTTACAGCCAACACCCGACTCCCTTAGTCCCATCCCCTTGAATTTTGACATTGAGTGGTTAAGGAAAAACTGAAATCAAGACACTGGTATCTGCTCTCTTCTCGCTATATCTTTTTCTCCCTTTCAAGGAAACAGAAATGAAAGACTTTCCCTACTCTCCATGCATCACGTCGTGAGGTCTCTCTACTCTCGATTTATAGTGAACTGGACATTCTAACACACCAGATTTTGTTCTTAATACAGCAAATTGAACCTAACTAACTTAGATGACCATTTCACTTTTGAAAAAACTTGGCTTTCAAGCTAACTGGCATGGTGCAGACTCGAAAACCTCAACATTGCTTCTTTGCATCCCTGTTGTAGCGATCATGATCATTCCTTAGGTAGAGGTGTGCCCACGGCAGAATTGGGGAAGGTCCTGGTGCAAGACATGCAGAAGGATGAAGTGTTTTTATATTTTAAAAATAATATCCCAATGCATGATATGCATCCTTCCCCAAAACACAGGTAATGTTTTCAAAAACTGGGGCTTCTATACTCCATATCCAGGTTTTTCATTTTTATCTTCTATTTTCCATTTCCTTATCTTTACAATCAGCTTCTGGAACAGTTGAAAGATGATAAGGAATAGTCTTAGAGTAATAAAGGTACAGAAAATAGGATGGAAATAAAAGAAGACACTGTGAGGACAGTTCTAGCAAATGCAACATCCAAATAATGGTAGTTTAATAAAAAGAGACAAAAAATTGAAGAGAAGATTTTCAAAAACAAATAATATAAGAAAATTTCCTAGAATTTGGGGACATGAGATTTTTAGATCAAAATGGTCCACAGAATGCAAAACACACAGAATGAAAATGAAGCAAAACAAAAAGGGACAATAAAGCACATCTCACGAGTTGTATAGAAAAGACTGTAAGAGGTTCTTGAGGAAAAAGAATTCCATGAAAAGCATCAAAAATTAGAAAGTCTTGAGATTTCTCAGTACTTGTGTAGATGCTGGAAATAAAGGAGAGGTGTCTCCAATGATGGAAAAGCACAATTATGGACTTAAAAAATGTATCCTGCCAATTCAGAATATATATTTTTCTCAGGGACATATGAGCCATCCCCCTCAGGGCTATTCTTCAGAATCAGAAGATGTTAGTGCTGAAAAGGCACATAAGGAGGATCCTGTTCAGCATCTTCATTTTATAGATGAAAATGGAGGGCCCTGTCACCCAGCTGGGTAAGGACACTGCTGGAATGCAACCATTTCTCCCGTTGTCTTTCCTTTCTACCTCCTCCAACAAAGTGATGCATGACGCATGGGTCATTAGCGGCAGAGTGGAGGGAGGGCTCCGGCTTGAACTTGAACTGGACCCATCACTGGTGTTTAGACATGTCTGATCATGTCCATGACTAGAGCTTTGAACCAAGCAGCCATCTGTTTGCTTGTGGGGCTGTGAAGCCTTCTGGGAGGTCCTATAACAAAGGGGAGGGAGACATGATGAACTTGACACAGTAACAGGGTCTCAGGCTTCTGAAGGGAAAGGCAATTTCAGCACAGCATGGGGTTGGCCCCCCTGCTTTGCCTCTCAGGCACATGGAGGGAAAGAGGAGAGGTGTTGTAAGTTAAAGCATAAGGAAAGTGCTTCACATAAAACTCCAAAAGGCACTGCAGTACTAGCCATTTCTTTGGTACCTCCTAAGAGAATGTGACAGAAAAGGGAGAAAGAGGCTTTTCTCCCTGCTTAACCACAAGTAATCGTGGCTTTGCTACCTCATGGGCTTCGAGGTGTAGCAGGGGTCGTATCTAGGGATGTGGTAGAACTCAGCCAAAGCGGCAGCGTTGTCTAGCAGGGCTGCAATGCCTGTGGGAAAGAGCAGTGGGCTGGGTTGTAGAGCGGGCGACAAAGCAGGGGAAGAAGAAAGAACACGTGCCTGCTATATTTTAGCTGGAGGACAAATAGGGCAACTTCTGGGGACTCTAGCACAACCAATTAAACTTTTGTTGGAGCTAAGAGGTCTTACAATTAGCAGGTAAGGGCAAGAAACACAAGTAAGTGCTGTCAACACCCATTAGCTCGACAATGGCCCCTAATTTGGAACTATTGGTTTAGTGGCCTCCAATTTTTTGTGTGTGCCCCTCTCCTCTACTTGTAAAATTGGAGGAGGAGGAATGAATCCTCAATATATGTACCTTTATTTATTTGTTACCTATCTCTTTTATGTATATATTATTGTGCTAATATAGTATATATGTTGTGAAGTTCATACAAAAATAGACATTAAAGAAGAATGAGATAAAAATAACTAAGAATTAAATTAACAGTATTTTAAAATATCACAGTAAAATATTAGCATTAGCTAATATCCCAAGGTAAGGTTCATCTTAAATGATGATGAATATAAATAGATGTTTCAAATAGTCTCTCTAATCAGAGTGGCATCAAGGAGGTCCAGATTTATCTCACCTGACAGTGTGTTGGTGGAGGTGGAGGGAGAGAATGAAGAAGAGTGTGGTTTTAGAGTCATGCTGGAGACAGCATCAAAGAGATTAAAGTCAAAATTTTTCAGGCCAAAAAGGGGATAAAGCATTCCAGTCAGATAGTATGTTAGTCAGCTTGGGATGCTGTAACAAAAATGTTGTGGATTGGGTGGCTTAATTAATAAACATTGATTTGTCACAGTTCTGGAGCTGGAAGTCCAAGATCAAGGTGCTGGCAGATCTAATGTCTGGTGAGGGCCCACTTCCTGGCTTGCAGATGGTCACCTTCTCATTGTGTCCTCAAGTGACAGATTTCAGACAGCAAGCCTTTGCATCTCTGTCCTTGTAAGGGCACTAATTCCATCACGGGGGCTCCACCCTCATGACTTCATTACCTCCCAAAGTCTCCACCTCCTGACACCATCACCTTGGGGGATAGGTTTCAACATGAATTTTGGGGGGGAGGGGAAAAAATCATTCAGTCCACAGCAGATATAGTCAGAGAATCTAAGTCTTTCCACATCCTTTATGTTACAGATGAAGAACTTGAGTCCCACAGATGTAAAGATATTAAGCCAAAGCAAAAGCACAGAGTGATACGATATCATGGGCTCTTCAATGAAGTGAGAGCAATTCAGTGTTGCTGAATGGAGTGCGTAGGGTCTGACCTACAGATGGGGAGTAATGATCGCTAGAGAGAAAAGGGACAACAGAGTGGTGAGAGGTGACACAAGGTTGAGATTAGGCAGATCTTGTACAACATAGAATTTAACTTTAGTCTTTTTGTTCCTGTACTTAACCCATTACATATTAAGAGTTCAATATGTGTATCAACAAATATGAAGAGTCTGAGATTTTACCCTATGTTTGAGCTACCAAATTAGCTGCTACAGTTTCACAGATGCTTGTAGAAGGCATGCAATCCCTAAGTCAGCAATTGCTGTATACTAGTGTAAACGAGTGTGAGTGTTTTGTGTACGAAATCTCCAAATCCCATTCCCATGGGTCAACACAAAGAGGGGCAGGTGGTTACTTGGAGGTGAAGTGGGTTGCATTACAGGAAAGGAGCCCTGAGTTTAGGGAGACAAATCTTTTATAGTAGGCAGTAGGCATATCTGCCCCATGCACTGGAGGAGGTGATCCCTCTCTTCTAAAGCTGTTTTCTATAAAAAGATACTTGAAAAGATAGCCCGCAACAAAGGCTAAGAGTACCTTGCTCCCAAAGTGCAGAAACATGAGAAACTCATGGAAAATTATCTCCCAGTAATGGGTCAAAAAAAAGACCTTGAAAGATCTATGAGTAATATATCAAACCCTGGCTACTACACTCCCTGACAAACTGCAAGAAACTGATTCAGAAATATGGGCAGTTGTAATGAATCATCCTGGCAATGTTATGGCAACGTACACCCAGGTGTTAGCACAGAGCTACTTACTATGTAGATCTTCAACAAACAACAGTTAAACAAGTGGAAAACTAAAACGATTCTAGGATCATTTATTCAGATGAGGTATGAATAATATTTCTTGCATTTTATTTTTAATAGATTTATATATTTTCCCTAGTGTGCATTGCTTATTTTTATAAACACCAACAAAATACATATTATACAAACATACATACATTCTATTTTAAACAATATCATATATATACAGCTTTATCATGCTTTAGAATTTGCTTTAGGCAGAGGTCTGAAAGAAGTTAAGTGTGTTGACTAGCTCTCACCTTGGACAGGCCACCTAACTTTATAAGTATTTTTAAATAGCATATAACACTTTATGTGCCTTGGTTTTTACTTCTAACAAATTTAGAACTTGGGCTAAGTGATTTTTAAAATCTCTCCCTTTATGATTTTTAAAAATTTTAGATTTCAGAAAGAGGAATTAGGTTATATATTAGGCATAACTTTTAGGCTATAAGACTTGTGACACTGAACTTTTGATGTTGGGAGTTTTGTGAGTTTTTCTCAAGTATTTTAAAGCAAAGGTAGCCTGCATTCCTGCAGTGGTTAAATATACTTCAAAGGAAATGCAGAGTAATTGTGTATTGATTCATGGTTCCCTGTGTCTCTCTAAAGCATATGACCTTTCTCTAAGCTATGATTAGGTTTTAAAAAAAGGGATTAGGTTTGGATCTTAGGTTTTGACTTACTTCTTTCCTCTTTTTTAATGCCTTTACTAAAAAAGTGAGGGAGGGGGAACAAAGCCAACCACCTGTCAGTTACATGAGAAGAGATGTGTTTGTTTCACCGAGTGTTACAAGACTTTCACGGCAATGTTAGCAGAAGTGGCAACCAGCCGCGATGAGCTCCACCGACCTCCAGGTTCCCACTGGGCACTGTCTTCTGGTTACTTCTGTGCAACCATGAAGGCTCTGGCAATCAGCTTTCTGAGAAGAGACAAGAAAAGAAGCTCAAAGACCTTTGGAAGGATGTGGGATGAGAAAAGGAGGGAAGTGGGGGTGATTCCATGTCTAATGGCAAACGCCAAGTATTTTTGAATGGGTCTGTGTGCTTGTGCTTTAATGGGTCCTGCAGTGATGCATTACTCAGCCTGGCAATCCTACTCCAGAAATTCAACTGGCTATAGTTTCCATCCATTTCCAAATATTTTACTTGAGGAAAATGGCTACTAATTCAGCGAATACATGTCCCCTCAAATCTCCCTGCATCAGCTTATTAGTTCACTATTCATCAGCCCATATGTCCGTGAGTTATTACCTACTATTGCATCAATTGTAGTGGCTTGTGAACATTGACCATATTCTCGTTTAAGTTAAAAGTGAATTCTTTTCTGTTATTGACTCTATTAACAAGAATTATGGGGAAGCGTGATAATTTGTTCATGGTATCAGTGTGAGCATAATATTATTACTATAATAGCTAACATTTATGAATAATCTCTATGTTCATGGCGCCAACCTAAGCATATTAAGTGTTTTAAGTCCTTAATCCTCATATTAATCCTCTAAGGGGGTACTTTTATTCCTATATTATAGACAACAAAACTTAACACTGAGAAGTTAAGTAATATTGTGAAACAGAAATGGCAGGTCCACACCTGTAATGGTTCCGCAGGTAAAAGCCTAATTTCTGTTCCATTATAGGAGAAGCTTCTATACGAGGCAAAGATGGACCAGGTTTAAAAATGATCCAACGAGAGGCAATTTCTATAAAGGTACCTGTAGGTTTCATTACATGTCATTGGACTCGTGCAGCATACCTGAGTACCTCACCTAATTTGCAAAAATGGCACAGATATCTCTGTTTTGTATCATTGTAACAGTTGAAAAGGAAACAATGCCATCTGTTCGGCTTGTTAGTTGAACTTTCTTTAGAAAGGAGATCTTTGCAAGAGCTCTATGTGACACAGTGGTTAAAGTTTGGACTCTGGAGCCAGAGTATATAGAACTGAATCCCAATTCACCACCTACTAATTGTGTGACTTAGGGTAAATTGTGCTTAATCTTTAGGGAATCAATTTTGTCTGTAAAACAGGGATGATAACATAACTTACTTCATATATATCTCCTACCCTTTAAGGTGCATAATTGAGTGGCTTTTAGTATATTCACATGGGTGTGAAATATCACCCTTAAGTAATTGCAGAACAGGCTTATCATCCCCCAAAGAAACCCCATATCCATTAGCATCCATTCCATATTCCTCCCTCCACCCAGCTCCCGGCAACTACTGATATACTTTCTATTTCCATGGATTTGCTTATTCTGGACATTTCATATAATTGGAATTATATAATATGTGACCTTCACGTCTGGCTTTATTTACTTAGCATAACGTTTTCAAGATTCATCCATGTCATAGTTGCCATTTTTCAGATTGAGGGAGTTCCTTTCTATTCCTAGTTTGTTTAGTGCTCTTACCATGAAGCGGTGTTAGAATTTTTGCATGTATTGTGATGATCGTGTGCTTTTCATCTTTATTCTATTAATATGGTGCATTACCATGGGCTGCTGGTGTGCAGGATGGCTGTGGAGCTAGGGAGAGGGGTATGGAAATAGGGGAAGTTAACATGGCACACAACTCATCGTTCTTAACAAGAGTCGGTTGTTTTTCCTAAATAAATACTCCTTGGATTGTTGCAAAGCTTTGGCTAATTTCCAGAATTCTGAAAATGATGAGTTGACAATTTTTCCCAGTGTTCCTTTTGCTTTTATGAAGGAGTGAATTTTCAGAGGTTTTTATTCCACCGTTCCTGCTAACATCTTTCATATGCTTTTGATAAAGATTGGATAAGTTAATAAATATAAGCTACTTGCAACAGTGATTGATACATAGTAAATACCATAGGATTATATTTAGTAAATTTATCCGTAGCTCAGTTGGGCTCTTGGAGAAGTCTGCTGGGCTAGGAATAGAGAGTGTTTTTTCCCCCTTTTGTAAAAAGTCTTTTTATTGGGGTATAGTTGATTTACAAAGTTGCGTTAGTTTTAGGTGTATAGCAAAGTGAATCTGTTATACATATACATATATCCACTCTTTTTAGATTCTTTTCCCATATAGGTCATTACAGAGTATTGAGTAGAGTTCCCTGTGCTATACAGTAGATCCTTATTACTTATCTATTTTATATATAGTAGTGTATATGTGTCATTCCCTATCTTCCAATTTATCCCTTCCCTCTCCCCTTACTCCCCAGTAACCATAAGTTTATTTTCTACATTTGTAACTCTATTTCTGTTTTGTAGATAAGTTCATTTGTAACCTTTTTCCAGATTCCACATATAAGCGATATCATGTGATATTTGTCTTTCTCTGTCTGACTTACTTCACTCAGTATGACAATCTCTAGGTCCATCCATGTTGCTGCAAATGGCATTATTTTGTCCTTTTTTATGACTGAGTAATATACCATTGTATATACGTACCACATCTTCTTTATCCATTCCCCTGTTGATGGACATTTAGGTTGCTTCCGTGTCCTGGGCCCCCTTTTGTTTATAGAAAACAATCTGTAAGAAGCCCAGTGCATTTAGAAAAGGTCAGTAATAGCCCTGGGCTTTTATTGGTGGGGGAGGATCAGAACTCCAAACCTTTTCACCTTCTTCCCATACTGCCCACTGAGAAGACTTTCCTATTTTCTACATAGATCCAAGGATTCCAATCTGGCTGGCAAATCTGGTTTTTGCTCTTCATTACTTTCAATAATCTGTGCATAATTTAATGCCCTATATTTCAGAATCAAAAGGAGAAAAGAGAAAGGGCTGGTAAGATGATATAAATTAAATTACAAAGAAATTGGGAGTTTTTGTTCAATCCAAGGGCAAGAATCTCTGCTGTTATTCTATTTTGGAGATTACCTCCCACTTTATGAGAGAACTTATATAGAGTGGTGAAAGTGTTCCAGATCTTGATTTGGGTGTTGGTTATATGGGCGTTTTCAGTTGTCAAAACTTATCAAATTGTACCCTTAAGGTCAATGCATTTCATCGTATATACGTTTTGCCTCAATAATAAAAAAGTATCTTTCATTGTATCTCTTTGAAATATTTGGTATTTGTAAAAATTTGGAATGCTGAAATGACTTCTCCAGGGCCATACGGTATCTTTGTGTTGGATGCAGAATAAAAATGGGGTCTTTGGACTCCTATTTCATAGCTCCACTTCCCAAATTATATGACTGAACTTATTTTCCATGAAATTCGAAATAGTGCTGTACAAGTATCTACCAAATAAACTCTCTCTTGTTATCATTTGAGTGATTACCTTGCTTGCTGGTGAGTAAGAGTATTGGTAATTTGAAAAGGGAGAAGTCAATATTTATGAATATATATTAGGCTGAAGATTGATAATAGTTAATGTTAATAACCCTGAGAACAGACAGCAAATCAATTCATTAGAGCTCTTTTTTTGCATCATATGTCAATTCTTAATATTTATTTGTTTAGAGATATTTTCTTATTTTTATTATTATTTTTTGGTGCTTATTTTAATAATAATGTGCCTACACATCCATGTTTACCTTTCAATTTTGCCTACTGCTCTAGAAGATTATCAAAAACATTTATTATTATCAAGGTGACAGATCCTCCCTAAGATAACAAGTGATCATAATTAAACATGTAAACAGGGACCCAGTGTCTGTGAGTAGACAGTTAAAGAACATTTGGGGTATATGAGTGAGTAACAACACGGCAAATATGTTCCTTTTATAATGCTCAAAGCATATGCCCCGATCATTATCTTTGTAGGTGACATAAATATGATGAATCCATAATGCGTTATTTAGTATTCTAAACGATGCTTTCATAATAAAAATTCTTTGAGATGGGAGATCAACTTCAATTTAACTCAAATATTTCAGACAATTCAAAACATATCGTATCCAGATACTATCTGGGTGCTTGTGGAAAGCATTATAGGCTTGAGATTTGTAAATGTTCTGTTAAAAAGAAAAAAATGCTGTTGGTATAATTTAAAGGCATGTTTAAATAATGAAGTTACTTTAATCCTAGTCCACCAGGTAAATAGAAAAATTCATTAGTGATATTTTGAGATCCTGAGTTTAAAACAAAAGACAAAGACTGAGAAAGGCAGCAGTAATAATTCCTTGCAAACGAGCTGACACACAACACACACACACACACACACACACACACACACACCCTCCTCACAATTATCCATTCATTGCTTTAAATAACATGATCCTAATTCACATCTAGACTTGACTTGTGAGATGATGGAATCCGTCCCAAGCTGGTTTGATGCATCTCTTCCTTGGGATATTTGGTTTGAAACAGAGAGAGTCAGCTTTGTGTCTGTCTTGTGGCTGAAGCTGTTAGACAAAAAGCTCCAGAGTTGTTAGCTGTGTTCCTGTCATGTGATTCTGCAGAAGGAGAGAGAGAAACAAATCGGATATACAGACGTGAGCAGAGTGGACAGCAAAAGGGGTCTGAGCTCCTCCGGGTTCCTGGTTCTAGTGTTTCCTGAGGTCCAGTTGCATTCCCATTCTCGGGTTCTGAAACACTATCGACATTCTCATAACATTTTTTTTTCCTTAAGCCCTTTTGAGGGTTTATTTTTGTAAGACAAATTTTTGGAAAAATGTTAGTATGTATTTAGATATATTTTAGTATATCCCAAATGTGGGCTCCAACTGGGAAAACGTGGAGACCTGTCTGAAAGCAGATGAAATGTCAGCCTATTCAGCAGGCGATGTGTTTAGAATGCAAATATGAAGTTACCCTATTTTTGATAAACCCAATAAACAGTAAAGTCCATTAGAGGCACTTGTCACAGATTGGTTTTGAAAAAGAAGACAGAAGACACACAAAGGCAGTTAAAATAGCTATCATATGGTGTAGGGATTTTCTTCCCTGTGGTATTTTCAAATAATAAAGCAGATGCCTGACATTTGGGAGGGAAAATTCACACGAGATGTATCTAGAAATCCTTCAAACACTCCACTCCTGAAACACTGCTCTAAAATATACTCTTTGTTAATGTAACGAGGTTGGTAATTTCTACTTCCTAGACTTACCCTGTGGACAAAATGAGATTGTGTAGGAAATGGGACGCAGACATGGCCAAGGGTGTCTGGGGCCACTGGAGACCCAAGGGTCTCCTGCCCTCAGATCAAGCCCCTCAAATCAAAATTTTTTTCTTGTATGGCTCACAAAGAGCTAAAGCATGAATTTAAATCTTCCCTGTGATTTTAGAATTTAGGAAGACTCTAAATGTTTCTAAATGTGGGGACTGGCCCATATGGTGCTGGGTACTCCTTCTCTCTAAGCGGGGCGTTCCCAGGTGTGGAGCTGACACACGAGTCAGTGAGCCTGACAGGTATCCGTCTCTGAGAGCACAACCTTGGGTACCTTGGTGAGGAGCCAGGCACCAGAGAACCACTTAGAGAACTGCAGTGAAATTTACTGAATGGCTCCATTGTGCTAATATGTATCAGTGGGAAAATCTATACCCTGTGGGCTTTCTACTTATGTACCTCCTTGGATACTTTTATTCACCAACACATAACCAGATAACCTCTCTACCTTCGCATTCAGAAATGTAGAAATGAGTCAGAAGTGGAGAAATCGTCTTCTGGAATTCACTTTTATAATTATAGTCCTAAGTCATTCCTGTGTATTGAATGTATGACTTTCCAAACGGTCCTGTATATGTATTTAGGTATGTAAATTATATAGTATGATTTTGTATCATTTTTGCTACAAATATTCCACGGGATGTTTTTTTTTTTTTCCTTCTAAAATTGTAAGGTCAAAGGTGCTGCAAAGAGTTCAAGTTGTAAAGTATTCTATAGTTATAGCAAAGCTAGATTGCTATTTCGGTGCCTTAATCCAGCCACAGCCGTGCGGGATCCAGTTTCCAGTAGGGGAAAAGTGAAACTTAATGTAGAGGATTGTAGCTCCCCTTCCTGGCCCTATGTATTTTTAAATCCCACTTTTTTCTATTCTTTCCTTTCCTGCATTAGACTCAACCCCTTTGTAATCATAAGAGAAAACCCTCCAGGGATTCTCAATCTCCATTCTTTGGGCCATTGATGATAAACTCATCAGAGCCAAGAAATTTCATGTGGAATGTGGTCTTCCAGATGTCTCGTCTTTTGCAACTCTGTGATGACGGAAGGGTTCTGTAACTGTGCTCTCTGATACAGTAACCGGTAGCCGCATGGAACTAGTGAGCACTTAATGCTAATGAACTGAATGAACCGATTCCACTAAGGAACTGAATTGTTAGTTGTACTTAATTTTAATTAATTTCAATTTAATTAGCTAGATGTGGTTAGTGACCTCCAGATTAGATAGTACTGTTCAGACACTAATAACTTCTCTCCAATAGATGCTTCAGACCTGCTAGAGTGTTGTTATTTTAACTAAACTCACCAATCTCCCTGACTGATGGGGACAGGATACTTGCACCACACTGTGCAAAAGTACCCTTTGTTCTTTCTGCTCTATCATTTCACTGCATCTGCCTCCTTAGAGCTCAAGCCATGGCTGGGTGGCACATACAGCTTAGAGTTATTTTCTGCTTCACGGCCTGGTTTTGCCCTGGCGTCATTCAAATAACAAGGCCAGGTCTGGACTTCTCAGATGTAATCTTGCAGGAAGCTACCGGCCCTGGGTTGAGAGACACGCTTAGACACAGTCAGATCCAGAGGAAAGGAAAAGTAGAACATATAGCCATGGGCATCTCAGCTTTACTATCATCTTACCAAGGTTTGTAGCAGAAATGAGAGAGATGTCATGATGATTTCAGCAGGGGTGCCAAAAGGTGACCAGAGAAGGAGGGACCCTTCAGCATACCTGCCAACATCATCTATAGCCGCTCCCCAAAACCACCCAGGAGAAACATACAATCTAAGAAAAACCAGTTGCCAAGCCTTCAAACTCTACTCCCAGCTAGACTGTTATCCATAAGATCCCTTTATATGAACATTCTAGAGCTTCCTCAAGTAAGCCTGATCTGCATAAAAATGGTTCACTAAAAGTTTTCTCTAAAGGGAAAGTCCTTCTAAAGCATTAACAGTGCAATAAATAGCATGACTTTCCAGAGACGTAACAATGTGAATAGCAAGGATACACCTGCATTTTATGAACTAGTGACTAATGTTCTAAAATAGACCCAAAACCCATCATGGCACAGACTTCCTTCAGAGAGGGGCTTATAACACGGTAAAGGCATTACTTAATATTGAAAATTGTTCTGAGACCGTTTGAATGGAAGACATGGGACAAAGTTTTGTTGCATTGCATGGTGTTGATCCGATCTTATTCTATCACACACTGAAATTGTGCTTTTAACGAAATAGACCCATTGTAATTGAGAGCTTCAGGGGAGCTGAGAGATACTTTGTAACAGATCAAATTTTCAAATTCAAACTTTTCCTTCACTTAGATAGAGAGGAAATGGGATAATTTACGGGATGAATAAAAGGAGAGAGAAAGGAGATACAAAGAAGCGTAAGGCTCTTGTAATTGTCATTACTAGTCTCTGACACAAGAGGGAAGCAGAAATTAACTCAAGATTCTTCTCTGTTTGTTATCCAAGTTATCCACAAATAGGCAATCTTCATACAGTAAAATGGACAAACATTTAAATAAGACAGTTTATTGTATCATTATGAAAGAGTTTGTTATTATTTTAACATCAGAAAGAGAAGACACAATACCTGTTTTGCTGCCAGGAGGAGATTCTAGAAAGCAATGCACACAGTACTGACGAGATTAGGATTAGAAGTCAAACAAGTTAGGAATCGTAATGGCTTAAGTTCATAGTAACTGGGTGACCTCGGGCAAATCCCGTAGCTGCTCTGAAACCCAGTTTCTTCATCTGTAAAACTGAGATACTCATGCCTGCCCACATCCCAGAATTGTTGCAAGCATCCCATGATACTATGTATGTGGGGGACATATATTTCCAATACAGGTGAAGTCCCCAATAAGTGGTAGCTGCTATGATTTCTTTTTTACAGTTGTTGGCAGAAGCCCTGTGTTGTCATTCTTGTGAGAATTAAATAAAAGCATTTCTCTAGAAAGTATTTTTTGTATTGTGTGCAGAAACTGGTTGCTATCTTCTGTCATGTGGAATGTGAGTGAGTGTGTGTGTGTGTGTGTGTGTGTGTGTGTGTGTGTGTGTGTGTGTCTGTGTCTGTGTTGGCGGGTATTTCCTGTTTCTGGGGAAATTAACTTTCAACTCTCTCACTTTCTGCACCACTGTTGTCTTTACTGCTTTCTTCTCTCCTCAGCTTCTGGTAAATGAAAAGACATCTCCTTTCATTTTCAGCTATGAGTGTTTACACGTAATCTGGGTTGGAGAGTTTAGGGCATATGTCTCTTTAAAATATAAGCTATGATTTGCATCTCAAGGAGGAAGTTGGGAAAATTTGGAGCTGGTGACACAGAGTGGAAAAGGAAGAGATCTGAAGTATACATAGTTTAACCAAGTTGAAAATACATTTTACAATTATACAAAATGACCAATCCATACCATTTTAAATGTGAAAATTTTCATGCTAAAATAAAATTTACTCAGGCCTGTTGACATTATTTATCATTATTCTCCCTTTTGAGAAAATTCTCTGTTTACTGTAGAGTATAAATCAAAAGTGCAAACACATCTCCAGAGGCAATGTTTAAAATATTAAGAACAGAAATCATTTAAAAGTACATTAAAGCCTTATTCAAACAAACGATGATAACTGTGAATAATTGTTTTTTCTAATCATCAGAAGAGACCCTAGAGAGAGCCTGTAGTGGGCAAGCGTTGACCCTATATGCCCGCAAAGAAGCACTGGCTACTTCATGTAATTGCAATGAATTATACTGAATTTCTTGAAAACTCTACTAGGCCTCCTAGACTCACCAAGAATTAGTGAGATTTTACTCATGTTCATTTGTCATATGACTTCCTTCGTCGTAAATCGTGTCTTTCTTTCTCCCCCCCTTCAAAATGCCTTGGTAGTTTTCAGATTTTCTGGTTCTACCCAGACCTAGCCACCCCCGGCTCCTAATTTTTACTACGTCTCCCAGCTAACTTGCAGCAACCATCTAGCTAGTACATCAAGTTGCAAGCTCTTTAATTCCCAAAATTTCCTCCATATTTTATTAATTCTTAAATCCATTTTCATCTAATCATTCCACTTCTTTAAAATCTTTACAACCTACTGCTTATATTAATATTACCATTTCTGAACCAGCACAGTGCCTAGTTAGGACATACCTACCTACTGTCTCTAATCTTACAACAGTACTTTAAAGGATTAGCCCCACTTTAGAGATGACAAAATGCTTGAGTGTGAGGTGTGGGGGGGGGGAGTTAAGTAACAACATGTGTGTGATATGTAAACACCAAGGTTTTACTCCAAAGCCCACTTTATTTCTCAAGGTTCACTACATCTTATGGTGACACGTGTGTAGGTTACATTTCTGCTTGTCTTTCAAGACCTTCCAAAGACTGGTTTGGTGATACTTTTTATACTCTTTTTCTTCTTTAAGGATCTTTCTTGGGACTTCCCTGGCAGTCCAGTGGTTAAGACTCCGAGCTTCCAATGCAGGGGGCACAGGTTCAATCCCTGGTCGGGAAACTAAAGTCCTGTGTGCCACGTGGCATGGCCAAAAAATTTTTTTTAAAAAAAAGGATCTTTCTCTGTCTTTTCACATCGTTATATTGCTCTACAAATAATTATGTTCATTCTGTGCCCAAATGGGTCTACTCGTAATAAACGACATTTTGTTTTTCTGAAGAATGTTTCCTTACTTTGTTCATGTTCATTATACCCATGTTTATTTTGTCCATGTGTTTCCTAAGCCAGCTTGTTTTGCATTTCAAGTTTAAAATGTTACGGGCGCTCCAGACAAGATGGGGTAGACACACTTCTCCCTATTCCTCCTGGTAAGTACAACTAAAAACCCTGAACATTATGTTTAAAACAAATACAAGAAGACTCTGTAAGCTGGGGCAGTGGGGGGGAAAGGCAGACCAGTTATGGAGAGATCAGGACGCCAAAAATGACATGGTGGTAAATTCCCTGTATTTTCCTTTTGCTTCATATATTATCCCAGGCTGGGCCCTGGAGACGCCAGCAATTTGGGAACACTAGTGGGCACAGACAAAACAAGTCCCAAGAAAAGCTTGCTTTCTCTAGTCAGAGGATAAGAGAAGGGGCATCTTAGCAAGAGAGACAACTTTTAGACAACAACCACCATCCGCAAGCCAAACGCCACAGGGAAAACTGTAGCCCCATCGCTACACCTGCCTGTAAAGGTTGAGTAGGGAGCTTTGACTTCCAATCGGGACAGGCTACAACTAGGCACCTCCTATCCCCGCTGGAGTGGTATGAGAGAAGGCCAAGTGGGGACTGGGGACTTCCTTGGCAGAGGCCATATGGAGAGTTGGAACTTTCATCCCCACACAGTGGGAATGAGGAACCACTCATTCCGCATCTGTGGTTCTGCAGATCTGAGAGTCAGGACTTTCATGCTGGCCCGGGTAATGAGCGCCGCTCCCCCCACCCCACCACACACACAATGGTGTCAGTGGAAGTCACGTGGGGAGGAGCAAAGAGGTGTTCCTCCTTCTTCTAACCAGAGTGGGTCATCAGAACCCTAGTGGGGAGTCTGAATTCCCACCCCTGCCCAGCAGTTACAAGGTGCCCTTCCCCTGCTGTGTGAAAAGAACCTAGGTGATGAATCTGAATTTCCACTCCTGCATAGCCAGCCGTAATCACGTGGTACCTCCCTTCACCTGCTGGCACAATGTCAGAGGAGGTCTGCTAAGACAGAAGATTTAAATAGGATCCAAAGTCTTATAATATAATACCACAAATGTCCAGGATATAATTGAAAACCACTTGTCATACCAAGATCCGGGAAAATCTCAACTCAAATGAGAAAAATCAACATCAAGCGCCAATACCAAGGTGACACAAGTGTTAGAATTATCTGAGAAGGATTTTATAGCAGCTATCATAAAAATGCTTTGAAAAGCAATTATGAACACACTTGAAACAAATGAAAAGACAGAAAATTTCAGCAATGAAACAAGATAAAAAGTCAACTGGAGGGCTTCCCTGGTGGCGCAGTGGTTGAGAGTCCGCAACTGAAAAACTACAATAACTGTAATGAAAACTTAGTGGTAGAATGGAGCGGTCAAAGAAATTAATCAACGAACTGGAAGATAGAACGATCGTAATTACGCAATTTGAAATATAGAGGAAAAAATCCACTAAAAGAATAAACAGAGGGAACTACATGACCATAAAAAAGATTTAACATTCACGTCATCAAAGTCCTGGAAGGAGAGGAGAAAGAAAATGAGGCTGAAAAAGTATTTGAAGAAATAATGGCTTAAATTTTCCCACTTTGGCAAAAGACACAAACCTACAGATTAAAGCAGTGTGTGACTTCCAGACTGGATAAATCCAAAGAAATCCTTGCCAAGATATCATAATTGAATTTCTGAAAACTAGAAAAAGCGAAAATGAAAGCAAGAAGAGAGAAACAACACTTGCTTATAGGAGGAAATAATTCAAACAACAGCAAATTTCTCATCAGAAACCGTGGAGTCCAGAAGGAAGAGCATACAACTAGTAAGTGCATTCAGTAAGTTTGCCGGCTACAAGATAAACATAGAAAAATCAATTGTACTCCCGTATACTAGGCAATGAACATGTTACTATCCAAAATTTAGAGATGATATCATTTCAAATTAATCCAAAATTAAATACTTAGATATAATCTTAAAAAAACATGTACAGGGCTTCCCTGGTGGCGCAGTGGTTGAGAGTCCACCTGACGATGCAGGGAACAGGGGTTCATGCCCCGGTCCGGGAAGATCCCACATGCTGCGGAGCGGCTAGGCCCGTGAGCCAAGGTCACTGAGCCTGCGCGTCCGGAGCCTGTGCTCCGCAACGGGAGAGGCCACAACAGTGAGAGGCCCGCGTACAGCAAAAAAAAAAAAAAAAAAAAAAAAAAATGTACAGAACTTGTATATTGAAAACTACAAACCCTGAGGAAAGAAATCAAAGATCTAACCAAATGGAGAAACACATTGACTTAATGAATTGGAAAAATCAACATAGTGTAGATGTCAATTCTTTCCATGTCAATATGTAGGTTTAATGCAATTCCTATTAAAATCCAGGAAAACCTTTTGTAGATGTAGATAAGGTGATTCTAAAACTTATATTGAAAGGTAAAGGAACTAGAGTAACTAAAAGAGTTTTGTAAAATAATAAAGCAAAAGTAATCACTCTACTCAATTTTAAGAGTTTTAAATAGCTACAGTAAACAAGACGGTGTGATAGGGGACAGAGCCCAGAAATAGGTCCATACAAGTACAGCCAACTGATTTTTGACAAATGTGTAAAAATAATTCATTGGAGGAAGGATAGGCTTTTCGACAAATGGTGCTGAAACAATTGAATATCCTTAGAGGGGAAAAAGGGAGAGAGCCTTGACATAAGGCTCACACCTTATGCAAAAATTAAGACAAAATGGATCATCAATGTAGATGGGAACGCAACACTAGAGACCCTTAGGGAAAAAAAATATAGTAAAAAATCTTTGGGACCTAGGGTTAAGTGAACAGTTCTCAGACACGACACACCAAAAGCACATTCCATAAAAGAAAATAAATTGGTAAGTTGGGCTTTTTCGAAATTAACAACTTTTTCTTTGCAAATTACCCTGTCAAGGGGTTGAAAAGATAAGCCACGGACTGGGAGAAAACCTTTCCAAATCTCATGTCTAACAGAAGTTTCATATCTAGATTTCTCAAAACTCAACAGTAAAAACAACCCAAAAATTCCAAATAGAAAATGGGCAAAAGACATGAAGTGACATTTCATTGAAGAGGATACAAAGATGGTTAATATGAACATGAAAGAATTTTCAGCATGATTAGCCATTAGGGAAATGCAAATTCAGACCATGATGAGATATCATTAGAAACCCATTAGAAGAGCTTAAAAAAAATAGCGACAACATCGAATGCTGGTGAAGATTCAGAGAAACAAGATCTCTCATACATTCATTGCTGGTGAGGACGTAAAATGGTACAGCCACCCGGGGAAATAGTTTGGCAGATTCTTTTTAAGATAAGAATACGCTTGGCGTAAACACCATCTTTATACTCCTGGATATTTATCTCAGAGAAGACTTACATCTACACAAAAACTTGTACACGATTATTCATATCAGCTTTATTTTTAACAGCCCAAAACTAGAAACAACCTAGAAACAACAAAAACTAGAAATTCATGAATATAGGTAAACACCTAAAGGAAGGGTGGTACATCCACGCCATGAGTCCTACTCAGCCGTAAAAGGGAATTAACTACTGATACACACAACATCGTGAATAGTTCTCAGGGGTGTTATGCTGAATGGAAAAAAGCAATCTTGAAGGTCACACTCTGTATGAATCCATTTATATAATACTTTCAAAGTAACACAAATATAGGGATAAAGACCAAATTAATGGTTTCTAGGGATTAGGGATGGTGGGAATCAGGGGTGTGTGTGTGTGACTATAAAGAGTAGCAGGGGGTGATCTTTGTGGTGATCTGATACTTCAGTCTCTTGATTGTGGCGGTGGTTACGTGAATTTATACATGTGATAAAACAGCTCAGAGTTACACACCCACGTTGTTCTGATGTTACTTTCCGCCTTTTGATGTTATTCTCTGGCTATGTAAGATGTCACTATTAGAAGAAACTGGATAAAGGATATAGATGACCTCAATATGCTATGTTTGCAACTTCCTAGGTATTCGCAATTATTTCAAAATAAAAAGGTTTTCTAATAGTACAAATACTTTTTATTTGGGAAGATGGGGAGGGAGGCCCCAAGGAATGGAGCCATCCACCAGGAGCTTATCATGACTTCCAGTCTCTGGGTAGAACTTCTAGGGGCTGTGTCTCAGATGGGACTTGCCACGAGGGATAGAATGGAGTAGAGTATCAGCTGCCACCAAGCCTGCCTCACCCCACGTGGGATGGAAGAGGAAGGAATGGATACTGAATAAGTGACCCAGAGTTTTCTGGGGGGTCAGTGGTCATGGATGCCACCTGGCTGTATCACCAGGGTCTAACCAATGACCTCAAGAGCTGCTTGCTCTAGGGCCTCATCAGTTCCCTGTTCACGGCATTCAGGCCAAAAGTGTCTTGGAGGGGAGCTCAGATGTGATCAAGGTGAAGCCAATTACTGGCTCAGATCTACTTTTCATCTGATAACCCATCAGCGTTCAGAGTGGAAGGGGCTTGTGGGGTGGGGGGTGTGGACACCCATCGGGTCAGTATCCACTAAGCCTCGTCCTCTGTCTGAGGCTCTCTCCATCTAGAGCAGAACTGGGTTTATCTTCTGGAAGTTCAAATTGGCCTTTGTACTCATATAATTTAAAAAAGGGATGGGGACTGCTGTCACTTAGGAAGCAGAGTTGTGTCATTTGTCAATATGTCAAATTGGTAGGACAGTGAGAATCTACACTCCAAATAGCTGGGCAGTCCGTCTGTATCTGGAGGGCAAATGAGGTGGAATGAAACTTCAGTGGGGGTGTCTTCCCGGGGGAACAGTGTTCCCTAACCCTTCTTGGCATTTTATCCCAGAAAGAATAGAAAGTGGAGCCTACTGGGATGCCCTGGCTTCGAGGAGAGCCTGTGATATGGGTGCTTTGATTGGGAATCACATTACTTTCCAGGTAAACAGACCTGGAAGGAGGGAGGGAAACAGACCAGACGGGACAGGTACGGGAAACTGACCTGGCTATGGGCCGTGACAAGACCCCATCCATGTTCAGGTCCACTTTGTGCAGGTGTTTGCACCGCAGAGACTCAGCTGACATGTGGAAGACGCCCAGGACGGTGACACAGCGCCCCTGAAAGGCTTGTCATGAGAGGGGTATAACCCCTGGGGTGGCAGGAGTTTGGAAACTTCTGGATAAGCTGGCTGGCATTTAGAGCACTGCTCTGCTCCTGAGTGCTCGCCAGGGAAATTGACTGGGTTAAAATAGCAAAGGAGGAGGTACTCTCTGTGGGCTCACTCTTTCCTAAATCTATGAACATCAAGACGAGGATTCGTTCCCGCTTCTTGCCTCTGTTGGGATCGCCCCAGGAATGCACAGGCAAACCCAACAGTGAGTAGTGGGAAAAAATGGAGGCAGGGACATGGGAAAGAGGCTGCCCGATAGGCCGTGGTAGTTACTACTGTCACGAAGATTAGTTTGCCTAAATGGTTCTCCTGTAGGATCTCTTATTTTTTATTTGTAGAAGTATAAAGAATTTCACTCCTTTCATTAGTGGTCAAAGGCGAAAAAGGAACAGCAAGTCCATTTTCACAGTTTCAATCCAGGAGGTGGAGGGATTCCCAGGCCTGGTATCTAACTAGAAGGGCAGGAAATTTAAGTTTGCTTTGTTAATGCTTTATATTCATCAAGGAGCTCAAGTTGTAGGTTTCAGAAAGTGTGACAGGGCTTCAGGTAGAACCCAAATACCCCTACTGTAGTATGTAATCAAGAAGTTAAAGACGTCTTAAGTCAGAGTGTGGACTGGCATTTGTACATCTCTTTTTATAAAGGGCCGAGCGGAGACAATGAGTTTTAACTGGAGTAGATATGACCTATATCCCGTGGAGGTGCTTACCCACGATTTCACTGTATGTATAACTAAAGTCCTCTTTGTGATGGAAAATTCTGACTGAAATCATGTGAATTATAAACCATAGTTTCCCCATTCATGGCAGTCTCTATAGAGTTAGGGATTTTCGGCCAGTGTTATTACCTCTTTTTCTGAAAGCGAGATAGAGGAATTAATCATTTCCCTGGAGATACCCATGATGCTGGAGGGAAATTGTTTTCAGAACCCAGATCTTCAGAGCTCTTGGCCGCTCTCAGAGGGCTAAACCCAGACGTCTGTGCCTCATTTTGCCTACCTGTAAAATATGGAAGTTCTTACCTCTCTCTGCTGTTTTAGGGAATGGCTAGCGCAGACAGATTGGGAGTACAAAGGAAATACACAACAGGGTGTCAGAGTAGAAGAATTCAAGTATAATCAGGTCAGCGTTGTACAAATATGTGTACAATTCAATTCCTGGAGTCCCCAGAATGGATGTGATATAGATGCCAAGTCTGGCAGGAAGCTCCAGTTCTTTCCAGAACTTGTTTCCTGGACTTCGGGATATAAGAAGAGAATTCTGTTGTCTCTACTCTGGTCTTTCAGGCATCTCATACCAAATTCCAAGGTCTTTTGGCTTCAGCCTTTAGAAATCGGACATTTACCTTCCTTACTCCCTCCCTCCCTCCCTCCCTGTCTCTCTCTTTCTTTTCCTTCTTTCTCTCTCTCTCTTCCTTCCTTACTCTGGTCTTTCAGGCATCTCATACCAAATTCCAAGGTCTTTTGGCTTCAGCCTTTAGAAATCGGACATTTACCTTCCTTACTCCCTCCCTCCCTCCCTGCCTCTCTCTTTCTTTTCCTTCTTTCTCTCTCTCTCTTCCTTCCTTCTTTTTTTT
The DNA here is from genome assembly GCF_003031525.2 of Neophocaena asiaeorientalis asiaeorientalis. Lineage (NCBI taxonomy): Eukaryota > Metazoa > Chordata > Mammalia > Artiodactyla > Phocoenidae > Neophocaena > Neophocaena asiaeorientalis. The sequence continues at coordinate 826,310 of NW_020175788.1, forward strand.
TTTTTTTGCTTTTATTCCCCCAGTTTTCAGGCACATTTACAAACTTGCAGCTGGGGCTGGTCTTACCAATCCTAGAACTTCTTCCTCTTCAACTATTTTCTAAAAAGTCTCCCTCCTCCCTGCCCCGCCGCCATTCGCAAGGGGATTTTGAGCCCCTTGAGTTCACATTCCTGAAGATATGCACCACCCTCAAAAATATCTATATTGAATGAATGAAAACTGTGAATGTTTTCCTAGTGGTGGTCAGATGAAAATAACGTGAATGTTATCCTATCGTTACACTGAGAGACTATTTGCTTTACGCTAGCTTTCTGCTAAAACTTCCAGTACATTTTTTTCTTTCTAAAATAGTTTGCTTCCTCGCGCACCTCTCTATCAATTTCTAGTTCTAGTCTACATTCCCATCTAGTTCCTAGTTCACTGGCAGAGCAGAGATAATGGACACTGTCAGGGTCTGAAAAACAAACCCTCACAGGGTGTGGTTACCACCATCAATTACCTCGGTTCTTAGTCATTATTCAGTTTTTCTCCCCCTCGTGAGAGGGTTTTTAAACAATATCAAAACACTTCCAATAGATAGAAACATTAGCAGTCAAAATGCCCAACAAAGGGAGGAAATAAAGTCACTTTTTTCTTTCACTCAGTGGAACTCAGCATTGTCATTCGGTGGAGGAAATACGCTGACCCTGCACTTCTTGCAATTACCTTTTCCTGCTACTGCCTCCTGCTCTAAAGAGGAAAAGGAAACTCTTCTGGAAACTATGATTGAGTAGTAGGTTACTTCCAACTGAGACCAGAGGTAATCATTAGTTTTAGCAACTTGTGGTTCAATAAAAACTATCTGTAGCAATGCGATAGGAAGCTCTCTCTTTCAGGGAACATGATTCGTTTTTATTCAATCCCTGTTCTCTTTCTAAATATCATGTTGATAGAAATAAAAACACATTCCTGAAACAACCAAAGAAATGGTGGGTAGATCAAGATTTTTGCCCTGAGATGTTTGTCTTAACTCTCACCTTGCTTAGTTGACATGCACTTTCTTGAGGCAAAGATGGAATAAATAGTCCAGAGTGACAGTGGAGTCGAATCTCAAATGACCTTATGCCTCAACCGTGCACCATTTAAAGCAGCGGACCCCGACCTTTGTGGCACCAGGGACCGGTTTCATGGAAGACAATTTTTCCAACAACGTGGAGGAGGGGGCGGGACGGGCGGTAATGCGAGCGATGGGGGGCGGCAGATGACGCTTCACTGGCTTGTCCGCCGCTCACCTCCTGCCGTGCCGCCTGTTTCCTAACAGGCCATGGATCAGTACCAGTCTGCGGCCCAGAGGTTGGGGACCCCTGGTTTAAAGGTTTGTTCCAAAAATATCAGACACTCTGAAAGGTTAGATGTCCCTAAAACTGCTTTCCCTTCTATGAGTGATGTTGAAACTCATGATTACCTTAGCTTGGGCACCTGGGAACAGTCAAGATCTGTTTTGTTGCAGAAGGAATAAATGCATAGCATTAGAAGGATAATAGGACTGGGTGTTTCTGACCTTCGAAGCAGACTTAACATGAAACAAAGCAAGCAAAAACTGTAAATATTTAGCGGGAAATGTTACCAAGTTTTAGAGGGGAAAGATGATACAATCTCTAAAGGGTCATTAGCTTGGGGATAGTCATGACCTTGAGAACACAGCTCCATCCACTAAGTGACCAGTTGGTAAATCTGTACAGAGAGCTCCATCTACCCATATCAGCTCAGGGTCAGTTTGATCTTATTGTGGGTGTTTTGTATTTTGTTTCAGGTCTTTAAAAGTTATTTTAAAAACGCAAACAACAGCAACAAACCCTGCTTTTCTTTTTCCTACTTCTTGTTCCTGAGCCCTACCCACCTCCTTTTTTGGCTCTTGTCTACCTTTGCAATTTCTGGCACGTATGTGCTCTGCTGAATGCCAGTTTCAGGTCAACAGATGTTGTCATGAAAAACAAGAACTAGAAAATTAGAAAATCTCACTGCTTTGCAATGCTTATTAGCAGGAAACTGCAACAATATGCTTTATATTTTTTAGTAGAGGACTCTTGTAGGCATCCTACTCATCGGCTTGTATATTTTTAAACTTTCTTTTTTGAATATGTGTTATTTTTGTAGTGGAAAAAACCATTTAATTTGGTAACTGTAATGACCTTCTCATCCGCTTCTCTTTAGCTTTGTCTCTGCGATAAAGTCTGATACGGCACATGCAAGTGTATAGAAAAACTATGGCCATTAACAAAAGAAGCTTTCAGAGGAAACATGTTTTTGAAAATTTTTAAATCTGCAGTTTTGAAAAGATGTCAAACCTTCCCTTTGCTAAACAGAAATTTTTTTGAAAACCGGCTAATGGTCTCAAAAACAGTTCAGACAGATTTATAGGAAAACGTATTTGGTTCCTACCCTATAATAATTTCTTTATAAATGAAAAGACTGAAATATTTTTTTAAGCCAGATTCTAAAGCACTTTAGGTTAGTTTGCTTTGTAAAGGGGACTCAAGCTTTTGGAAGAAAACTTGTCCCAGAAACTCATGAAATTGTCCCATCCAACTATGAATTTCCAAAAGTAAGATGCCTACCATAAAATATGTATGATTTTTCAACGTGAGGCTGATGTTATATAGAGCAATATAGCATATGGACTGCCCCGATTTCCAGGGCAGCAGAAATAATACGCAGTTGGCAGGGCCAACATGGGCCTCACCCACAGGCCTCACCCACCCCACCCCACGGGGTGTCTCATTTCATTATCATCCTGTCATTTGTTCTTGTTGAACTGTGATAAAGGGAAAACAGATTCCCGGTCCTGGGAAAGCATTTCTTGTTTCTTTATCTGCATAATAAGGGGTTTGAGCTAAATCCTTTCCAAGACGCTTACCAGATATAAAATTCTGAAGTTCTTATGTAGCAACATATAATTTTGGAATTGCTCACAGACACACATGCCTTGGAACTTTCAGCAAGACCCTGAAACAGAAAGTCAGAGTGTATGTGTGTATGTATATTAGTTTGTTTGTCTTTATAGTCCATTTTTATCTATCATTCTATTAGTCTCACTAGATGCTCAACACTGTGGACTAATAGATTTTTGATCCTACATCATGACTCACTGATAATAATTTTATTAAATTTCTACATTATTACACATATTTTGATTATTTATTGTTTTTAACACTTTCTTTGAAAATTTAAAAAATATTTTATACAACTTGTAAAGGTTACCTTCTATTTACGGTTCTTACAAAATATTGTCTATATTCCCTGTGTTGTACAATACATCCTTGAGTCTATCCTACGCCCAAGAATTTGGGTATATTAAATTCTGTATATTAATTTCTGTAGCTTTTATCTTTGGTACTGTTAATGTGATTAATAACAGCAGCAACAATAATAATTGCTTTTTTCCTCTAACTTTGTCTTATACAAATAGGAGATCATTCTCTTGCAGATTTCTGAGGCCTCTTACAACTACTCTCTTGTTTATGTTTCTTTCTCTTTCATTTTTTCATGGTTTATACTCCTATTTCTTTTCCTTTTCATTCTTTATTTTCTCGTTTTCTCTCTTTGCTTGCCATTATGTTTTCTCTTTCCTCGGTTCCTCTTTGAGATTTTGTGAAATTAGTTGTCCCTTGGATAGAATAAACACCACGACAGTACTGGCATTTTGGGGTTTACAGAAGAACATTATTTTTCACAGCACTAAATTATAGCCACTTAAGTGTTTGGTGAATATGCGCCATCTTCTGTTCATTTAATTAAAATGCCATCCTAATTGTGCTGGGTCACCATGCATTTTCTCCTTCCTGCTCATCTGAGGGTTCATTTTACTGTCATTTCCCCCTAAAAACCTCCTCTCGCAAATAGATTTGACATTTTGTGAGCATTTCATTCTACTCGAGGCCTGATATTTACACGACCTAAATGGTGCTTGGAGAAAAGCTTCCTGGATTTTTAAATGATTTTATTTTACTTATATAGTCAAATCCAGATGACACAAGGAAACGTATTAGGAATAGTCTGGATTTGTGTACCATTTCACCTTTCACCTTGCTCCCACCCCCGCAAAGCTAGAGGATTGTTGGGCCATTAGAATGGGTTTGCATTTCATGAATATTCACATAGTTAGTGTCAGAATCGTGGGCATGGCTGACGGGAAGAGATAATCTGTCTCCTAGGTGACTTTGGGGAAAACAGCTTATGATTTGTAAAAAAAATGGTGCTCTCTGGGAGAAAAGTTTAACAGCTAATCTGTCATTGTAATGGCACAGGCCATCACAAGCCAATGAAAACAGAAAAATGACTGGAAAATGACTACTTTGATGACCTTCTTATTTTTGTAGTTCAATAGTAAATACAGGGTAGCAATATGGAGATTAATTTTATTAGGAAAAGATAGCAAGAAATCTTGAAATTCAGAAAAAAATCATGAATAGTCTTCTAGAATGACCTAAAATTTATGCTATATGTCCTCGTCTTTTGTAAGCTTCATCACTGAAAGGAATTACTAAACTGGAAATTCTTAGAAAAATTTCTCAGAAATGCACTTGGTAGTAGTGATGTATGGATGAAGAGGGGCATAACAGTGAACGTTTAATAAAAGTATATTTCATCCAGATCTTCCTTTTACTTTATTTTTTAAATTTTATTTATTTTATTTTATTTATTTTTGTCTGCACTGGGTCTTCATTGCTGCACGCGGGCTTTCTCTAGTTGTGGTGAGTGGGGGCTACTCTTCATTGCAGTGCGTGGGCTTCTCATTACGGTGGCTTCTCTTGTTGCAGAGCACGGGCTCTAGGCACGCAGGCTCAGTAGTTGTGGCACAAGGGCTTAGTGGGATCTCCCCGGACCAGGGCTCAAACCCGTGTGACCTGCATTGGCAGGCGGATTCTTAACCACTGCGCCATCAGGGAAGCCCCTGGATCTTCCTTTTAAAGAACAAATTTTTATCTTATACCTATCATGAAAATGTTCCAATGCCTGGCAACTAAACAATTACTTTTGTTTTCAAGTGACAAATGGGCCGTACGCTCCTTGTGATGCTATTGGATGATTAGAGCCATGACCACACTGAGAAAGAAAAAAATCTCTTTAAAATAAATTTAAGATACTCCCTTGCTCCAATGCCCTCCTCCTCCCCTACCCCGAACTATGAAACTCAACGATGCTTCAGCAAGTTGAGAGGGATTCTGGTACAAGAGACATGCTCTTCTCCAGAGGGTACCACTTGCATCTCACCATGAGCACAGAGCACTTTTTCATAGTTGATGTGTATGTATTATATATATGTAATAGGTCCTGAAAATATTGGAAATTCTCCAAGTCGGTATTGACTGCCAAGGTGATTTCTAAATCTCTGGTTGATTCCAGTCTCCTCAGAATGCAAATTGCAGGAGCTGTTTTAACAGTGGACACCTGTGGTTTGTGTTGTCCTAAACCTCCTTGGCAGCCATTTTGTTGTCATTCAGATACTAAAGCTTGACTTCAAGGGTCTGAAAAGGCCAGCTTTCCCCATCCCATTATCAACTGAGATCAACTGCTGTTTAAAGGTTATGACAAATGACAGAATGGCCTCTCTTTCAGTCGTTTCTGGCCTTACCCATATATCACTCAACCTGAGCTCTCCTCCCTGTTGATATTACACAGAACGTCTACTGAGCGTGTTGCCTACCGGCAGACATTTTGTCCTTGTGAATTTAGCATCGTTTCTGAACCATCCCCTGAATCTTCTTTCATTCTCCAAAGGAGGGAAGTATCCTGGGTCCTCAGAGTTTACAGCTTTATCACAGTAAAGAGGGTAAGAGGAGGTGGTGGAGGTTGGCGGGGGAGTGGCTCTGGGGGATTCTATGTTCGCATTCAATCTTGAATTGAGAGCAGTTGCCTGGGAAACAAAACCTCAAAAAAAAAAAATTCTCATTTTTGCATGCATCTTCAAATGGCAGGACGTGCTTTTGTGTTGTGCTAATCAAATAGAACATGCCTATGTTCAAAACGGAGACAAAAAGGTTAAAATGCTCTTCTCTGGTCCCGTGAGTTGAAAGGCATCAGCGAGCAGCAGAATGGATGCTGCAATGCAGTCAGAAGACCCGCCTTTGGGACATACCTTTAATTGGTAATTTATGTTTTAGTGTAGGGTGTGAGCTTGGGCTGTGTGTGACAAATACGCCTAACCTCCAGGCTCAGCTTCTTCAACTATAAAAGAAAGAGTTGGTCTGGTCTCCAAAACACCACCTTTCCCCACCCCTCCTCCTAGAGCTAATAATTACCTGGGCCTGTAAGGGTGTAGCTTAAGACTGCTGATCAGTGTCTTTCAACATTTATTGAGTGTTGATGATGTCACCCGTGTAGGGGTGGAAAAAAATTTCTGTTACCCTTTTAGGTGCTGTACCTGAGGCCTGTGAATTAAACTGACAAACACCAGATTAATGGGAGAACAGGTTTATTTTGTTTGCACACAGGAACGTCACAGAAAGAAGTAAAAACTGAAAGAAGCGGTTAGGCTTGAAAGCTTATATACCGTTTTAAGAAAGGGTGATAAATGGTAGAGAAGTGACTAGACAAAGGAAAAGGAGTTTGGGCTTCTGGGGACAATACACTGTGAGAAAGTAAATATATAGGGGAGGCATGGAAGATAAGGGTTACTTCGTGAGGTTGGCTAAGCAGACTCAAGTGTGTGTGTCTCCGGTGATAAGAGTCATTTCTGGTGATTAAGAGTCATTCTCTTTTTCGTGGTATAGGAGAGGGAGACATTTTACAAATGGAAACGTATGTCCTACTTTCAGGCAGAAAGGAGGAAGACAGAGTATCCTTCTTGCATCTGCTGTTTCTCAATTGCCTTCAGCTCAAAATAATCCTTGTGCCGAAGGGGAACGCTTTGGGGTGGTGTAGTCCGATCCGTTTCATTAGCATAGTGCTGGGGTTTTTTCTGGCCCCTCTCTGTATAGACTGACTGATCCATTAATTGAAGGCACTAATTACAAAAGCTGATTTTTTGCATTTAAAGCATCAAAGAAAGGTTTCTTCAATTTTTCAGAGATTATACGAGCTCAAGTGTATGTATTTATTAGGAATTTTTTTCCTTCAGAAATACATTCAGTAGAAATGTTGATTATTCCAGAAATAATTATCACAATGAGTGTGTGTGTGTACATGTGTGTGTCTGCCACCAAGTATATGGATGCAAAACAAATATTTGGGATGGAAATTATGCTTTCCTTCGGGAGGGTACTATGATGTGTTTCATTCTTCAAAAGCATCATCTAGTAACGAGAAAGCTTCATTCTTGCTCTATGGGAGGGGAGACGAATTACTTTTGCTGATTTTATCGTTACATGACTAATGCCAAAACAAAAGACATTTTTCTTGGGGACTATAATTAACTCATTATTAAATAAGTAACAATTTGCATTTCTGTAAACAGTGCGTCTTGTCTTATTCCCCTCACGTTTCCAGAGCCATAGGCACACAGAACTAAATTAACACCTCAGTTATATGTTTTTTTTTCAAGAGCGGGTAACATCCTTTCAAATGAACCGTGCTTCTTCTGCTTGGCATTTCTTTCCCTCTTATCTCCAAATGCCTAAATCCACCCCACTGCTTCAGACCTATTTCAAATGCTCCCTTGCACGTAGCCTCATTTGATGCTTCTCCCCGCTCTCTGAACTGCCATGGCAGAAATTTTTTTCTGTCTCTTACGTATCACTCTCTAGCATGTATACATGTCACTTAGTTGCTGCACGACTTACATCTTCCACTACAGTGTGAGCTCCTGAAAGCAGAGTCTCAGAGACCGTGGAGTGCCTCACTCAGAGCAGTCCTCAGTAAATATTTCAAGAATAAACGAAAAGGTTTATTTATTTCGAAAAGGAGACGACACAGTGAGTTTTGACAATTCTTGGAAGATTAGCCACCTTGCTGATTATGTTTGGAGAACCTTTCATTCACTTATTTTCAGCTGGTGTATATGCAAGGACCATCATTTAATATTAATAATAATCTGATCAGGGACTTCCCTGGTGGTCCAGTAGGTAAGAGTCTGTGCTTCTGCTACAGGCAGCCTGGGTTCTATCCTTGGTCGGGGAACTAAGATCCCACATGCCTCGCGGTGCAGCCAAAAATAAATAAATAAAATAAAATAAAATAATAATCTGATCAAAGAAAATAAGGAGCGCCGTCAATCTTAGGCAACATGGCAAACAACGAACTGAAACGCATAATTTGGTCAAACATGAAATATGAGTGGTTTTGGGGTCGTCTGTTTTTGGCTTACTTCTAGGCTGGTCTCTCTGTTAGATGGAAGAATAGAAGTTGACTGTAGTATCTGGGTGCATTGGGAGAGGGAGACAATCATCATGGAACTTGGATAAAACTTGTTTCAAAGGACCTCTTGCATTCAGTTGGATAAAATGGTTCTGATTTACCACCATCGACAGTATAATCAGGGATTACCCAAATGGGACATTTCTAGAGAGAGCTGGAGAAGAAAGAAGGATATGGAAGACAGCTGATTGTCTTGGCATCTTCATGGATAAAGGTTTTGAGTCTCCAAAAAAAAAAAATAACTTCAGAGAGATTTGCTGACACACAGGGAAATAAGGTTTGCATGTGAATTTGAATGGAAAGTGTAAATTTCATGATCATCTTATGGTTGCCAAGAGAAATAAGTCACTCAGATAGTGTAACCTGGCTTAAAGGGAAGATTGACAGACGCATTTTTAGGTAATAATGAAGTCACCATGGAGATCTAAAATGAAACCTAATAAAAATAATAAAAATTGCTAAGCACAATAACAAGAAAGCTGAAACGCAGGTTACGTCTCCATAAAAAGATGTCTACACTGTATTTCAACCGAATGACAATTCATTGTCCAAAGAGCTAAGTTTCATTGCTCCTGTCAGTCAAAAGAAGTAACCAAAATATTGACCTTTACCAGTTCGCTACAGATTAAGAAAGATTTTTCTTGTAACAAAGATTCTGACCCTGAGAAGTTGAGTTTGCAAAATATCTGCAAACACACTTGTCCCGGTGTTGGAAAGTTGGGAAATTAAGCAGGTTAAGCTCTTAAACCCAACACCCTTCCTGTTGAAGAACGCAATCCTCTCTTCCTATCCATGAAAAATGATATGAGTTGCAAATTCTACCCCATGTAGGCTTCTGATGACCTATATGTTAATATTAGCTGTTGCCACGTACAGTAAGATGGTATCTATGGAGGGTTCCATAACTACAGTGAGCCTATAGCCTCTAGGCTTGACCTTCCATTTTCAGATGGGGCGCCCTTGGGGCCAGGAAGAGCCCAGCTAACTGCATAGATCTGAAGAATTCACTATGAAGCCACTAGCCACATGTAGCTAGTGAGCACCTGAAATGTGGCTAGCCTGAATTGAGATGTGCTGTGATCATAAAATACAAGTCACGTGTTGAAGACTCAGTATGAAAAATAGAATAGAAAATACCTGGACATTTAAAAATATTGGTTGCACGTGGACAATATTTTGAATATATTGGATTACATAAAATATATTACTAAAATTAATTTCACCTGTTTTTACAGAAATGTGGGTTTCATAGGTGTGGGTTAATTTATAGGAAAACAGAAGCAGAGGCAAGACAAGTTGCTGGTGGCCACTGGGATGCGCAAAGACTTGGGAAGAGTGAGCAGGTCACCTCCATAAGACCGAGTACTTCTATGGAGTCGGACAGAGGGTGAGAATAGAAATGCCTCCTTACAGCTGAGGAAAGTTGTCACAAATGCATACTTTCTCACTTGTGTGGTCTCTGGCCTGATTACATAATAGAGTTACTTCTTCATGTTGTACCTTTTACGACAATCAAATGATGTTTGCTAAGCACAGTGAGCTGCTTGGATGAAAATAAGATAAACACCTTGGAGGGTTGTCCATCCCCATGGTGACCAGCCAGCAGGTAAGATCCTGTCTCTGTACCAAACCATTTCCATACGAAACTGACAGAAGTAATACAGTTTACTTGGCAGTGTTTCTGCTTTTTAAACAAGTTGGGAGGAAAGCTGGAGCCTAGAATATTTATCCTGGTGTAAAAGGTATGAAAACAACACTTAGAAAATACTTTTTTGGTGTGGATGGAGAGTCCTTAAGGAGGTATTTGCTTGTGTCTGATTTCTCTTTGATTTTACTGACTTCATTTAATTAGATAGATCCTCTAAGACTCAGAGGAGTGCCACTGAAATCTCATAAAGATGTATAAGGCTGCGTGAGCTGTTTAAACTGAGACTCAGCCTCTGTACTTGTGGTTGTCATTGAACTTGTCTTGGTCAGTCCAGGCCGCTGTTGCAAGACAGCACAGATGGGGACTTAAATAAAAGACATCTACTGATATTTTTCTTAGAGTTGCCATATGATCCAACAATCCCACGCCTGGGCATATATCTGGACAAAACTATAATTCAAAAAGATACATGCACCCCAATGTTCATAGCAGCACTATTTACAGTAGTCAAGGCATGGAAGCAACCTAAATATCCATCGATGGATGAATGGATAAAGAAGATGTGGTACATATATACAATGGAATACTACTCAGCCATAAAAAAGAAGGAAGTAATGCCATTTGCAGCAACATGGATCCACCTAGAGATTATCATATGTAGTGAAGTAAGTCAGAAAGAGAAAGACAAATGCCATATGATACCACGTATGTGGAATCTAAAATACGACACAAATGAACTTACCCATGAAACAGAAACAGACTTACAGACATAGAGAACAGACTTGTGGTTGCCAAGGGGGAGGGGGAGTGGGGAGAGATGGATTGGGAGTTAGCAGATGCAAACTAGTATATATAGGATGGATAAACAACAAGGTCCTACTGTATAGCATAGGGAACTATATTTAGTATCCTGTGATAAACCATCATGGCACGGAATATGAAAAAGAATGTATATATATATATGTATAACTGAATTACTTTGCTGTGCAGCAGAAACTAACACAACATTGTAAATCAACTGTACTTCAATAAAATAAAGTAAAAAAAAAAAGACACCTATTTTCTTACAGTTCTGGAGGCTGGAAGTCCAGGATCAAAGAGCTGGCAGGCTGGCATCTCTGGTGAGATTCCTTTTGCTGGCTTGTAGATGGCTGCATCTCACTGTGTCCTCACATGGCTTTTCCACTGTGTGAGCGAGAATCCCTGATGTCTCTTCCTCTTCTGAAAAGGACGCCACCCCTCTCAGAGCGGGGCCCCACTGTTATGACTGCGTGTAACTTTTATTACCTACCTAAAGGCCCCATCTCCAAACAGTCATAGGCGGCTTTGACGTATGAATATGAGAGGGACCCAATTCAGTTCATAACAGGGCTGTTCATGAATGTTCCATTCCTCCTACCGGGCATTTGGAAAAATCGTACATCCCTGCTTCCTTTGAACTTGGATGTGGCTCAGGGGTGAGGGGGTATGGCATCTGTTTGTGACCTGCTTTTCTCAGTGAAGTGTGTGATGGAGTGACGTGCAAGCTTCTGGGAAGAAGCTTTAAAATGTAAGGCACGAGTCCCCACTGTCCCTTCCCCTTAAAACAGTAGTTCTGGAGATACATGGAAGATGGAGCTTTCGGTGAAGCCCAAGAGAAAAGCATCTCAGCTGACCAGTGCTGTCCATGTAGGATGAATAAGAAACTTTTTTAAAAATTAGCATTTAAAAGTATATTTTAAAAAATATGTTTTGCCATTGAGATTTGGAGGTTGCTTCTTGCTGGTACAGACCTAGCCCATCCTGACTTACACGAGTTATGACGTTTGGGACTCATAAGATAAATAAGTACTGGGGATGTGATGTACAACATTTTACAGCCCCTAATGAAATAATAGCTCCAGGGCAGTGGTTCTCAAAGTCTGGCCTCTGGACCAGCAGCATCAGTGTCACCTGGAAGCTGGTTTAAAATGCAAATTGGGGGTGTAACCCAGACCTGTGGAGTCAGAAACTCAGGTTGGGGGCTCAACAGTCTGTATTTTAACAAGCCCTCCAGGTGATTCTGGTGCGCATTCCAGACTGAGGCATGCTGCCCTAGACAGTGATTCTCCATGGCTGCTGATATCACAGAAACAGACAAGCAAATACCACGAGTCTCCTGGTGGTAGAAGTGTAAGATATCACCCATGCAGCAGTTGTATGAAATAATGCATATCGGACCTCTACGTCAAACTATCAATTTATAGGAAACGCCTGGGAACGTAGACAATGCTAAACTATCGTTCTGGGGACTCAGTCAACAAATCCTACTCTGGAAAACTCGACAGGCAGCCACGCTGGAGTCTTCAACATATGAACTGTAAGGAAAAGAAAGGGATCAAGTGAGAGAGAGAAAGGGATAGAACATCTATAGCCAGAAGAAACAGGTCAACAAACTGTCACGTATGGACCTTATTTCAATCTGACTCACGTTGACAAAAACACCCACAAAAATTTATGAGACAACTGACAACAAGCAAAAGAAGAACACTGACTCAAAATGTCTTACATAGCTCATCATTTTTCAGTGGGTAATGGTGATGTGGCCATAGTTAAACATTGATAGTTTCAAAATAGTCTGATGGGGGTGGATATAGAAAAGAAAAGAGTAGGATCAGCCATGAGTTGATCGTTAGTTGCTGGATGAGGGGTACATGGAGGTTCATTTTACAATCCTGTCGACTTCTATATAGGTTTGAAACTTTCCAAAACAATTTTTATAAAAATAGAGAGATTTCAGAGACATTTCACCTACCCCAACACACCCCCAGAATGTTTCTGAGGTTAGTGGTCAGGATGATTACATAGAAATGGTGACGGGAAGAAAGTAGTGGAATTGAAGGGGGGGCCAAGTTTGTTCTTGAGCAGGTTGAATTTAAAGCACTGGCAGTGTATTTATGTGAAGAGCTCCAGGCAGCCATTCGGAAAGGTTAGTCTGCAGCTTGGGAGAAAAGTTGGTATTAGAGAATTACCAGGTTAGATAACATATATTGTAGATATTAACGACACGTGCTCAAAAAAGAAAGAAACAAACAAAAAAGTCGATTGCCAGAATGAGTACCATAGTACACTGTTTTCTGTATTTGTTTTTATGCTTTGTATTATGGTCACTGGCCTGCTCGTCTATTACCCTTTGCAGGGTACAAACGGTCTTTTTGTTGTTTTATTTAACATCATACCTATGCCCTCTGCTTTGCAGGTGCTAAATACATATTTGTAGAATTATACTGAATGTGAAGTATTAGTCATAAACTAATATCTCATTCATTGAAATAGATATGGATATAGAGGTTTATATATATATACGTAAGTATATACATGTTTATATTTACATGTATCTTATGTCTACAAATTCTAAGGCACTAAAATTGTTCATGTTTTTCTGGATCATTCAAAGCACCATCATAATTCCGCAGAGAGGCAATTTACAGGGCCAGCACTCTCCGTAATCCCATTCAGTAAGCTAGGAGGACAAATGATTCTCCCCTTCTTGCTCTACCTGTAATTTCTTTTAAGTCCTTGCTCTCACTCCACTCCACAGAGATCTGGCCCCATTTATCTGACATGGTAGGCACTGCTCTGCCTAGTCACTCGTCATTCAAATATGTCTGTGATCTGACTGATCCACCAGCTATAACCTGAAAGATGGGGATTTTTGAAAATCAGCTTTTAGGAGTAATAGGTACTAAAAACTCACATCCCCTTTCTTGGAGCACTTTGGAAAGGGGGTTTCCCACACTTCACGGTGCTGTACCCTGAAAAGCCAGAAGGGAAATCAGGTGGATAATTTTTATGTCTGTTGTTATGACAACTAACCCAACCACTTCCTCAGTGATGTGGACCATTATGCCAGGGCAGGGATTCTCAGCCTTGGGTCCCTGAGCCACACTGCCAAGTAAACCCTCCATATCCCCCCCTTGGCAACACGAAAAACAGAATCAAGTGTGCCAGGATTCCCACCCTGTTGTGTGGAAACACCTGTAAGAGAAGCCACAAATGGCTCACTGATTAATGCTAGAAATCAGAATAAATTGCCTCGATGCAGTCTTATGGCAGGAGCCATCTGGAGGGGCCGCGCGATTCGCAAGTCATGCCCAAGATCGCACCTGGGGAGCTGGTGATATTCACAGGGAAAAAGGACCACTTTCTCACTTCCTCAAAATCCAAGAGCTCTAGGCGGCATCCAACATTTGTCTGTGGTTGCAGAGAGGGAGCTTAACTTCAGGTGTTGAATACACGCAATTCTGCATTTTATCCTCAATATATGATAAGCTTGAAGCTTGGGAAGGCCGCCACCTGTGATTTTAATTGTACTGTTATCTGAATTCTTAAAATGATTATTGAAGGGTCTGAGATTATTGGTAGAGTTATCTTGAGAATCCATTTGGGGTTGAAATGTAATTCCTTCGCTGCGTCTTGGTCCTTCATGGGTTAAGACATGCCACCATTTTTATTTTATGAAGCTAGGCAGATCCTTCTTTTTCCTCTTAAGTAAGGGAAATGCCATCCATAGGAGGAACAAGTCACATATACAATCTGCAAAGAAATGACTTTCACTTTTATTTTGAAAACAATACTCAGTTTGAAATGGAAAGGTAAAAATATTTCTGAAAATGATTTCAGTGTGTGTGTGTGTGTGTGTGTGGACATGTGTGTATAGAGAGGTAGAAGGCAAAACTGGAAATCACTGATAGGTGCAGGGTGCGAAGAATTTGGAATTGCTATTTTCTTTGGTTTTCTTTTCCTGAGGTGCTAAATTTTACCACACCACTCCTTGTTCTTTAATTAATGATTAAACAAATTCAATTCATGGTTTAACTTAATTAAACAACTAATGAATTTGTGTATGCAGGAATCATTAATGTGTGTCTGAGGCAGGCCTCGAGGGCACAGTTGCCTCAGTTCTGCACAGCTCAGTAAATTGTATTTAGAGCTGAATTCACCTCTCTTTGCTTTACAAGCCACACTCCTGACGTATAGCTTATTCACTCAAATTGGGATTAGCTATATGCATAGATCACTCTTTACCTATGAAGATAAAGTTTCTGGTACATTTTCTAAGGAGTATCTATTCAGAAATGTATTTTCAATAGTGCAATCAGTTTAGTTGTTTTTTGTAAAGCTGTTTGGACTCATCGTGGAAGTGCTCATGCAAAACTCATGTTGGGAAGACAAAACATAATCTTGTTATATTTTTAGGTATTCTCATTTTATTCTGAAAGTACAATCACATCTCACAAATCCAACTTAAAGGCCACTCTAGGAAATAGAAAATTTGAAAAGAAATCATTTTCATTGCTTTCAAGTGGAGGCCCTTGCATGGGGATAACTAGATATCTCTCTCTCTCTCTCTCTCTCTCTCTCTCTCTCAAGAGAGGAGGGGGAAAGGTAACCACCCCATATCGGAACTTGATATCTGTTCAGTGCTTTAGATCCATTAGCTCATTTGAGATGTTTTCCCTTGGTTTTCAAAACCAGGTCTTGGGGCTTCCCTGGTGGCGCAGTGGTTGAGAGTCCGCCTGCTGATGCAGGGGACAAGTGTTCGTACCCCGGTCCGGGAAGATCCCGCATGCCGCGGAGCGGCTGGGTCCGTGAGCCGTGGCCGCTGAGCCTGCACGTCCGGAGCCTGTGCTCCACAACGGGAGAGGCCACAACAGTGAGAGGCCTGCGTACCGCAAAAAAAAGAAAAACAAAAAATAAAAACAACAAACAAACAAACCAGGGATTGGAGAGACGAATTAACTAGTCCAAGGTCCCCCAGCTAACATGCAGTGGAACCGGAGGGGCTGTGACGTCTGTCCGAGTCACTGCCACGCCATCCATTTAAGCCGTATCTGGCACACACCTAATTGATAGCTTGAGGTTCTAGCGAACTTGACAACAGTTTGTTTTGTAAAGTAGGCAAACATTTCCCTTGGACTCTCACAGGCACTCTTAATTTGCTTAGCAAACCGTTCTCTCCCTTGGTAACGCCAAGGAAAACTTGAGCCATCCCCTTTCTTAATTACCCGGACTTCAAATTAGTGAAGCCCTGTTTAATGAGATTGTACTGTAGATCTACACAAAAACACGCAGAGGCTTCATAACTGGGTTATTCGTGTACAGCAGGCCCAGACATAGAATAAAATTTTGATGAGAAGAAGCAGACAGCAATTGGCAATGTCTATGGGAAAAGCAAAGCTGTAAAGTGTACACTTGCCTTGTTAATTTGAGGATTACATTAAAAAAAAAAAAGAAAAAAAACAACCTGGTTGCGGTAGGTCAGTTTTTGTATGTCTATATTTTGGAGACAGAGTTGTCTCAACTCATTAATTACGTTTTCCATCCTGTGTAGACAAGTGATAGGATCTTCTGATTTTAACCTGGGAATGTCTCTACATGCTGACTTCAGCCTTTCTACACAAGCAGGATAGCTCAGTGAGAGGAAATGGATTAAGCTGAGTCTGTTTTAACAAACTCCTGGATCTATATTTATTGACCAATCCTGGACTTTTCTAAACCATGCCTTTTTCTTGAACAGGCTCATGACACAAGCAACGTAAAGTGTGATGTTAGTCAACAGCTACTGAATTCACAAAACATGGAATTAAGCAATAGAGGTCCTTTTAGGGTAGGTGAAAGGCAAGAGAGGCTTTGGGTCCTGTGTGAGAAGTCCTCAAATGCCTCTGTCCTTAGCTCTTGGTAGAATTGGTAGGACTGCATGTGAGAGCCTGGGGAGTTCCGAAGAGGAGAGGCTCCTGGGTTTGACCTTCCCGAAAGGGATATCTTGGGTGGATTAAATTTTGTCATGAGAAGGGAGGCCAGGTCAAAATACAAATAGACGTCAGATACCACCGCTTTCTCTCCTCAACTTCCAAACTCCCAACTGAGAAAAAAAGGCCAACGTCAAGTGCTCTGAAGTTGTCCAGTTCTGATTTAAGATAAGAAAGACATTCTAAAGAACATGGATTTGTCCTCGTTCTTCACCTGGGCCAATGTTTTGTATTGCATTTAAATTCATACTTTTTATCGTTTGTTACTTTTTTATTTTTAAAAGTAAGTTTAGTTTATTTAGGTTCATAAACATTTACACATAACTGTTCAGAAGAGTATTTAACTAAGAAAGAAATACTCATCATCTTTATCATTATAATCATATTAATTAAAAAAAATTTTATATTGGACTATAGTTGATTTACCATGTTGTGTTAGTTTCAGGGGTACAGCAAAGTGATTCAGTTATACATATACATGTATCTATTCTTTTCCAAATCCTTTATAGTTTGTTATTATTCATCCATTTCTTCCTGAGCACGTAGAGAGAAATTTCTCTCAGATCTTAGGACCAGGGACATCTGAACCCCTGAGGAACAACTGGTTTGTTTTCATTTCGTGTACATATGGCTCAGGAATCTTGTGGTATTTCTCTCATTATTTTGCCTCTTAAGGAGTTTAGAGGAAATGTTGTGTTCAAATCTTAGCAATGGCATACAAATTTCATACAAACGTATACATGGCTAAAATCTATCTTCCTGCCCTTACTTCAATTTCATGAAAATTTCCTCATCTGTATTTTAAAAATTCTGCCACAATGGCAGGCTAACTGATAAAAGAATCCTTGGAGCATTCAAATTTGAATTTGTATATAGTAAGCTACTCAAATTCCTTTTTGTATGAGCGGGGTTTACACACATAGTCCTACCTACACACATAACTATATAAAAGGCTTGTGCACTCATTTGGGTCTTTTCCTCCATAAATAGAACATACTGTGGGCAGCTTCAGGTTCACAACTGAGAGGAAAGTACAGATTTCCCATATCCCTCTTCCCCCCCACATGCATCCCCTACCATCAACATCCCCACCAGATGGTACTTTGTTACAACTGATGCACCTACATGGACACATCATCATCACCCACAGTCCATAGTTTATGTTAGGTTCACTCTTGGTGTTGTACATTCTATGGGTTTGGACAGATGTATAATGACGTGTATCCACCATGATAGTATCACACAGAGTAGTTTCACTGCCATAAAAGTCCTCTGTGCTCCACCTGTTCATCCCTCCCCTCCCCCTTGATGACTCTTTGATCTGTGAATTCATGCTCATTTCTTTTTGCTGCTAGGTGAATATCCCAGCAAGCTTAACATTAGGAGAACCTTTTCTCTGCTATTCCGGGCCCGGTCCCACCTGCTTGCATCCTAGGATTTCCAGGGGATGACCAGCTAACTGAATACAGATAATAACAATGGTTATGATGGCTTAGCACCTACCCTGAACACTGTGCTTTACTGACAGGAGGTTAACTCTTTTCCTTATGGCACTCCTGCAAGAGATGATTTAATCATTATTTACACATGAAAACCAAATGCATCCTGTTATGCTGAAAGCTCACCCACCCTCATTTCTTTTCAACTCTTCACCAGCACACCCACTTTTTCCTTTTGGTAGAAACCCCTGTTTCTGAAGTCCCTGTTCTGAAATTTTCAAGACATGTCAACACCATGACCAAATTGCAGTATGTCCTGTGCATCTTTTTGGGTTGTGCACTGCATAATTCTAAAGAAATGTCATTCACATAGACTTCAATGAGACCACAAAGTGAATGGTGCCCCCTAGACTTGTTCAGTGTACAACCTGCACAACCATTCATGGGAGAAAAGAGTATCTTCCAGAAGTTTCCTTCTTCATCCATTCTAGATGGGAAACTTACCTTTCACAGGCTATCTTCAAGGAAATGGCTCCAAATAATTTGAAACATGACTCAGGAAAGCCCACCTCTGATTCTCTTCCTCCTCTGTGATTTCCTTTTGAAACAAAGCAAATAACTGGGAGAAAGTTCTAAACAGAAAATGGTGCTGTGTTATGTATTCTGACAGAGCACACAACTTGGTTAATTCTGTTTCCTCCATTTGGATAAAGTCCTGGAACGCCTGGCACCTCTTTTGCCAAGGCAACTTTCTGGTGTCGATTCCCTTGTTTCTCCCCCTCACTGGGGTTGTCCCTCATGGAGATGCGAGAGATCAGATGCCATTCCCACTCAGCTTCCCTTAAAGAGATTTCCAAGTCAGAAACTTCCTTCTGTGATGGCTGGACTGATCTTCTTCTGAGCAGAGTTACAGGGACATTTACATCACCTCTTTGTTACCTATAATGAGAAAGAGGGAAAGACAGCTTACAGTTACATCCAAGGAGAAGTAGCTCATGCTTTCTGGTTAGCGGGATGTACACCACATTCCCAACACCAAACACATGTTGGTCAAAATAACCCACTCATGTAATACTAGAGTTTCTTCTGAAGTTGTCCATGTTTCTTAAACCAAAAGCATATCCCTATCAATCATATGATAAGAAAGCATCTTATAGACCACAGGTCTCCATCTGCTTTTATGATTCTCACCTGCCTATAATATGCTGATATTCCAAACCAAAACACACAATAGTAAAACAGGCAGGGGCAAGTGATAATTTAGCAGCAAAATGTTGATATTATACAGAAGCCTGAAGTGACTAGATTTTAAGTATCAAGATTTAAAAGTAGATATATACCTGGAAACGGTAGCTAGACTTGTCGTGATGATCATTTTGTCATGTATAAAAATATCAGATTCCTATGTCGTACACCTGAAACTCATATAAATATTGTAATTCAGTTATACATCAATTAATTAAAATAAAAAGTAGATGTATCATTGGCATGCATCATAGAGAGAGTAGCTAGATAATTTCATGTGAAGGCAGGAAATGTGATGATGTCAACAACATTTTCCTTCTCCATCTGCACAGGTTTGGGAGTGGAAGATGAAAGTATAGACTCAAACTGAGTAAGGGAGCAGTCTAGTTTCAGAGAATGTAGAAATACTAGCGGTATAATGCAGACACTATCGGAACAGTAAAGCATCGGGTTGGAGTTCAAGGTCTGTGACCCAGTTTCCTCTTAGTAAAATCGAGACGTCTGCTTCTCTGTGTT
Organism: Neophocaena asiaeorientalis asiaeorientalis; assembly: GCF_003031525.2. Lineage (NCBI taxonomy): Eukaryota > Metazoa > Chordata > Mammalia > Artiodactyla > Phocoenidae > Neophocaena > Neophocaena asiaeorientalis. The sequence goes on from NW_020175788.1 coordinate 846,262, forward strand.
GCAGAGACACCAAAATGAGGGGAAATACATGAAAGCATCATGTGGGAAACTTCAGGCAGAACAAGGTTCTTCCGTAATGCTCACAGCTAACCTACTTTGGGACCTGGCCTCTTGATTTTAATATCGTGATAAGGTGCCCTCAGGGTTTAAAGATGACCAGAAAGAGTTGTTAACGATCAGTGGATACAAAAAAAAAAAAAGAAAGGAATGGAAGCTCTATTTTATTTATTTTCCTTTGCAATTTACTCAAGCATAAATGAATATTGCATTGTGGGGTTCTCCTTATTTCCATTTCCAGTTCATTAGGAAACTGGTTTAAAGATTTTTAAAAAGAAACAAGAGGGAATTTACAATAGCCAAGACATGGAATCAGCCTAAATGTTCATTGGCAGATGAATGGATAAAGAAGATGTGGTACATACCTATACATGGAATACTACCCGGTCATAAAAAAGAGTGAAATATTGCCATTTGCAGCAACGTGGATGGACCTAGAGATTAGCTACTAAGTGAAATGAGTCAGAAAGAGAAAGAAAAGTACCATATGATATCACTTATATGTGGAGTCTAAAATATGACACAAATGAACTTTTTTACGAAACAGAAACAGACTCACAGACATAGAAAACAAACTAATGGTTACCAATGGGGAAAGGGGGTGGAGGAGGGATAAATTAGGAGTATGGGATTAGCAGATACACCCTACTATATATAAAGTAGACAAACAAGGTCCTGTATAGCACAGAGAACTATATTCAATATCCTGTAATAATAGTGGAAAAGAATATGAAAAAGAATATATACATGTATACCTGAATCACTTTGCTGTACAGCAGAAACTAACACAACATTGTAAATCAACTCTACTTCTATTAGAAAAAGAAGCAAGAGGGAAAGAAAAGAAACAGGAAAACCCTTCACAGGATGTGGCAAAGAATAATCTCTCTTCTGGCGTGATTTTCTGTGTGTTCTGTGACGAGCAGGTTCTGCAGAGCCTTTGGGGTCTGCCCATACTCTTCCTGGCCCTTCCTGTCTGCGCTTGGGGACCAGGTGCTGCTCTCAAGGCTTCCACTCTCAGCCTTGCTCGAGGTGAGCATCTTTATCCCTTGCATTTTTAAGTAAGCTTGCCTCCTCCAATATGCTCCGCAAAGCAGTACCTGCTGCTGATTGCTTGGTCCATGGAAGGCCTTGCTCTGTGTTTTCATCACATGTGCTGCTCTGGTTTATAAGAAGCACAGGCACTGGCCATTACGTGTGAGTTAAGGTGCCTAGTATTTCCTTGGATTCCCATTCAAGTCTCACTAGGGCCCCGTGAAATGGCCCTGATATTATCCCCTGTCATCAAACAGGCTCTGACAGATGCAGAGAAAAAAGTGACAGGTCCAATTCAGCGCGGGGATGTAGACCCGGGTGACCTGAGGATAACCCCTGCCTTCTTCATGATCACATCTTCATCACTGCACTGGCTTCTACCCTGTGGTCACGGACAGAGCTAGAGCTTTACATCAGACAAACAAATTCCTTTATAAAATTTGACTTGAAAACAGACTCTCCATTGGGAACAAGTGCCAAGATTTTGCTGTGTTACTCTCAAGATATCTTTTTTCTTGTTATTGTCTCATTATTCACATTTACCATCTTTTTTAAAAAAATTTTTTATCCGAATACAGTTGATTTACAATGTTGTGTTAGTTTCAGGTGTACAGCAAAGTGAATCAGTTATACATATACATCTATCCACTCTTTTTTTTAGATTCTTTTCCCATACAGGCCATTGGAGAGTATTGAGTAGAGTTCCCTGTGCTAAACAGCAGGTTCTCATCAGTTATCTATTTTATATAGAGTAGTGTGTATATGTCAATCCCAATCTCCCAATTTATCTCTCCCCCCACTTATGCCCTGGTAACCATAAGTGTGTTTTCTACATCTGTGACTCTACTTCTCCTCCCAAGGACCATTAGTGTGAAGGCTACAGAGTACCCAATACAGGGCCCAGAACTCAGAAAGAACTCTAAATAAGAGCTAGTCTCGGGCTTCCCTGGTGGCACAGTGGTAGAGAATCCGCCTGCCAATGCAGGGGACACGGGTTCGAGCCCTGGTCCGGGAAGATCTCACATGCCGCGGAGCAACTAACCCCGTGCGCCACAACTACCGAGCTTGTGCTCTAGAGCCCGTGAGCCACAACTACTGAGCCTGCGTGCCGCAACTACTGAAGCCCGCGTGCCTAGAGCCCGTGCTCCACAACGAGAGAAGCCACCGCAATGAGAAGCCCGCGCACTGCAACGAAGAGTAGCCCCTGCTCGCCGCAACTAGAGAAAGACCACCCACAGCAATGAAGACCCGACACAGCCAAAAGTAAATTAAAAAAAAAAAAAATGCCAGTCTCTTTCTCTTTGCTTTCTTTTGGCTGGTAGGGGGTAAAGCTGTACTTTATCCAAGCACATTAAATGCATATCCAAGCACGTTGTTTTATTTGTTCTAGGGTTTTTGATTCATTTCAGGTGTCCAATCAATAATAATAGAAATGACAATAGCAATGATAATGGCCCTGATAACGGTGCTGCAATAATTTCCATTAGCCTCTGAGAGATCAGACTGTCATCTGAAGTATATGCCAGGACAATGTGGCTCATGCAGCTCCTAAGTGCCCCAGTGGCCTGCATCCTCCACAGCCCTGCTCAGCCAGACCATAATGAGACATCTGTTTCTGTGAACTTATAAATATCAAGGTTGATGCATTACATGAATGCTTCAGAAGCTCTGTTTCATACGTGTGTCAGAGGGCAGTATCCAGCAGCTAGGTCAGGCAACAAATATTTTGCAAGAAGAACACGTATTCCTGGGGGAGACGTGAGTGCATTTCCCTGGCAAAGCATCCATCATGTTTATGAACATACTCAAAGAAGATGATGTCTTTGCCTGGGTGAATTCAGTTCAGAATGAGCAAACCAGGCTGAGAAGACACAGCGGGTGCCTCATATATTTTAAACTTTCTATCAAAACCCACTTTAACCTGGAGTTTTAAGAAAACAGTTATGATTGGGGAAATCTGCATCCATGTTGTGTGATGAAACCATGAAGCTGGAGAAGGTTTTCTGTAATTCTGTAACTCACCTTATTTTAATCTGGGCTCCTGGCGTTAGGTGCACTTATTTTATTAAAAGAAGAGTAGGTTCAGAAATTGTCAGTGTCAGGTGACTAAACTATAGGTGTAGTGACAACAGCCACTGGGCAAGGCAGTCTGTTTTTGAATGGATTTATGTAAATATACGTATTACTGCATCACTTTGCTATACACCTGAAACTAACACAACATTGTTAATCAACTATATACCAGTATAAAATAAAAAATTAAATTTAAAAAATTTCCCACTTAAAAAAAAAAGACAGTCTCCTTTTCTTGGTAGAACACGGAAGATGCCCCCAGACTCAGGGATGTAAGTGTGAGATGTTTTGCATCCCGTGTTTCCAATGTAGCCAGCATGTCCTGCAGAAAAAAGATGTTCTGGAAACCATTTGAAATCTCTAGTTTAACCTCAGAGGGTGTCTGGACGTGATTCGCCTCAACGTGATAGCCTAGTGAGAAATTAAACCCACGTATTTAAAAGTGAATAGAACAATCCGCAAGTTGATAGGACATTAGCATGGCTACAATGGTGAATAGTAATAAACTAGACTATAAAGAACCATGTAGAAGCCAGAGGTCTACACCACATAATATTCACACTAGTTCCATATATTCACTCAGCATTTAAGAATATTACAGAAAACACTTTTTTTTTTTTTTTCCTGAAATAGAGCTCTGGGGTTCTCTGGCTGTTTTGAAGCCTACTTTATAAATACCAGTGGAAGGAAAGGAAGTACAATTAACCACACGCAAGGGGAAAATTCAACAGTGCTTTAAGCGGAGTGCAACTAAATTATCTTGGGACAGTGAAGACAACTCTATTTTGAAAAATTAAGGTTTGGCGGGGAAATGTTTATGTTTTTCTTTCTCTTCCTGTAATGTAGTTGTTTTTTTTTTGCGGCATGTGGGCCTCTCACTGTTCTGGCCTCTCCCGTTGTGGAGCACAGGCTCTGGACGCGCAGGCTCAGCGGCCATGGCTCAGGGGCCCAGCCGCTCCACAGCATGTGGGATCTTCCCGGACCGGGGCACGAACCCGTGTTCCCTGCATCAACAGGTGGACTCAACCACTGCGCCACCAGGGAAGCCCTGTGATGTAGTTTTGATTAAGAAGTTTTTGAGACCAAATGTTGATGAGCTGCACAGAAACTGGTCCTGAAGCAAAGGCGACAGGGCTCGGGTCCTCCTCCTGTTCCTGCAGTTTATTAGGCATTGCATTCTGTGAAGTGCTTCAATATAGCATCCTCTTAGGCTCACCACCACCCTCCGAGAGAGGACACGCGAACTTGCTGATTATTTTATATTAGAAAAATGAGCATTCCAAGAAAAATAAAGGCACATTCTTGGTCTGCCTTCCGCAAATTAGAAGTCCAGCAAGGGCGTACTTCTCATTGGCATTCTCCGGTTGCTTTAGTACTTTTATTTTAATGAAGGATTTTTTTTTTTTTTTAATTAGGGCAAGAGCTCTGATTTTTAAACAAATCTCCCACCCTTTTTTTTATTTTTTAAAGAGAAATACAGGAGAAATGACTAGGAAACTTTGGTGCCTGCTTTTGATAATCCTATCATTTTTTGGATAGCTGTCCTTTGTTTTAATTTTCCATTTTCAGACGGTGCAAGGAGGGCCCAGAATGGAGATGAAGACTGCGGCTTGGGAGTCAGACTGAAAACTGTGGCCTCAGATCTTACCAGCTCTGTGACCTTGGCAAGGGAGGCCAATGTTAGCCCCCATCCCACAAGATTGGGTGAGGATGGAAAAGTGGAAAGGTCAATGAATTTTTTAGGGTAGACAATTTATGAGCAAAAAAAATCTGCTTGGTCTCTTCCTTTACAGTATTAGCCTTTCGATTTATTTTTTATCCCATTACATTGGCTAAGATTCATGGGACAGTGTCGAAAAACAGCAGTTGTGGCAAGCAAGTATCTTACCTTTTAAAATTTTAATGGGAATAAGTATTTCACTTTCAAGCATTAAGTAAAGAAGATTTCCTTTCATTCCTAGCTTGCTGAGCATTTTCATCATGGATGGTTATCAAATTTTATCAAATGCTTTTTCAGCATCGATTGAAAGGATCATGTGAAGTTTCTCCTTTAATTTGTTAATTTGAACCAATTACGTTATCAGTGTTGCACATCCCTTGCATGCCTAGGATAAACCCAACTTGGACACAAAGAAGAATGACTTGGTCATTCTTTTAATAAACGATTAGATTTAATAAGTTCATAGTTTATTTAGGATTTTAGCTTCTACGTTCAGATAAGAGGCCCATTAAGTATACCAAAGATAGGTCAGCTAGGACACATAGGTGGCAATAATTAGTAGTTGCCATGCAAAAAGTTTAACGGGTATAAAAAAGAAGCACCTAAAGGTTAGATGAACTTCTCACGCTCAGAAGACATGGACTTGATGTACTGTTGTCTAGAATCGCCAGGGGGTCTCTGGGCATCCTGGATGTAAGTGCTGTTCTCTTTTTGACACAGATCCTCACGGAATTTCCTGTGCAGGTTACTGCAGGTCAGCTCTTGGAGAAAGTCCATAAACAATTCGGGGTGAAGGAGCTCTCCTAAAGGTAGACAGAAAGTTGTATTTCAGCCTGGAAATTTTTTTAAAAAGATGAGTAAGGACATTATTTTAAAAATCTATAAACAGACACAGACTAAGAGAACATGGACTTAGGTATTGGAGCTTTGTGGGGTGGGAGCAAGTGGGCTGGACTTGAATTTAGAAGAACTGGGTTCAAATCCTAGGCCATTCACTTATTATAGGGATTATTAAACTGGAGTTCCACGAATAGGCTTCAGAGGGGACTACAATTCCAGAAATAATGTGAAAGGTTTTGTGTCTCTGAAATTTTCTGGGGTGGAAGTTTCATTAAAAAATGAAATAGGGGCTTCCCTGGTGGCGCAGTGGTTGAGAGTCCGACTCTTTGTTGGACTTTGGGATTGTAACTTTAATTTTATGAGCTTTCAGCTGCCTTCTCTGTAAAGGGAGGATCATAAGCCCTAATTACTTCAAAGACTAGATATGGGCTCAAATTATAAAAAGTCAAATGTAAGTATCTATGTACTGAAAGAGATGCTTTGAGAATAAGTAAATGCAGTGTGCAGTAAAACCTTATGGAACATTTGCCTTCAAAGCAGGTTTATAAAATGTTCAACAAATATATAGATAAATTGAGGCATGCCAAGGGCAGAAAAGTAGGGTTCTTTCATAAAATTTATATATATTCTTTCCCCCCAAACCTCACTAATATCACCACAATAGAAAGTGTGGATCGGGCTGGGTTGACCTTATGAAATATTGCTAAAGCAAGCATTTCAGGAAGGCCTCCTGATTTGTTAATAGCAGAATAAATACGCATCCTTATTTTAATGGAACACAGGGTAGACGATACTGGCCTTGTAGTAAGTAGAGCCATCAGAAGGGATATTGAGTTTAGGGAATGTAGCTGGCAGTCTCCTTTGCTCTGTCTCTTTCATATTCTTTATCATCTTTTCTGTTTGATCCAGGTGGATTAATTGCTTCAGGCTCTTTTAACTCAGAACCTCCACACTTGAAGGGTCAGCTTTGTTTCTTTCTTGTCTGATTTTTGAGTTTCCTATTGAATTATATAAGGACTAGATCATTTGATTTATGATTGGGGAATATCAAATAAAGTGGTCTCCATGCTGTCATTCATTGCATATAATCTGTTTCCCAACTGGCCTCCACTGCAAAATTCTGAACAATCAAAGGGAGCTAGCATGGTGATAATAATATCGACTACTTGGGAATTCCCTGGGGGTCCAGTGGTTGGGACTCTGGGTTTTCACTGCAGAGGGCCCGGGTTCGATCCCTGGTTGCAGAACTAGAATCCTGTGGGCCGTGCGGCACTACCCAAAATAATAATAATATCCACTACTTTTACAGTCTTACTTTGCAATTCTCCACATGAAATTCCATTTTATGAAATAGTTTCCATTTCACTCCCCAAATAAAACTTGTCATAGAAGTGTCAAAGAAGTAGAATCATTTCTCTTATGTAATTATATGATTGAACAAAGGCGAAATGGATACTATGAAAATTCTAAGTGCAGTGAATACTGCACAAGTAAATTATAGCATCAAAAAGAATAAGGTGATTAGATATCAAGCCAGTGGAAAACATTTTATTAGAAGATCTGGAGGGGGACCACACAAAGTTTAACATGATTAATATTGCATTTCTTTAGGGGGAAAAGAACTATGTATTTTCCAAAAGTTAAGCGTGTGATCTTTGTGTATTTGAGTTGTGTGTGTGTGGGGGGGGGGATTTGCCAGCATTAGGCTAAGGGTTTTATATGTGTATGTACCTCAATTGATCCTCTATTATCGCTCTCATTTTACAGAAGAGGAAACTGAGACTTAGAAGAGAGATTTTGTAAATCATCTAAAGTTTCCTCAGTAGCAGGACGAGCACTTGAAAGCCATGGTCTTCTGAGTCCAGATTCTACATTCTGAGATTCGTTTTTACACAGATCTTCTGAGTACAAAATCAGGTACCCAAATAAAGGGATTCATGTATTAGACCCTCAAGATGCCTGAGAGTTACTGCAAATGGAAATTTTAGATTAGAAACCACAGACAAGGCACAACTAATCCTGATCTGTGTTTTTTGAAATTGAGCCCTCTGTCTTCAGGGAATCCAGTTCCTGTGTCCTTTCTTGCTCTTGTTTCCGGATGAGTGGGAAGAGTCAGTCACAAGTTCACTGTAGTGTAGTTCCAGAAAACACACAGAGCCAGACCCAAGGCAGAGTGGCTAAAGAATCAACTCACCCACTGGAGTATCCCCTCATTTAGAAACATTTATGCCTACATGAAGCCACTGCTGATGGCCATGCCTATGGCCATTTCAAGAACAAAAAGCACCTGTCATGTGACCCCATTTTTTAAAGAAGATTTTCATTAACATCAAGGAAAATTTTGTTTGGAAAACACACAGATAAAAATGTGGCAGGGGCTTCCCTGGTGGCGCAGCGGTTGAGAATCTGCCTGCTAAGGCAGGGGACACGGGTTCGCGCCCTGGTCCGCGGAGCAACTAGGCCCGTGCGCCACAGCTGCTGAGCCTGCGCGTCTGGAGCCTGTGCTCCGCAACAAGAGAGGCCGCGATAGTGAGAGGCCCGCGCACCGCGATGAAGAGTGGTCCCCCGCTTGCCACAACTAGAGAAAGCCCTCGCACAGAAACGAAGACCCCACACAGCAAAAATTAATTAATTAATTAATAAACTCCTACTCCCAACATCTTAAAAAAAAAAAAAAACGTGTGACAGTGTTAATTTCTGGCTCTTGAGAGTGTGGGTCAGTTGTGGGGTTTTTCCTGTTGATCTATATTTTCTATTTTTCTAAAGTTTAAGTGATACCATGTCATGAAAATGGACGTTTAAAAAAAAACCAATTCAACAAGCAGTTAGTCAGTGTCTACTGTGGGTCAGACATTTCACTGGGCACCGAGAAGACAAAGAGGTTCAAGCCGCAGGGCTATAAATTCCTGCAGGCGCTGGACCCTCTTGGTCTTGTTCACCTCTCTTGACACATTGGCCGAGACGGATACACAGTAGGGCCCTGTAAATACTTGTTCCATACGTGGATGGAGAGAGACTGACCAACAAGTGAGAAATTAATATTTTATAGGTGCTGTGATGGAAGTATACACAAGCCAGAGTGTGTGGGTCAAGAAGGGGGAAATCCAGCTGGAAGCTGGGGGAGGAGGGATGTCGGGAAGTGGGGCCTTTATTCAGGATTTGATGCCTGAACTGAGTCTTCTATTGAGAGGTGAGTGGTGTAGGAGGGAAGGGTGCCCGGGGAGTGAGGAAGGAAGAATAGAACAGACAAAAGGAAGCTGTGTGGGTCATGCTCGCCAGCTCAGAGTAGGTGGGAAAGAGAAAAGAGAGAGAGACTATCCCAGGGAAATGAAGCCTCTAGAATAGTAGGGAAAGTCAACTTTAAGCTTTTGCAGGTGCAAAGACTAAAGATTACATGCAAAAAAAAATTAGGGTGCTGAAATAAAGTGGCATGCCAGCGCAGAACAGAAGAGAATCAACAGACAGAAGAAAATACAGGAAGAAAGGCGTTGCAGAGCAAAGCAGAACTAGAGGTATTCTTTTAGCAACTCTAATTAAATGCTATTCCCATTTGCATAGAAACAGCACAAGTTGTTATTTTGGGGTGGTGAGAGTTCTGAGTAGTTTTAACGGACTTTTAGCTTAACTATCTTTTTTTTCCTGAAATAATTATGCACGCTGTGACTGTGTCTTTAATAAAAATGTACTTAAAGAGGACATTGAAAACTCACTAAATAGGTTATATAGTTATACAAATATTTAGTAACGTGGCTTTGAAAAGCCAGGGAAGGGATTCAATTCATTTCTCAATAAATCTTTTTAACATCTGTCTAAAGTGCTAAGTATTTTAGAAAGACAGGCAGATGAAAAGAGAGAGAAAGAAAGAAAGGAAGAGAGAAAGAAAAAAAGAAAGACAGGAGGAAGGCAAGAGGGAAGGGAAGACGCAGGAGAATAAATTCCTCTAGATCTTGCTGTGTATGGAAACCGTAGACCCCGCCTATGGGCAAAAGCAAGTTTCAATACTTCTTAAAGAATTTCATCTCAACAAATACTATTTATGTCTGGGTATGCTATTATTGTCACTCATTAAGAAATAACCAAAAGTATGTGTAAAATGAGTCAGAAGAGAAAGAGACTGCCTGATGCCATAACTAACTGGGTCATTGAGAATCGGTTGTCAGTTATGGTCTCACAAATAACATGTGAATCAATAATAACCATGCATCAACGCACTGCTAACCTGGGGGATAATGTTCCTCACTGGAACAGGAGTTTTACTAGCAAACTTTTTTTTCCCCTAAGTTACCTTACCAATACATACAGACTTCCTAAGAATCTGAGCTGTCTCCTACCCTCTTTGTAAAAAAAAAACCAAACCGTTCAAAACTATTGGAATTTCATCTTCAATGTTTCTGCTCTAGTTTCTAAGTTCATATCCTTTTCATCTTAATTACTTTAATCCATAACCACGTACTGTGTCAGCAGCACCAGACCCTCTTCCCACAACTTCACATACGGTCTCTTTGGCAAATCAGAGCATGTCATTTTCTGGATGAGTAACAGACACAAAGTGCATTGCAATAGATGATTTTTGCCCCGGCTCCTTGTTTAATCAAATCAAAGCAGATGTGGTTGATTACATGGACAAAAAGCTACTGAATAAACACATTTGTTCAAGAGTAACTAAGCATTAGATAATATTATGTAATGTGGAAGCAACTGCCTGGCGTAATGTTATGGTTTCCATGGCAACTACATCAGTGAAGGGTAAAGGAGTTCAGAAATATTGGTTTCTTTCAGCGCATTAAAGGGAAAATCTACATTCACATGATGTTTTTGGTTGGTTTTTTTTTTTTAAGTAGTCTACTCATTAGAAGGTGACCTTAGGTATTAATAAGTAAAAATAGTGGGATTGTAATCTTAGAAAAATTTTGCTTTTCCTAAGATTTTGCCTTTGTTTTCCCTAAGTTCTTTAGGGCTAGGAACGAGGTTCCACTTGACAGAGGGAGAGAGAGACATGAATTTTACATGGGATGTGCTGTATTCGAAGCTTAGCTGCCCTCACACGTAGGGTCCATGTGCCATGGATGGGTTTTTGTTTTTTCTTCTTCTTTTCCAAAAACAAAGACAGCGATGGGGATAACAAAAGGGAAAGTCCCACCCAAATGCTGCACAATGCAGAGGATGGTTCCTGCGGAAAGCGGAAAAGATTAATTGCGGGAGGGGAGGCGGAGAGGAGACTGCGTTTTGTATTCAGCCAGGCTCCGCGGCAGCACTCCCAGCCCCTTTATCTGCTGCAGCAGCGCAATTACAGCGCAGGGAGGAAGCAGGTGCACTGGGGGACCATCAGAGCCCAGCCCCAGCATTGTTCTGCTTTTAGTTATTTCATTTTAATCCCCCTGGGTCAGATGAGGATGAAGTTAAACACACTTCAGAATGAAGATTCTTTTGAATTGCAAGTTACACATTCATAAGACGTAGAGAAATCCAATTATTCTTTATCCTGTGGTTGAAGGGGAAATTCACTTCAGTGGTCAGAAGGAAGGGCTGAGGGCCAGGAGAGCTGAATTCCGCCCTTGTCCCCTTTACCTGCCCTCTTCACACCATCACTCCTAATGGCTCAGGTGTGGTTTTTCCCCAAAGGCTGGGCTTTTAATTACGGGAGATTTAGAGGTTCCTTCCAATCTAAGGATGTTCATTTACTATGAATCTTAACTTTATAATTCCTCTTCAGCGGTTCCTTGCTATCCCACCCCAGGAAGGTTAGTGTCTTTCTAAGGTGTGCTTACAGGGCACATGCCATCATCATTTCATAGTTTAATGACTCCGGGAAAGATGCATAATTATTCTGAGCCTCAGATTTCCCTACATATAAAATGGGGATTTAAACACCTGCCTGGCAGTGCTGCGAGGACTTGCCTTTCTATGTGAAGTACCAGGAACAGTACTGGTACCAAATATTCATGAACTCTTATGGTCCTTCATCAGTACCATTGATCAGGAATATGTCTTCTTTAGGGGATTCACAAAGTCCTTCAGAACTCAATTGTCCTTCTCTAAGCTGTCAAGTAATACTTGACATACACCTCAATGCAGAAGACAATTAGCCAAGTCACCAACACTGATTCTATGTTATCCTCATGGTCTAGGGCACAGGTCAGAAAGCCCTTGAGTCCAATCTGGCCCACTGCCTGTTGTGGTTAATAAAGTTTTAATGGAACACATCCGTGCTCATTCATTTATGCATTGCCCACAGCTGTTTTTGTGCGACACAGCAGAGTTAACTAACTGTGATCAATCCTCGGATATTTATACCTGCCCCTTTGCAGAAAATTCCTGTGATTGCTGGTCTAAGGTAATTATTTCCAAATTTACATGAAAGTATTGACTTCTATTGACTCCCTGAGTGCAAGATTTGTATAATTCAAACACCCTATTTTGTGTATTAATATCCCTAATAAAGGTAGAAGTTCTAGCTTCTAAATACTTTGAGAAAAAGAGAACCATACAGAAGTATACCTGATGGATCTTGTAGCTGTTCTGCCAACCGTTGGGGAAATTCACTCTGTTCGTGGCAGAATAAACATTAGGCATTCGCTGTCCTAGACCAAGGAGCTTAAGATCACCAGGAAGAAGCTGATAGCCTGACACATCCGGGTTTACTGACCAAGGCAATGAGAGAGCAGGTTGCCTCAGAGGGCGTCTCGCCAAGGGAAGAAAAAAACAGAAGCATTTAGGACTCTGAGGAGTCTGGATGAAATTTGAATGAAGCGGTGTTTTGATAGGCAAAGTAGTGTCGTGTGCAGACCAATATCAGGTCTAGACTGAAAAGTGTTTCCGTGGAAACAATAAAGTTAAGGTAGATAAAGAACGTGGCGCCCGGAAGCCTTTTATCTGAAGTCCCACACCTGGCTGGTAAATCGCCACTGCTTCCCTACGTCCAAGAGTAACCAGGTTTTCCAGGCAAAAGTGGGAGGTTTCACTCTTCCTGAAATGATTTCCAGGAGAGGGAGGTTCTGCCTGTCTAGGATTTTAGAGAACAAAGATTCTCAGTGAGTCACTCCAAGACGGGGCTCTTATGACTCATTAGGGTTACAGTATGTCCTTGGGAAAAATAGTGTTTCCTGTCAACTTTGCACCTGGCTGTGTCTGTTATTCCAGCCTGACGAATGGCCACACAAGTTTTTCCTTCCGCAGTATGTGAGCTCATTTTTACTTTTTCACCAGGGAGGTAATGGTGGTAGGCGTGGAAGGTGGGGAGGTGCAGAACGGAAAGCAAGAGGGAGATGGAGTGGGTCAAAGCGGAGAGGTCAGTTCAAGGCGGACGATACCCTTCCTACCGCCTAGCACAGAGCCTGACATGTCACTCCCAACATAAACAGAAGCTGACACCCGAGAGGATAGCATTTGAATGGTCGTGAAGGGTCTTCAACATCAAGGGGTAGGGATATTCAAACGGCCCTAATATTAGTAATTACACTCTCACATAGAATGTCGTGATGCTCATTTTAACATTTAACCAGAAAAACGGAACCCAGGTGCTGACCGCCAACCATCAAATGTATTATGAATTTTTCCCTTAGACACTCACAGACTACCGTCAGGGTCATTCTTCATAGTGACAACGGTCGCTCGGGAGCCACCGGTCTGAGTAACGACAGTCTGTCTGTGGTTTTAAAGAACAGATTTCAGAACCTAAGAAGGACCCGATTCCTGGAGTGTCGGGGTTTATTTTTGGATGTGTTTGTGAAGGACAGGATGTCCTCAATGCTGTGTCAGAAACGGGTCAGGAAATGAACCTTGTGACTCTAGGACTTGAAAGCATAGCAGAACGCAAACACGTTGACCCCGTGATCCTCTTATTTCCTCCATGCCACCCTCGTGGAAATGCAGGAAGTGGAACTGGGAGAGGCAGCCTATCTTCTCCAAGCTCCCGGACTTTCATTCTCTGTAGGGGATAATTGGGGTGCTCACCGTCTCCTGTGAGCTCGGGGGTAGGATGAATGGAGAGAAAGAAGCTTACCGCTTTCCCCTGTTCAGAGCACCTCCACCTTGCAGACCACAGACTTCTTGTCCCCATTACAGACCGTTCTTTGCAGATCTTTATTTCTCTGAAGCTCTCTTGACCTTTACGTGTTCACTTCATGCCATCTCTATTTTTTTAATGTATTTTATTGAAGTAGAGTTGATTTACAATGTTGTGTTAATTTCTGCTGTACAGCAAAGGGATTCAGTTATACGTACATACACTCTCCTTTTCATATTCTTATCCATGATGGTTTATCATAGAATATTGAATATAGTTCCCTGTGCTAGACAGTAGGATCTTGTTTATCCATCCTATATATACCGGTTTGCGTCTGCTCATCCCAAACTCCCAAACCATCCGTCCCCCACCCCCTTCCCCCTTGGCAACCACAAGTCTGTTCTCTATGTCTGTGAGTCTGTTTCTCCTTCATGAATAAGTTCATTTGTGTCATATTTTAGATTCCGCACATAAGCGATATCATATAGTATCTGTCTTTCTCTTTCTGTCTTACTTTGCTTAGTATGACAATCTCTAGGTCCACCCATGTTGCTGCAAATGGCATTATTTCATTGTTTTATGTCTGAGTAATATTCCATTGTATATATGTACCATATCTTCTTTATTCTTTCCTCTGCTGATGGACATTTAGGTTGTTTCCACGTCCTGCCTATTGTAAATAGTGCAGCTACAAACATAGGGGTGTGTGTATCTTTTTGAATTATAGTTTTGCCCGGATATATGCCCAGGAGTGGGATTACTAGATCATATGGCAACTCTATTTTCTGTTTTTTGAGGAACCTCCATACTGTTTTCCACAGTGGCATACAATCTCTATTTTGCCAATTCTTCTCCCTCTATCTTCCACAAATCACTACTTGTATAAGTTATCTTCAGTCTGGAATATTCTTTCCGGCCTCCGTTCTCTTTCTCTTTTCCTCATTGCCACGCCTTCACGAAGCCTCTGGGCTAGCATGAACCCATCCTAGCAGCATCACAAGAGCCTGAGGATTTTACATGAATTAACTCCACCTCCAGGTCTCGTTCCCTAGAGTTGGGGAGGAGGTATGGCAAAGGAACCAGAGCTGGATGGTAGTTAAAGCAGTAAAAACAGATTTTACGCAGAAACTATGACAATAGGGGAAAAGAGACCTCAGTATAGAACCGGGCTCAGTTCCAAGTACAACAAGGACAATTGGGGATTTATAGCCAAGGAGCAGGGTGCGTGTCAGTGGATGAAAAACTATGAAGAGGAGGGATCAGGGGTAAGAGGGGAGATACTGGCTAAACAGACCACAGGATTCTTGCTGAAGTCAGCCCAGGGTGGTGAGATATCTGATCAAGAATTTGATCCGATATGGAGGGTGGAGGACTCTTTCTGAACTGACTTATCGGGCTTCACGGTAAAACTGGGCTGCTGTGCAGTCTGAAAAGGATGAGGCATATTTGGGAGAAGAGCATGAGGGGCCTGACCAAAGTCTGGTTAAGGAGAGAGGCTTTAGCGCATAGAGAACCAGTCCTATTCTGGAAAATACTGACCCACAGGCTATGAAGAGAGATGCGCACAGGAGATTGTGAGTTGCATGTAAAACAGGTAAATTTACCTTCGGGAGGCTGGCGCGAGCTGTGGGGAAGTGGAGGGATTGAGAGTCTGCTTGGTTCGCGAGCACCCTGTCATCTTACTCTGTGGAAGGAAGGGGGCCAGCACTTGGAGCCCGGGCGAAGGAATTAACTTTGATTAGAAGCAGCTGGGAGCAGAGCAAACCCCTGAGGTCCTGAGATGAAGGAAAAGGCAACTTGTGAAATACAGTCCTATAAGCTCACCCTCATCGTTCAGCTAAAATAATTGTTTATAGTATAAGACATCTATCAAGAGGAGGGAAAAATCTAACGGATGGAAACTAACTAGCACCAAACCAGAGAATAATAATGAAACCTGGGACCAATTGCAGCGTGGTTTTCGTAGGGACTGATACTGCCAGACACACTTAATAGCTTGTTTCTTGAAAACAAATGTGTATGTGAACACACATACACACACACGAACATATCACCCGAATGAATGGTTAAGAGGAACATAGCAGATGTTACTTATTTGGACCTTACTAAAGCACTTGATAAAAACGTCTCATGAAATTTGACTTGCAAAACAAGTTCAAATTGGCTGGAATAGGAGAATTCCGACGCAGATTGAAAACTGGCTCCAAACCCAGAAACCAAAGGTAATGGAACTGATAAAAGTGGCAGCAGATCTAGTTGCTGGAAAGTGTTTAGCAGATGCCCCAAGGGTTACTGAGTTTATTAAAAATCTTTATCAGTGAGTTGGAAGAACAAGTGAACAGGATGTACGTGAACTCTGCCAGGAATACTAAGTTGGCAAACGTTCGAGAAAGCAGGGAAGACCAAGTTCTGGTGCAGAGGGGTAAGCAGAGAGGTTAGATGTGTGTAGAGGAGAAAAAAAGAGGGAACAAATGGGATGCATGTGGGGAAAATCTCAGGAGCACTGATCCGTAGGAGGTTAGGCTGTGGAATGACGTGAAGCAGACAGCAGAGGGACGATGGTAGAGAGGGCGAGGACGCAGCAAACTGAGGGTAACTTGGTGAAGCTGTTCAGTGGCCAACAAGGAAGAACCCAGGTTTGTGGGTCCTGGGGTTTACAGAATTTGGGGAGCCCTCTTTAAGAAAAAGACAAAAATTATTAACTTAAAATTAGGTACAGGACCTTGAACATGGACACAGTAAATGAGGGGCCCGGAAGCATAAGCTTGGTGAATTTCATGGCGACTCTGCCTACGGTGGCCAAGCACAGCATCAATAAAAGGTTTGCTTCTCCTGGTGCGGGTAAGAGGAGGTGAGACGGTGGGGATGGAAAATGAAGGTAAAGAGAGTGAAGAGAGCTTGCTCTGTGTCCTCGTGGGAACCAAAATCTTGGAGAGATGCACTTGGTAGGCAATTAGCAGGCAACTAATTGTTCTTTTGGAACAGATTCTGAAGTAACATATACCCTTTTCCATTATACCAGCTTTCCAGTTCTATCAAATATCTTTGGTCACATTTATAATAGTGAGTTTTTTGAGGACAGGACCTCTCAGTGGCCAGACCGTAGCAGATTTCACTGGTTCTTGAATGTGTCTGAATGTGGCTAAATGCTCACTGATTCTGTTGCCTTTTCCTGGTTTCACAGAAAGACCATGGATTAAGGGGCAATAAGAGGGGTTAACTGGGAGGTGGTTACAGTAATCCAGATCATAAGAGTGTAGTTGACTGGGATGGGAGATGGAAAAAGGGTGGGTTCATTTAAGGAATGTTTAAAAAGCGAGAAATGGCAGGACTTGGTGCTCAGTTAAATGTGGGAGTAAAAGACAGAAAGGCATTTTTTTAAATGTCTATAATTCTTGCATTTGAAACTAAGAGGATAGAAATGCCATCTCATGAAAAGTTGTTCCCAAGCTCATTTTATTAACTGCAGGGTCTTCATGGGGTTATGTTTGGGAGGAGACAAGAGCCTTAGAGGCATGAAACCACTTACGTTATACTAAAAGCTTAGAGGTAAGAAAAGTTTGCAAGCTTGCCAGGACATTGTAATTTTTTCATGTTCAAAGATATTTATTGCAACATTGTCATGGGAAGGAATGAGGGGAATTTATGGATTTCTTCTTACCTTCTTACCAACACTCTACAGCCAATTAACAAGTCACAAGGACAACCAGAAGAGTCATAGAGTAAAATAGCAAGTTGCAGAAAGTGATGAAAAATGTGAGACAACTTTCATTTTAAAAAAATAAGTGTTGGGCTTCCCTGGTGGCGCAGTGGTTGAGAGTCCGCCTGCCGATGCAGGGGACACGGGTTCGTGCCCCGGTCCGGGAAGATCCCACATGCCGCGCAGTGGCTGGGCCCGTGAGCCATGGCCGCTGAGCCTGCGCGTCCGGAGCCTGTGCTCCGCAACGGGAGAGGCCACAACAGTGAGAGGCCCACATACCGCAA
The DNA here is from genome assembly GCF_003031525.2 of Neophocaena asiaeorientalis asiaeorientalis. Lineage (NCBI taxonomy): Eukaryota > Metazoa > Chordata > Mammalia > Artiodactyla > Phocoenidae > Neophocaena > Neophocaena asiaeorientalis. The sequence continues at coordinate 863,976 of NW_020175788.1, forward strand.
AAAAAAAAAAAAAAAGTTTTGAGCATATTATGATTCATACAAAGCTAGTAACAGTGGTTACCTCTGTGTGATGGGATCAGGGAGCAGAGGGAAAAGGGAGGCTGTGTTTTGGGTGAGATAATTACACACACAAATATACATTGAATGGCTTTAGAAGGACTTTGAAAAACTTAAGATGCCCTATTCAGTAGAGTTATTATGATCTTCCGTTGCCAGCTCTTCAGATCATTGCTGTCCAGAGACAGATGGAAATCAGATGAAAAATGACTTGGCCGTGTCGAAGTCGCTGAGCCGAAGCAGGCCAAGCCCGAGCTCAGTTTCAGTTCTGTTTTCTGAGAAGCCCCATGACCTGGGTGCACATCTGTTAGACACACCCAAGCAAAGCTGCTTGGTTGTAGGGTGTCTTGAGCCCAATTAAGGCTCAGGATGACGCCGAGTTTGTTGAAGTCAAACTATAAGCTAAACACAGCCTGGGGCTGCCCGCAGGGTGAACCAAGAGAGACAAAGCCAGTAGAAACATCCAGGGAAGACTTATCTGTGCTGATGAACTGGGGTTTACTTGGTAGTTTCATTTATTCCACTGAAGGGCTTGGGTTGCAATCATCTTCGGATTGGTTGTTACCTTCAACTCTGCAAAATCGCCTTGGCCATCATGGGAGAACAGACTTTTCTCACGGGACTACCATTACGTTTTGTTTCCAAAATGAGCTAGAAATGCCCATAGAAAGGCTTTGTCTTGCAATATTCTGTATCGTTTTATTCTGTTTGGATTTCCCATCATCTGTAAGGAAAACAAATAGCTTTCTTGTGAGTAGTGTGTTTGAGGCAGTACAAATATAACCAGCTTCAACTTCGGGTTTCTTCTGCTCACGTTTCACTCCAGCCAGAGGTGCTGGCGTCTGGCAGTGCCTTTTCTTTGTGTACTGATCTTGGTCTATAGCAACTGCCTGATGAACGTACAAATTATGTGTTTATCATCTGCCAGATTTTTGTTGTGAGATTTCATTTTTTTTCTCTACAAGCTGTTCGAGTGTTCCAGCTACAGAGACCAGATGGTTTTTCTATCCCCTTGGTGTTTCCTTCACGTGGATTGTTGTCTGGAGATGTTCTCAGGCTGTACCATGACCGTATACTTTGTATCGTTGCCCTGGTTAACATCGCGGCATTGACACCTTTGCCAGCATGAAAGAATATTCAGTCTATCAATGTCTAGAAACCACTTAAAATAAATGGCCCCGTGTGTTTTGAAATCATGTGGGGGAAACCCCAGGTTTCTAGTAACAATTAATAAACAATTACCCCTTTGTTAATGCATCCTGCCAATTCCATGATTAAACAGAGTTGATGGATGTCATAGCTGGTTCGTAGCCCCACGCTCATTGGAATGTGCTTGTCTTGATTCCCCACAGGTGTAAGCTTCCAGAGGGCACATGAGAAACGTGCTGTATCCACGCCACATAAAGTATTTGGTGGATTTTTTTAAAATTCAGAGACAAAGCTTTCCCCCCATGAGCTTTAACCCAGAGCTTGTTCTGTAGATGCCCAGTAAATACTTGCTCACCAATTCAGGATTTCGGGCTGGTGATGTGGGAGATCACATTTGACACACGTTTGACTGAGAGACCACTACAAACAGCGTAAAGGGAGGAGTTTCTCGGTGACACTGATTGCTTGTGTAACCCAAGATACCCAGGGATTCTGGACAAAGTACTTGGTAGTCAGTAAACAAAAGTAAGCAGCCATGTTCTCAGAACAGTGCTTAGCTCTTCTTCAAAAGCATCAACTGGATACTGAAGACATGTCAAGCCCCCCAGGCGAAGGCCCCCAGGAACACACCTGTACTTGGACAAGGGGTGTTTATTACTGGCTGCAGCAAGAGAGACCACACCGTGGGGAACCAGGGTGTCTCAGTATAAGAGGGTGTTTGAAAGGATCCGTTATAGAATTTGGGCTCCTGTTGGGTGATTTGGGCGAGGATCTGAGGAAGCAAGGTTTGCTCCAGCCTGGGTTTTGTTGGAAAGCAGGGGCAGTTCTGTGAGTGGGTATCTCAAAAGATCTTACCTACAGGGAGGGCAGATTAAAGCCGCAATAAAGCTAGAACTGGTCATGACGTAGCAGTGACTTGTTTGAAAAGATTGGGGTGGGGGGAGTTGGATGTCTTTTGTGACGTGTTCTGGGTAGATGTTCTGAGATTATTTCAGTCCAATGGGAGAGCACATGGCTGGGTGGGAAGCATCAGGTCACCTCGTGATTAACACTGAGGCCAAGATGTAAGGTCACATTAGTTCCCAGATGTAGTGGGGAAGGGGAGACATGGGATGGGGGTGCTTTCTTTCTCAAATGTTATTGAAGAAGTTGAGAAAGGAGCTGGAGACCTCAGGCTTCCTGTTTCCCTGCTTTGTCATTGTTCTGTCACTCTGGCTTAGGAAGTGACTTCAGTCAGACTGCCCCAAACTCTGACTCTCATTAGCATCCCCCCTCCTGCCTTCCACCTGTAAGATGGATGGACCCTCAAGTCAGGACAATTTGTTCCTCTCCGTATACAAGAAAACTCATCTCCTAGGACTGTCCTTTGTTAAGAGACAAAAACGTCACTTCTCTACAGGGGTTTACATGAGCTGGAAATAAGAGGATTTTAAGACTTAGGCAAGTAGGTGCATGTATTTTAAAAGTACATCCCACTCATCCCAGTTCATGGAGGCAAAAAGCCTATTTTCCTTACAGCCATCCACATATGTATCTTAAACTACTGATGGGGTCATACAGCAGTTCACTCTACACATACTTTTCAACTCCAAAGTAGAGTAACATATAGAGAAATTCTAAACGGGAATATATTTGGTTAAGAAGCTTAAAGTATTTTAAGTGGGAGACTCTTTAAATACAGCAAAGATCTATACACATAGAGCATCTAATAGGCACCAAGCAAAAAAATGTTCATTGATTTAGTCAACTTGTTTTCTCTACTTAGATCAACTACAGGGAAGGAGTGGCTCAGTTATTAGCAACATTTTTTATCTGATTGTAGAAGTAATCCACTCCCAACATAAAAAAGTCTTGGAATAAGACAGAGCAAAGAGAAATAAATAAAAATCGCCACCTGGAGACAACCACTGTTCATGGTCTGGGTCTTTCATTCATTCAGCAAATACTTAGCAATGACCATGTAGTAGACACAGGGCTAGTGGCTCAGAAGACACAGATGAGTAAGACACAATCTCTGACCTCAAGGATCTCATAGCTTCATGGGCAAGACAAGTTGAATAGGTAGATAGGTAGGTAATTAAAATATAATTTGGTGAGTGCCACGGTAGATGTCATCATAGGGCATTATGGGAACCAGGACAACCTCCTCCCCACCCACCATAGACATGGGCGTGAGACAGGGTGGGGTAGAAAGGAAGCTCACTTCATGGGGAAGTTCCTTGCTGAGCAATGTAGAAAATAAAGGTAGAAAGGAGGAAAGCGAAAGAGCACACAATCCCACCTTCCAAGAGTAACCAGATGCAGGCTGTTTATGGCGGCTCTGATTCCATCGCACGGATGTCCTGTAATTTGCTCTAATAAGCTTCACGATCTCTGTGTTGATCAGAAGTAAGAGTTCCCCAGGAAACTGTTTTTATGACCTGCGTCCTTATAACTAAGCTGGTAAGGTTTTGGTGTGTAATCATAATGGCTTCATGCCAAGCTATTCAGGAGGAATTTTAGGGATCTGGATATGATAATCCAGGGACCTAGGGTTCTGAATTTGTTATATTTTTTCTCATAAAGCAGTTTGTTGGGTTTCTGGCGTAGTGGAGGAAGGAGGTGACAGAAATAGCATGCACACGCTCACACACAGACACCTGCGCGCACACACGTGACTTCGGAAGAATCCCATCCTCTTGTGTCTTCCTGTCTCTTCTGCCCTTCCCCCTCAGCCCCCTTTCTAATTTTGCCTTTATAATTGCCACTGTTCATCAGGGTCCCTTCAAGGAGCCAGTCCCCAGCAAATGCCCTTTGTTGGCAGGTATTCATCAAGCTCCATTTGTCAAGGTGGAGGCAACACCAGGGAAGCAGTGATTGTAAGAGAATCCTGCAGAAGACAAGAGTGCCTCTGTAGAGTTGTTTAGAAAATGTGGTGAGGAGAGGAATTTCAGCGAAACTGTCTCTAGGTATATTTAAACGTGACTCACTGAAAGTCACTAGTCCTCAGTCCCAGCTAATTAATATACGGGAGAGGTTTTACCTCAGAGAGATTTCTAATGAAAAAAAAATTGTGAATAAAACGCCCACATGGATGACCCGGGGCAACCCAGAGGAATGCATCTCTCATCTCTATCAAATACAGGGAACTGACAGAGATTCTTCCACGCACACATTTCTATGAGGACGGGGTGGGCTGCTTGCAGCAACTTCAGCTCTGCCAGCGTTGGAGGTGGGTTCCTGGGAACTGAACTGATTGCAGGGAAACTAGATGCTCAGAGACAACTCTGAAATCCTCCTGTCTCCTTTCCGCAGTTTCCAATCTTAATGCTGGTGACTTGAAGACAGGACAAAAATAAGCTGTGGGTACCAGAGAGAGAGGGAAATAGCTGAGGTTGAGCAGAGGTCCAGGCAGGGAGGGTTATCCTGAGATACTTGGCCAGAGGAGGCAGGGGCCATCCATCCGTCGTCCCTAAACAGTGGTCCCCGGACCAACAGCAGCCATCACCTGAGAATGTGGAGCCCCAGAAATTCCGAGTCAGCGAAGAAAGGCCAGGCCCTGGGGAGCTGCCTTTCTAAGAGCTCCCTGTGTGATTCTGTTGGTCTTTCCAGTTTGGGGACCACTGAGGTCTTTGTAAGACTTTGAAAAGTGCTCAAAAGGAGCCATTCCTCATCCAACCATGCTTCTGGTGCACCTGAAGTTTGACTACCATGATGTATCCTACTTAGACATCTGCTTGTTCTTGCCATCCTTCATTAAAACGCAAAGTCCCTTCTGATGGATGGATCGGTCCTTGGTCTCACGTGTCTCCCAGGCGCAGGGCACTCTGCTCATCTAAGGTGCGTGAGGGAGGTACATTGTGCCAATGTGCCGTGGATTTGCACCAGGCCTTCTGGCTGCAGAGCCCGTGTACCTAATCACTCTGCAAAGCTGACCCCTACTTTACCTTCTAGGCTAGGACCTTGAAGACGGGGGGGTCAATGGTGAACTGACCAGTTCATCTCCAGTCCTTTCTCTAGCTGCCTTGGCCAGACCTGGGCACAGCCTTACTTCTGCAGAGCAAGAGAGGGGCCAGGTCCAGCCCCGGTGCCTACCGTCACCTCACTGTTGTGGAGCACACCCTCCCCATGCATTACATGGGTCCGATGGCTCAAGTGGGGGGAAGCAAACCTCATCTGTAGTTGCTTGAAGTCAGGAGAGGGAGTAGCCCTCTTCATCATTATCTCTGTATCTTGGAGAGGGGGAGGGCGGTCTTCTGAGTAAAGGAGCTCATTGTCAGCTTGCCCTTCCAGAAAAAGTTACCCCATCCATTGCCATATCATGGGTACTTGCTGAAGAAAATCTAAGACGTTGACCTCTTGCAGACCTGTAAATTCTAAATCAGCAGGAAGCATTGATACCACCAGGATAAGCACATGGCATTGATTATTAACAAAGAAAATGAAGCTTTGAGAGTTTAAGGAAATTGGTCAAGGTGCCCTAGTTAGAGGATGACAGCTGGGATTGAGGAAGCTAGTCTTCTGTTGTTCATGCCAATGCCAGCATTCTTAACGAGAAGATATTTTATCTTCCAACATTAAACAATATACATTAGGATGAGTTTCTCCAGCTCCCAGAAAGGTTAACCCTACAGGCACAGTTCTAGGGAGACAGTGTGGAGGCTGAGAGCCCGGGGGAGGTATCCTGCATACTGGCCTCAATTCTCCCTGCTTCCCCTTCCATGTTCTTTGCCTGATGGCTTTGCAGTTCTCCCCATAAAAGGCATGATGTGGATTTTCTTACTCCTTGGCTCTGGGTTTGGCCCTGTGACTTTTTCCCCAGTAGAGTGGGAAGACAGCCGTGCCAGTTCTGAGACCAGACCAAAGACTTGTGCGTTCCCACGTGTGTGTGTGTACATCTGCCATCATAATCAGAAGAACGTGCTCTGGCCAGTTCACTGGTCCCAGGAAAAGGATGAGACTCACGTGGGACAGAGCTACCCCCTGCGGCACTCATGCTAGATCAGTGGACCTCCTGCCCACCCATGTGTTCCTGAGAATAAATTACTGTTTTTTGAAGCCATTGTGTTTTGGGGTGATTTGTTATGCTGCACCTTTGTGGCAATAGCTAGCTGATACAAACTGTGTTTGAACTGTGAGATATGGGCTCAAAGCAACTCCTGCCACTTGCTAACTTTGGCCATTGTTGAAGCTTTCTAAGCCACAGTGTCTATCACAAAAGATAGGAAAATAGAGGTTCCAACCCATAAAAAGTTGTGTTTCTGTGGACTGAGTAAATGAGATCATGCTGGTAAAATGGTCATTATAACACAAGTTGTATTGTGTTAGCTACTGTCACAGCAGCCCATGCCTAGTGCAGGGTCACTGTATTGGATGCAGATGTGCTGAGTGGCAGGTTTGTGTCTGCTGACTGGTTCTGTGAAGCTCAGTCTTACAAGTTAACCTGGGTGAGAGCTACACGGATGTGCTCATTCAACTTCCACATGCAAAACATTTCAGCTCGAAAGAGCAGGGATGTGTGTGTGTGTGTGTGTGTGTGTGTGTGTGTGTGCGTGTGTGTGTGTGTGTGTGTGTGTGTGTGTGCACGCATGTGGGCGCACACACCTCTGTGTGTGTTTATTCTGGCTGGAATGTGAGCAGAGACAGGAATATTTCTGCTTCTCTGAGATTCTGTGTGACGTCTTTATCAAGTTCCCATTATTGCAGGAAGTCGAGCACCACATTTCTTGGAGTTCATGATGCTTAAAAGAGGAGAAGTTATCACAAGGCACTGGCATGTCCTCCAGCCTTTATTTAGTTGATAAACTTGCCTTTCCTAAGCTTCTCTGTTTGGAGAGTTGTGGTTACAATCTTCCCAGTCTGAGGAGGATGGCGGGTGCTCCAGGACCTCGCCACCCCATGCTCCCTCTGTGTGGTGTCAGGCGGCCTCTGTGTGATCAAATAAGCAGTGGTGGCGTTTCCAGGCCTGAGCTACATCCTCTTTCATGTGGGCCCCTCCTTCAGCGAGCCTCATAGCTGCTTGCCAGCCTGCAAACTGCTGCAATGCAAGCCCCACCAAGGCAGAAGGAGGAGCCACCTGCATTTACCGAGGCTTATAAAACTGTTGGCAGATCTGGGCCTCGGTGTCAGACTCCCGGCCACTGTTTTACGGGGCTGAAGTCAGCAGCTCGATTCAGCCTACATAAATAACCCCGTGGAGTCCTGCAGGGGCCTGGGGGAGGAGCGGGGTGGGAGCCCAGGAAAGATGTCGGGATCAGGATACAAAACCCTGGGGAGCAGCGACAGACTGATCCACATCTGCAAAGGGAGGGTTTTGTTTTGCTTTCATTTTTCTACATGATTTCTAAATCCGGTATTGATTATGTCATGTATATAATTGATCCTTAGCAATTGTTAGCCAAATGACGAAAGTATTTAGAAATCTGATTGACTTTGAGGCATTTTCCCTTTGTCTCTCCCACCCTCCCTCTTTTCTCATTATAGTTTCTTCTCTCTCTTTTTTTTTTTTTTTCCAATTCCTCTAACCAGATCAGACATTTGACTTTCAAATTGAATAATCCCTTTGTATCTTTGGTCAATCCTAAGAAGCCCATTTTTTTCTGAACCTAAGCTGTTGGTAGAATAGTTTGCCTCCATCAGTCTCAAAAATACCTTACTGCCTCTTATTTCAGTGGTAGTGAGAGTAGCCCAGATGCCAACCAGATGCTCTCCTTCTAGCTATGAACACTCTCAACCCCAGCCAGACTGAAGAAGGAAATTGTCCATCACTCACAAGGGCAGGGAGTCTGGGCCAGGATGAAGGAAGGCCAGGTTCCCTCTTATGGAGAAGATGGAGCAGTGAACAGCATCTGAGGTGCACTCGCTGGGCTGGTGTAGCATCTTGCATGCATTCCGCCACGATGGCACTAAGTCTAGCAATCTCAATGTGCATGAAGAAAACCACAGACGGGAATCAGCAGAGTAGCTGGTCAGTGCTCCAAGGCGCCAAGTGCCTGCTTCTGTTGTAGCACGTGAACAGGCCTGTGTGGAGAGTCCTAAATCAGATATGGGGCTGCGTGCCAACCTGGTCCCCTCGAACGGCACAGCCTTGCAAATGCAATGAGGAATGTGTGGGAAGCTTCTGCAGGTACATCGACATTTTGTCCCTGGAATTAATCCAAATCAATGCTCTGCAACCCATTTGTTGAAATTGGGTCTTACCGTGGTTCCCTTTGGTTCCTCTTTGGTTTCTGCTTTGGACAGAATCACATCCCCCCAATATTCATAGTGAAACCCTAACCCCAGTGTAATGGGATTTGGAGATGGGGCCTTTGGAGGTAATTAGGGTTAGATGAGGTCATGAGGGTGGGGCCCTTGTGTTGGGAGTAGTGGCTTTATAAGAAGAAAGAGAGAGAGAGCTCTTTCTCCACCATGTGTGGACACAGCAAGAAGGTGGGTATGTGCAAGTCAGGAAGTGATGCTCACCAAGGACAGAGTCTGTCGGCATCTTAATCTTGGACTTCCAGCCTCCAGAACTGTGAGAAATAACTGTCTGTTGTTTAAGCCCTCCAGTCTGTGGTGGTTTATTATAGCAGCCAGAGCTGACTGAGACAGTTTCCACTGTTTACTCAGATTTCTGTATTAAGCTAATGGTGACCTTGACCACATGTAGGTGGTCAGGTGGTCAATGTCACCATTTCTCTACCTATTCTTTTCTACTTACTCTTTCAAAGAATGGATATAAAGCAGAACACCTGTACCCTTTAGAACCAGTAACCACACAAGGGAAGGGTGAGGGGAACAGGGATCCCACCCCTGTAAGACACACACCAAAAAGTAATAATGAGAAAAAAAATACATGATAGGTGTGTGAAAATTACTTAGAAATCCTTAAAAGTAACATAAAAACACATACAAACTAACCCAAAATAAACAGGATACAAACTCTACTTCTAAATGTAAGAGTTATGCTTTGGCTTCCCTGGTGGTGCAGTGGTTGAGAGTCCGCCTGCCGATGCAGGGGACACAAGTTCGTGCCCCAGTCTGGGAGGATCCCACATGCCGCCCAGCGGCTGGGCCCGTGAGCCATGGCTGCTGGGCCTGCACGTCCAGAGCCTGTGCCCCGCAACGGGAGAGGGCCACGGCGGTGAGAGGCCTGCGTACCACACACACAAAAAAAAGAGAGTTATGCTTAAATATTCTAATGCCATAGGCTCAGCAAATTAAAATTCTTATTGCTGGAAAATGTAATTATCCCAGAGCTTTCATAAGTTCAGTACATAGTTCTCTGTTGTTTAACAAAGAATAATATAATTATAAAAGATCAAGGGATTTTTTAAACGTTCTCATTATGAATTTCCATTTCTAATGATAGTACATCTTTGAGTCAGGAGGATAAGGATATATCTTAAAGATACGAAACTCAACATCATTTAAAAAGAATTTATTTCTAACCTGCTCTGAAGTTACATGGTGCTATTTAGTGAAGCCCATGTGCTACAATATTTTCAAAGAAATTTGCTTTACATGTGGGAAATATTCAAGTATATAGGTTTATATTCAGCTTTGAACTTTGGAAGAACAGGTTAGAAATTATATCAATGTTAACTCCCAGCTGAGAGTAGCTGGTGAGCTGGCTTCCAATTATGTAACAAAACCGAATAAAATGCATAGTTCTACCTGCCCTTGCTTTGCTTTATGTCATGCAAAAAATTCTATTTTCAAACTAACATATTACCGTAGGAGATTGGCTTGTGGCTATGATTGTACTGATTACTTAGAACAAAAACATTCTCCAAAACTTGCTATATTTAAAATTTTTATCGCTTGAAATTGTTTCCTACTTCACAGGCAGACCTCAGAGTTACTGCATGTTCATTTCCAAACCACAGCAATAAAGTGAGTATCACAATAAAGTGAGTCATATGAATTTTTGGTTTCCAGTGCGTATAAAAGTTATGTTTACCCTGTACTGTAGTCTACTGTGTGCAGTAACATTATGTCTAAAAAACAACGTACGTACCTTAATTAGAAATATTATATTGCTAAAAAATGCTAACCATGATCTGAGCCTTCAGCAAGTTGTAGTAGTAACATCAAAGATCACTGATCACCTATCACCATAATATATATAATAATAATGAAAATTTTGAAATATTGAGAGAATTACCAAAATGTGATAGCGACACGAAGTGAGAAAATGCTTTTGGAAAAATGGTGCCGATATACTAGCTCTATGCAGGGTTGCCAGAAATCTTCAATTAGTAAAAACAAACAAACCACTCCCCCAAACCCCAAAATATCTGCAAAGGGCAATAAAGCAGAGAACAATAAAATGAAGTATGCCTGTAAATTGAATTCATTTTGGAGATCTGATGAATGGTGAAAGTCTACAAATTCTTTATGAAAACTCCCTTTTGCAAAATAATACCAAATTGTTTTTGTTTTTCTTCTAATAGAATTCCAGGATCAAAAACATTTAAAAATTACCTGTTCAGTGTTAAACCAAGACTGCAAATCTTAAGACTGATCACCTTTCCTGGGCCATATTTTCTGTAATCATAAATCTCATAGTTTAGATAATATTTGGGTATACAGATTGAATCAATGATGCCTATGAACGGCAGGTAGGAAGATGGAAAAAGCATTTTCAGGTACTAAACCTATTTTTCAGTGAGCTCTACGTAGTGTTCTACTTCAGGAAAATATAGGTTTTAAAATTGTAATTTCACTGGAAGTCACTGGAATTATAAATACATTATGAGACATGTTAGAAAAAGAATGTCTTTGAACATTTATAGTTTACCTGGTTTTTGTAGAAAGTAAGTTAATGTGTACTACACCAGTTTCCGGATGGTTATGCCTGTCACACCCCAAGAGTTTTATTTAATTGAGCCTGTAGCAATAAGACAAGGCATTGCATTCACAGGAAATTCGATGACTGGATTTCAGCAAGCTTTCACCAAAACATATTGTTTTATCCACATTTGAAATTGTTTTGGAGTTTGACCATGTTTTGCCATTACATTTATAAAAAATTCACAAACTTTTTCTGCAGTCCCACGGTCTAAATATTTTTTTCAACGCATGCACCTTGCATCCATCCATTTGTTCCCGCTTTAATTTTATTGAAGTATTCTATTGTGTTAGTTTCAGGTGCACAGCAAAGTGACTCAGTCATATATATATATATATATATATATATATATATATATATACATTCTTTTTCAGGTTCTTTTCTGTGATAGGTTATTATAAGATATTGAATATAGTTATATAATTCCTGGTGCTATACAATTATCTATTGTTGGTTATCTGTTTTATATAGTAGTGTGTATCTGTTAATCCCAAACTCCTACATTATCCCTCCCCCACTTCCCCTTTGGTAACCATAAGTTTGTTTTCTATGTCTGTGAGTCTATTTCTGTTTTGTATATAAGTTCATTTGTATCATTTTTTTTTTTAGATTCCACATATAAGCCATATCATGTGATATTTGTCTTTCTCTGGCTTACTTCACTTAGTATGATAATCTCTAGGTCCGTCCATTTGCTGCAAGTAGCATTATTTCATTCTTTTTTTAATGGCTGAGTAGTATTCCATTATGTATATATACCACGTCTTCTTTATCCATTCATCTGTCCATGGACATTTAGGTTGTTTCCATATCTTGGCTATTGTGAATAGTGCTGCTATGAACACTGGGGTGCATGTATCGTTTCAAATTAGAGTTTTCATCTTTTCGGGATATATGCCCAGGAGTGGGATTGCTGCATCATATGGTAGCTCTATTTAAAAATTTTTAAGGAACCTCCATTCTGTTCTCCATAGTGACTGCGCCAATTTACACTTGCCCGTTTTTAATATCATCCTTCAGAAGGTACACATGGTCAGGCAATCAACCACATTCCCTAACGGAAATCTTTTGCTCATGTCAGAGACCAGAGATTGTTAGCTGAAAGTCACTTGCACTGAACACAGTGCATTCAGGCCCACGCAAATCTGATGGAGTTGACATTGTTTTGAGTTCTCTGTGTGCCACCTGTGATGTTATATATGTTCATACGTTCCGTTTGACTTGGCTTTCAGAAGAGCTCTGTGGAGTAGGCATTGTTATATCTATTTTAAAGACACAGAAACCAAATCTGAAGGTAAGCAACTTGCCCAAGGTCACACAGCTAATAAAAGACGGAGACTCCGGACTTCAACTTCAAGTCCAGTCAGTGCACATCTGACCACCACCTTGAAATGAGAACTCCCTGAGGAGCATCCCTGCACGGACCCTGATGCCAGGGAACGTGCACAGGACATCAGCTCTGTCTTCCATCAAAACTCTCCTAATTCCACCCCTTTTGGAATATACACTGATACTCACCCTCTTTTAGGGTCCATGCTTCTCGTTTAAGCTGCTCTTCTTGGCTTTCTGTGATCCACACCTTGGAATACTTACTCTGTATTGTAATATAACATCCAGCTCTCATTTACCTATTTATTACCTAATTATCGCACAGTTAGGTTACTAACCACTCGTTTTGTCTTTGGTTTCTTCACTCCTATTCCGTCTTCTTCAGGGTGCTTCTATAAACCTCTTTCCTTCTGTACTTTTTCTCTTCTTGCCTTCTCTTCTTGCCTGCTTTTCTTTGTCTTAGGCTAGCTCTATTTTTTTCTGTGTTCTTTTCACATCAACTTCCTGCCTCCAGTCCCCTTCCCTTTGAATGAGGGGAATTTGCTTTGTTAAAAAACAAAAAGCAAACAAAAACAGCTAGAAAAGCAGGCACTCGTAATATTCCTTATCAGAACTTGGCTTGATCTTCTGTCTTCTTATGGCTGACTGCTCTTCCCGACTGCCGATTTTAAAAAACATTTTGGTAATGCATTTTCTGGTTGGGTAGATTCTGGATTAATAGCAGTTTATGCTAAAATTCCAGTTTTCAAAGTGGGAAATGAGACACCGATGGGAGAAGCATCCTCCCTGAGTTTGTAAATCATCAGTACTGGCAGATAAGATGAGAATTCAGACCTTCTCATAAATTGAACTGAATTAGTGGTTCCTAACATCTGGAGAGAAAGAGCTCTGGGTTTTGTCTGAGCACACATGGGGCGGCAGGAGCTCTGGGCAGTTCCGAGGCTGAGGTGGGTGTGGGATTTGGGTGATGCTGGAAGGAAAAGTTCTCCCCCCTGAGCTGGAAGGCATGGTTGATGCTCCCTCATGGGAACCCCAACAGACTTCTAAGGTGGTAGAAGGAGGGGTGAGAGCAAGGTGCATACACCTATCATCAGGGAATCCCAGGGGTTTTTGAACCTCTGTACAGGAACCAGACACAAAGAAAATACATGTATGTGTACGTATGTGTGATAAATCATACCATAGCCCCTGCCTGAGGAATATCCCCTGTTCTCCTTGCAATCAAGATTCTAAAGAAAGCAGCGGCAATAGAAAACCCCAGGGAATAGGATTTCCAGGCAGTTACCATGGCCTGATTTATGTCCTGAGGGACCCCTTCTCTGACCTGTCTCTGCTCTGGCTGGAGTGTTTCTATTCCTCATGGCCTTGGGCTTTCAAAGAACCGAGTGTTGGTCTCCTGTCCCCTGAAAGTCTTCACTCTCGTGACCAAGATAGAAACAAATGCAATGGAAACAGATCTGAGTATTTGTTTCTCCTTTAGATACGAGTAGCCATTGCATTACCAGATTTTAGCTTTGCTCAAAGAAAGTAATAGCTGGAAGGTCAAATGGGATCTACCATGATTTTTTTTTTTTTTTTTTTTTTGCATGTGAATCCAGTGAAATGGTGTGTGTGTAGGGGAATCAACCGATTATCGAAATTAATTCAGTAACTAAAATAGGTCAGAGGATATCAAGGAAGAGGGTGTGATGTGCTCCAGGGGCTGGACACTTACTAGCTGTGTGATCTTGGGCATGTTATTTAAACTCTCTGAGCTTCATTTCTTTATTGGTGAAGCGGGGACATATCACAGAGAGTTACTGAAAGGATTAACTGCAGGAATAGACAGAAAGCACTTGTAGCAATACGTAGCACATACGTCTTCAATACATCCTAGCTAGTAGAACTGTTATCTCTGTGTCTGGTTCAGGCCCTCCGTGCATGCCCCACGCTCCCCTCCTGGTCCTTCTGTGGGAGAAAGAGTGGTGGTTCTCCTAGAGCTGCCTTTGGTCTCTTCCTTCTCTTCACTCTCTCCTGGGACCTGTCCCTCCGTCAGGTCCCCAGCTCTCACCTCTGCTGATGACTCTCACTCCTGTCTCTAGCCCCTCCTCACTCTGGCTCTAGATTCATCCCGACAACATCCGATGGCCATTCTACTTGGATGAACTTTCACCCCTCCAAGGTCATGGACCAGATTGCACTCATTCTCTTTCTGAACTCACATCTGTCCTCACATCCGCCAGTGGTGCTTTATTCTTCCAGTGACTCAGGTTTAAGCCCTTTCTATGTGTCAGGCACTCGGCTCTGGAGAATAAGGAGCTGAAAGAGTTTGTCCTGTCCTCAAGTGGCTTACAGCCCAGAGGAATTCGAAACTAGGAATTCCAGGCAAGAAGCACAGACTTGGACACACTCCTGCCAGCAAGGAGGGATAAAATGTAAAGGAGATTAAAAAAAAGAAAACAAGGCTATGTCTCCTGGTCCACCAATAAGAAAACATCTCATTGGACAGGAAATAGCATCACCAGAGTCAGGAAGGCTAAAGGCACAGTCTTGCAGGAGTGGCCAGGAATTGGCTTCTGTGCACTGATGGGAATCAAAAGAGCTCTGGGCTTCCCTGGCGGCGCAGTGCTTGAGAGTCCGCCTGCCGATGCAGGGGACATGGGTTCGTGCCCCGGTCCGGGAAGATCCCACATGCCGCGGAGCGGCTGGGCCCGTGAGCCATGGCCGCTGAGCCCGCGCGTCCGGAGCCTGTGCTCCGCAACGGGAGTGGCCACAACAGTGAGAGGCCCGCGTACCGCAAAAAAAAAAAAAAAAAAAAGAGCTCTGGACTAGAGTGAAGCTCCCTTATCGAAGGGGATTCGGTTTTCTTCAATTCTTGGCCACTTACAACAATGTTGTTCTAAATACCCTTAGTCTAACCTATTACTTCAATCCAGAGATTATATTAATTAAATAATTTTTAATTTCATGGCAGCTAAATGATTCTAAGAAAGCCTTTTCTTCTTGCTTGAGGTTTTTCTCATCCTTGGGCAAGTTTAATTTATCAGGTCACACACAGGTGAAATATGTTTTTCATGGTCAATACTGTCAGTTCAGCCGTAACATTTAAAGCCGTGGAGTATCTTGATAATGACTATGGGCAACATGTCCATGATGGTCTGTCTGTTCTCCGTCTGTGGGAAAGACTGTCCTTGTCCTTCTCATAGAAAACCCTCCTGCCTTCCATCCCCGACCCTCTGCAGAACCCTGCAGGGTCAGGTGAATTAGTGACACTGCTGGGGTATGTGACAATAGCTGCTAACCAGTCCACAGTCTTCCTGGCTGTTTCTGAGATGTGTGACTCAGAGCAAGGGTCGCTGGGTCCCTGGACTTGGCTGGAAGTCAAGGCAGGAGTACAATCTCCAATTCTAACAGGGGAGAAAGAGAAAGGCAGAGACAGAAAGAGGCAGACAGTGACAGAGAGGAAGACAGAGACTGAGTTTTGGTTCTTTATCTCGTCCCTGGAGGCTGGAGGCTGCATCTAGCTCCCAAGCTCAGAGCTGTCTCCAAGGTGGCATATCCGGGGCAGTGAGTGCTGGCTCTTAAGCTACACACCATCCACAGTGGGTGACATCATCCCAAGCCCCGACATAATTGTGGAGCTTCTGTGGTTTAAAGACAGAATAAATAGATAACCAAACAAATAGAACAACACAAACAAGCAAAGAGAAAAGCTCAGGGCATGAGTTGCCCTACAACACCAAACCAATGATCAGAGATATCCTCGAATAAGTGCTGATTTGCTCAGGAACACAAAATGGGGGAAATGATGCTTTTGGTGGTTGCTAACATGCCTCCCAGGTTCTCTGGTCTACTTGTCCAGATGGCAGCAATTTTCCCCTCACTTCTCTCACAACTCCAAATGCAAGATGAGCGTGTGTGTGTGCATGCACACGTGTGCACATGTGTAAAAGAGTGTTTATGGTGTTGGAGGACCGATCAGGGGCTTACTTAAATGTGTGTAGTGCCTGATTCATGGACTTGTCTCAAGCAATTGAAAGGAATACTAACAAGGAGAGGAGTGTTGGCCCAAATCCCTGGGGCTCAAAGGAGCAGGGCAAACAGATTACAAACAATCTCTGGACTCACCAGCATCTCACTAATTGGCACCATTCGCCCTGCCTCAACAGATGTTACTTTCTCTGCCCGCTCTCAGGATGAGAGGGGACCGGCTTGGTTTCCTCGCCGGCACAAATCTCTGTGCAAAGCCCAATAAAAGAGGAACAGAGAGGCGGTGATTACATTTCCCTTAAGCTCACACACTCATTTCTTTTAAGCCCGTTTCATTTCTTGGAGACACTGCAGTGAGCCGAATGCGGGGAGGGGAGTGGGTGTCCTAGAGTGGTCAGCCCCCTGCCTATGGCTGGTGTCCACACATTTCTCTAGTTTCTGCAGACAGGACTCTGTGTGCCCCACACCCTTGCAGGGAGTACAGCTGAGTCCTTGTGACATGGAAGTCCCCCATCCCTGGCACTGCATCCTCACCCTGAAAACTGAGACCCCTTTAATTTGCTTGTAAAGAGGCCTCTTACAAGCCCTTTTAAATCTCTTACCCAGAGTTTTAAAAGCCCCGAGCCTCACACTAATCCCCCGTGCATTTACCCCCACAGACATGGCCCATTTCCCTCAGTGAACCCTGGGCACGGGGACACACATACACTTGGTGTTGTCGGGGAACCTTAGGGCTGAGAGCCAGTAGCCTGGGTGTCTGGTCCTAACTTTGCCACTTGCCAGCTGTGGAAGTCTGAGAAAATCCCATGACTTCGAGACTCATTCTTTCCACCTCTAAAATAAACGATTTAGAGAGAATGTCATAGGAGGTCATTGGTCATTAGGTCAGCACTAATGCCCCATTTTTCTTTCATTCTGGAGCCCAACCAGGTGTTCCGAGAGTCGTGGGAAACATAAATGGCTTAAGATCCATAGAGACAGTGCACTTTGTCACAGCTGGGGCCTCAAGGCTGGTGGCCACGAAGTGTCCTGGTACCAGACACAGCCATTGCTGAACAGGGTTCAGATTGCCAAAGCAAAGGGTGTCTCCCTTGGGTTTAAGGTCTAGGATGGGGTGGGTGGAGAACGGAAAAATGAAAAAAAAAAAGCTGAAATCCTCATTTTACTTTGAAATGGGCTGGGAAGGGATAAGGCACCTCATCCAACAGCCTTTCCTAAATGCAGCATCACATGCTTTGTTTGGTTCTCAAACAGGTGTTGCTATATTGGATTCTTTAAAAATCAGAGTGAACGGGTAATTAAGAAATGAGTTAGTAAGTGCTTCCTCAGTAATTTGTGTTCCTGCATTTGAATCAATAAATGTATGTGATGTTAGACTGAGGATAACAGGTCAGGTCCTTCCTTCCTTCCTTCCTTCCTTCCATTCTCTTTCTTTCTACTGAAAATCAAATCATTGCACGAAAGCTAACTGATGTCCCTGCCGGCATCTCCTTTGGAAATCGCCTGTTCGGGCATGTGTATTTCCTTCCAGTGAAATCAATGGATGGGGTGAGTCCCAGCCCCAAGAGGGCCTGACCGAGGACCAGGCTGCCCCATGGACATGAAGCTTCTTCCTGTCTCCAGGGTCAGCTTTCAGCCACCGGTGGCCAGGCTGCTCACAGGCGCCGCAGCTTGGGGGATGCTGGCCACCCGTTTTGACTCTCGCCCCTCTGCACACTCAGTAACAGAAAAGTGACACCATGAGAAAGGTGGGGAAGAAGAGACTTCTCTGTGGAGGGTCTTCTGAGAGGGAAAATAGAATGTTATTCTCTAAATCTGTTCCCAGTGTATCAGGTTTCTGTAGTTCTGTTTCTTTCTCTTCGCACTGGAGCTGACTGTCCAATCCTGAAGGCTGGGGAGGAGAGTTTTCTGTAAATGACACAGTCAAGTTCCTATGTTTTGAATGCAAAAAGACCACACGCTCTTCCTTTTTGTCTTTTGGACACCTGTGTTCATCAGGGTTCTCCAGAGAGCCAGGAGCAATAGGAGACAGATAAATATCCTTGTATATATTCCTTATAATAGATCATATACATACACACATATGATTTATTATAAGGAATAGGCTCAAGCAAATATGGAGACCGACCAGCCCCAAGCTCTATAGTTGGCAAATTGGACACTGATGGTACAGCTCCAATCCAAAGGCTGACAAGCTGGAGACCCAAGAAGGGCCAATGTTTCAGTTTGAGTCCGAAGACAGGAAAATGCTGGTGATGTGGCTGGAAGGCTGTCGGGCAGAGAGAGAGAATTCTTTCTTCCTCAGACTATTTTTTCTATTCAGGCCTTCAACTGATTGGACAAGGCCTGCCCACGTTGGGGAGGGCAATCTGCTTCACTTCATCTAATGATTCACATGTTCATCTCCTCCAAAAACACCCAGAATAACATTTGACCAGATATCTGGGCCCCTGTCGGCCAGACGAGTTGCACATACAATTCACCATCACAGCACCCACATGTACATCAATATATGGAGGCTGAGAACAAGCCTTCTTTTTCTCATCTTTTGGATGAATGGTCTTGGCCACACTGGGGTCCTGGGTTGGATAGGGGTGTTGAAATGTTCATAAACTCTGAGCTAGAGCCTTCCTCAGAACTGTGGGAAGACATCTAGATTACTGGGATTACTAGGGCTGGCAATGCAGGAGGAGGCCCTGAGCAAAGCACTCTAAAGATTTCCTGTCCATCTGCTGTTTCTCACTGCGTCCAAACCTACCCTGGGATCCTGGTCCTTCCCACATCCCTCCTCTGTCTCACACCTCTCTCTCCTACTCCCCTGACCTA
The DNA here is from genome assembly GCF_003031525.2 of Neophocaena asiaeorientalis asiaeorientalis. Lineage (NCBI taxonomy): Eukaryota > Metazoa > Chordata > Mammalia > Artiodactyla > Phocoenidae > Neophocaena > Neophocaena asiaeorientalis. The sequence continues at coordinate 883,120 of NW_020175788.1, forward strand.
GTGGCTTCAGTCCAACCACTAGGCCTCTTCTGGCTCTCAGCTGAGGTAAGCGCATCCTCCAACAGTCAATGGATCGCTCATTCATTGGGTGATAAATACCCGTAGAAATCTGACTGCCTCCCAGATGTATCGCAACTGAAAGGTTGATTCATTTTTTAAAATTTGTTTGTTTTCCAGCTTTATTGACATAAAATTGACAAATAAAAATTGCATATGTTTAAGGGGTACAATGTGATGATTTGATATAGGTATACATTATGAAATGATTACCATAATCAGGCTTATAAAGATACCCATCACGTCACATAGTTAACATTCTCCGTGTGCGTGTAGTGGTCAAATTTAAGATCTACTCTCTTTGCAAATTTCAAGTAGATGCCATGCTGTACATTAGATCTCCAGAACTTATTCACCCTGTGTAATTGAAACTTTGTTCCCTTTGACCAATATCTTCCCATTTCCCCCACCCTAAAGGACTGATTCTCAAGTACCCAAGTCTTTGCATTTCAAAGGAGAGAATATCTAAGATCGAAAAATTACTCACTAAATTCCAATCTGAGGGTTAGATGCCAGGTTTAGTGCTAAATTTTGTATTTCAAATTCTGTGCTCACCAAAATCTTTGGCAATCAATGGCTAATTCAAACAAAATAAGTGTGTGTGTGCATGTGTGTGTGTGTGTGTGTGTAAATGAGTATATACTGGTACAAGCTCAGAAGTTTTAATTGATTCTTATGGTTTCTACAAGTCATTTCTCTTTTTATTTACATATTCAGTTGTCTCCCTTATTTATTTTATTCATTAAAATTAAGTTCACAGGACTTCCCTGGCAGTCCAGTGGTTAAGACTTCACCTTCCAATGCTGGAGGTGCGGGTTCGATCCCTGGTCGGGGAGCTAGGATTCCACAAGCCTCGGAGCCAAACAAAAAAACCAAAACATAAAACAGAAGCAATATTATAACAAATTCAAAAAACACTTAAAAAAAATTAAGGTCACTATGGCACTATGGCCCACTTATGGGAATATATATCATGTTTAAAAAAACCTCTCCCTTTCATCAGTTTTAAATTTCTATATGACACCAAAATAGAGATCACTCTGGTAGGTAGAAAGCTGCCACGAATCTGTGCCAGATTTGCTTTACCTCGCTGATAATAAGCATGAAGGACGGCCATTTAACAATCATGTTCTGTTATTATTATCACTAGTGCTATTAATTTTGAAAACAAGTCTAAAGCATGGCAAGCACTCAGAAGTGAACAAAGTTAATGGAATTTCTCATGAGTCCAAAGAGGCACCTGGGCTGAGCATCTGAAACTGTGCTCAACAGGGAGGGGGGACGGGCCCGATGTCACGTTTTCCTAACGGGTAGATGACACGAGTCTGCCTCTGATGTCTGAGCCGCGTGGAGTGAAAGACCCGATGTTATTTTTATATTATTAGACACAATTATGAGAAGCCATAAAAGGGGGAAAACATCCACACTTCTGTATTCATATGGAAATGAGTGCCTCATTAGTAATAAAAGCTCCAGGTTATGTTACTCTGTAACCTTTTGTTCAAACAAGCTGTCTGGAATTTGCATAAGTAGTCAGCTGTGTATATCTCAGGGCTATTGAAATGATGTGACTCACCAATCTAGGCAGCCTCGTAAACAGTGTTTTTCTCCTTTTCTGGCACCCTTGTTTTCACAGAAACACAGCTGTACAGCACCGACCAGAGGCAGAGAGAGCATGCAGGGAAGCCCAGGACTCCTCCAGGGAGCCCTCCTGGATTAATGGAGTCCCACTTGGGGCCACTTTGAAAGAGCAGGTGCAAGGCTGCACTGTGCCACTTTTGAATTTCCCTCTCCTAGGGGCAGCAAAGGGTCCTGTGGGACGGAAATGGTGCAAACATGCTGACCAGGGTTGAAGCTCACATGGAAACCGGGCTTATCCTCTAGGGTGGCCTTTGCAACTCCTTAATGTCCTACTGGAAAGGCTGGGATGGGGGATGGCTTGAAATCCTGCTTGGGCTTCCCTGGGACTCACATCATCCTTTTCTGGGGAATTGAGTGTAAATCCATCAGGAACACACAGAATGCATTTTCCTTCAAGTCCACACATGGAACTAGAAATTCAGTGGGAATGAGTAGGTGAGTGTGGGAGTGTTCCTCCCTCTGCTATATTTTGGAAGAGTTTGAGAAGGATAGGTGTTAGCTCTTCTCTAAATGTTTGATAGAATTCGCCTGTGAAGCCATCTGGTCCTGGGCTTTTGTTTGTTGGAAGATTTTTAATCACAGTTAGTTTAATGTGTTTTTTTTGTATTTAATTTTTGACAGTTTGATTAATATGCGTCTTGGCGTATTTCTCCTTGGATTTATCCTGTATGGGGCTCTCTGTACTTCCTGGACTTGATTACTATTTCCTTGCCCATATTAGGGAAGTTTTCAACTATAATCTCTTCAAATATTTTCTCAGTCCCTTTCTTTTTCTCTTCTTCTTCTGGAACCCCTATAATTCGAATGTTGGTGCATTTAATGTTGTCCCAGAGGTCTCTGAGACTGTCCTCAGTTCTGTTCATTCTTTT
>NW_020175788.1:885741-899734 GCF_003031525.2 Neophocaena asiaeorientalis asiaeorientalis
TTGTTTCATCTTTAGTTCTTCTAGGTCCTTGTTAAATGTTTCTTGCATTTTGTCTATTCTATTTCCAATATTTTGGATCATCTTTACTATCATTATTCTGAATTCTTTTTCAGGTAGACTGCCTATTTCCTCTTCATTTGTTAGATCTGGTGGGTTTTTATCTTGCTCCTTCATGTGCTGTGAGTTTTTCTGTCTTCTCATTTTGCTTATCTTTCAGTGTTTGGGGTCTCCTTTTTGCAGGCATCAGGTTCGTAGTTCCCATTGTTTTTGGTGTCTGTCCCCAGTGGCTAAGGTTGGTTCAGTGGGTTGTGTAGGCTTCCTGGTGGAGGGGACTAGTGCCTGTGTTCTGGTGGATGAGGCTGGATCTTGTCTTTCTGGTGGGCAGGTCCACGTCTGGTGCTGTGTTTTCGGGTGTCTGTGGCCTTATTATGATTTTAGGCAGCCTCTCTGCTAATGGGTGGGGATTTATTCTTTTTTCTTTTGCCCTACCCAGGTGCGTGGGGAGTTTCTTGCCTTTTGTGAGGTCTGAGGTCTTCTGCCAGCGTTCAGTAGGTGTTGTGTAGGAGTTGTTCCACGTGTAGATGTATTTCTGGTGTATCTGTGGGGAGGAAGGTATCCGCGTCTTACTCTTCCGCCATCTTCCCGGAAGCCCCTGAGGGAACGATTTTTAAGTCAAGTTCTTACCATTCTCTGATTATAGGACCTTGAAAACGTCACAGGAGCATTCTCTGCCCAACTGCCTCATTAAATTATAATGAAAGCTCACTTTTATGGAGCACTTTACATTATTTTATGTTTACATTAATTTAAGCCTCATAACAACCCTCTAAGCAGACATGATCTCCGTTGACTAGATTGGAAATGCAGGCTCAGAGTGCTGAAGTAATTGCCCAAAGTCACACAGCTTGAAAGCAGCAGAGCTGGAACTTATATTCTGATCTTTTCAACTCTAAAGCTCACGTTTCCAGTCATCATGCAGTGTTATATATTGCCTCCCCCATTGTTAAATGGACACAGTGGTATCTGGGGTACACAGGAGGGTTAACCTACATATCAGGCACTGTGCATGGTGATGGAAAACCTCAGTTCTAGTTACTGAACCCCAGCTCCGGCAACGCCACCCCCACTACTATTTACCTCTTTGGTGAGAGCTTGGGAAGCCATTGCCTTCTATGGATCTCATTGCTGAGTTGTTAAATGGAGAAAGTTGGCCCCACTCATCTGAAGACCGGGACTGAGTGATGGTCTCATGTCCCTTCCAACCCAAAGACTCAACAGGGTGACGTAGCAGGAGATGCATGCTGTTCCCCACCTCCACGCCCCTTTCTTCCTAAGACACACCCCCAGATCCACAACCCTGCTTTAGCGCCAACCCTCTAGTCGATATTTCAATCCTCGTTTGTTATTTTCAAAAGAAACATGATCTATGAGTGTGGCAGGAAAAAAAATGAAGATAACAAAAACAGTGGCTAACGTTTACTGGGTCCATAGAACGTACCAAAGGCTATGCTAATTGCTTCTCAAAAAACAACAACAAACCAAATCAAAACGATGCTAAACCTCATCTTGTGGTCCAGGTACATAGTGGAGCTGGCATCCCTTCCTCTGAAATCCCTACCCCTCCGGCCACTCAAGCCCAAATTCTGACCAGCTGTTTGTCCACATCACACACTATGGGTGCTGGGTCTAAGGGTATCGGACAGTTACATCCTCATTTTCCAAAATTACGTTGTTTCTTTCCACCTCTTTAAAAATTCTCACTCCCAAGTGCCAGTATCTCCATTGACTAATCAATAGAAAAATAACGTGGTAAAATACTCATGCTTGATTGTTGATGGCTTACAACAGCTTAATGTGTTACACTTCCTAGAAAGAGTCACCTGAAAAGTAGGACATGTGTTAATTCACAGGAGTTAGTGTATGAATGATGTGTGTTGGGACCATGATGGCAGGTAAGTTTTAGGTAAAGGTCTTCTAGGCACAGACCTACTAGAGAATGGACTTGAGGATATGAGGAGGGGGAAGGGTAAACTGAGACAAAGCAAGAGAGAGGCATGGATATATATACACTACCAAACGTAAAATAGATAGGTAGTGGGAAGCAGCCGCATAGCACAGGGAGATCAGCTCGGTGCTTTGTGACCACCTGGAGGGGTGGGATAGGGAGGGTGGGAGGGAGGGAGACACAAGAGGGAAGAGATATGGGAACATATGTATATGTATAACTGATTCACTTTGTTATAAAGCAGAAACTAACACACCATTGTAAAGCAATTATACTGCAATAAAGATGTTTAAAAAAAAAAGGGTATGTTAAAAAAAAAAAGTGATTGTGAGATTAGGATAAGTTCCAGGTTTTCTGGAGCATTGGAGATATTAAAGAAAGGAGAAGACTCAGAAATTCCAAGCCATTCTGAATGGTAAACATACCGGAGAGACCCTGCAGGTGGTACTGGGGACAGATTGCGTGGCACTGTATTGTGGAGGCGTCATGAAAGGACGAACAGAGTGTTGGATGTTTTCAGCCCAGCCAAGGCACTGGGACCCTTTCAGCTCTCTGGACTTGGTCCCCCTCTTTAACATCAGTGAATTGGGCCCGATGACCTCTGCTGCTTCTTCCAGGTCAGGTTCTAGGCTGGCAGGCTCCCTTCCAACCTTCCTGTGCAAGTATGACGAGCTCAAGCTGAACATCCCCAGGTATTGGCTTTTAGGATAAATTCAAACGTGCTTGGAGATGGATGATGAGGATGGAGGAAGAAGGATTCCTAAACCTGTTTACTCAGAGCCTCCCCAGTTTACGTGGGCAGCCTAACAAGCACACATTCCCTAGAGCCTGGAAATTAAGACAGTTAACCAGGGCCTCGTGTTGCTGTAGAAGTAGGCATCAGGAATTTTCAAGAAAATCAGCAAGGCAGCCAGCAGGATGAAGAGAAAGGGTGGTGCTGTCTTTTGTTGAGAGAAATTAACTGGGCTACACACGCACACACAGACACACACACACATGGCTTGTTTTACCACCAAAGTAAGAAGGACTGAGACTGACTGTATTTTTTTATTATTATTATTTTAAGATGTTATTATTTTTTAGAGCAGTTTTAGGCTCCCAGCACAATTGAGATGAATGTACAGAGATTCCCCGTCTACCTCCACACATGCATAGCCTCCCCCATTATCAATATTACTCACTAGAATAGTATACTTTTTTTTTTTTTAACCAAGGATGAACCTACACTGATGCATCATTACCATCCAAAGAACATAGCTTGTGTTAGAGTTCACTTTTGGTCTTGGACATTCTATGGGTTTGGACAAATGTATAGTGACAGTTAGCCACCATTATAGAACCATAAAGAGTATTTTCACTGCCCCAAAAAATCCTCTGTGCTTCACGTGTGCATCCTTCCCTCCGCATTCACCCCTCACCACCACTGACCTTTTTACTGTCTGCATTGTTTTGCTTTTCCCGGAATGTCTATATACGTGGGCTCACAGAGTACGTAGCCTTTTCAGATTGGCTTCTTATACTTAGTAATGGGCATTTGGGATTCCTCCATGTCTTTTCATGGCTTGTTAGTTTATTTCTTTTTGGCCCTGAATAATATTCCATTGGCTGGATGCACTGTAGTTTATTTATCCCTTCACCTACTGAAGGGATAAATAAAGCAACATCTTTGTTGCTTCCAAGTTTTGTCAAGACTGACTGTACTTCAGCTGGGAGTGTGCCTATCTATTTCCCCACCTGTTTTAAGACTATGATTCATGAAAATCCAGAGACCACCAAGCTGAGCTCCCTGTGCTCTACTCTGTGATGACCTAGATGGGCGGGATGGGGGTGGGGGGGGAGGGAGGTGCAAGAGGGAGGGGATATAGGTATACATATAGCTGATTCACTTCGTGTACAGCAGAAACTAACACTATATTGTAAAGCAATTATCCTCCAATAAAAAATTCCAGAGACCATGTCCTCTTTTTCCTCGTAGGCCTAGCACCTCGCACAATGTCGAGCACAAAAGGAGCACAAAACGTAGCTCGTGAGTGAATTAATGAGGCAATAAACATTGGCCCCCACTTGCCTCTGCCTCATTCCAGTCTTCAAGCTGTGTACTGATTGTGGACAGTGAAAAGTGATCCTATTTTTTGTGATTTCTTTCTCTACTGTTGTCCCTCAAGGTCCCCTCCATGTCACCTTTCATAGTTTCAAATGCATTAGCAAATCTGTAAGTGGGTGGGTTTCTACATGTGTGTAGGGTGGGGAGACGGAGTGGCCAACACTGACTGACTGCAAACGCCTCTGGGATAGTCCTGCATGGGGAAGACTTGATATGTTTGAGGCACTTAAAAAACAACTACTGGGAAAGAATATTTTAGTCTCTGCATGAACGACGTTTTTCCTATTACCTATCTTTCTGAGAATTGAATTTTCGAGGACTAACTGGAATCTTGGTCAGGGATTCTATTTCAAAGTCATAAAAAATAAAGGGTCACCCTAAATATGTGAGTTGGGATGAGGCTGAGAATCCTCATTGCCCTGTGGTTTTCTCCCTCACTCCCAGCAGGTGTCAACTCACCTGTCACCTCATCGGAGGGGTCTTCCCTGACCACCTCTATAACAAGCTGCTGCCACTCACATTACCATAACACTCCCTTCTCTTACTCTGCTACATCTTTCTCCACTGGACTTTCACAACTGTGACATTTACAATATTGTATTTTATTTACTAACTCAGTCTTCCTCACCAGAGTGTAAGTTCCAAGAGGGTTCCATTCACCAGTGTACCCCTAGAGTCCAAAACTGTGCCTGCATAGTAAATAATTCATAGTTGTTGGGTGAATGAAGAGATAAATGAATAAATAGTTGATTGAATGATAAATGCAACAGGGAGGAGAAATTTGAAGGTGAGGTTAATTTTCTCACTTTTAGTGGCTGTTGTGGCTAAACAAACTTGTAGAATGGGAAAGAAAAAACACAGCTTCAGGGAATTGTGTATAAGATGGGTGTCTTAGTCCATTCAGGGCTGCTATAAAGAAATACCAGAGGGAAAAAAAAAGAAAAGAAATACCATAGGATACATGGCTTATCAACAACAGAAACTTATTTCTCACAGTTCTGGAGGCTCAGAGTCCAAGATTAAGACACTGGCAGATTTGGTGTCTGGTGATAAGTCTCTTTCTGGTTCATAGATGGCTGTCTTCTCACTGCATCCTCACCTGGGGGAAAGGGCAAGGGAGATCCCTGGGGGGTCTCTTTTATAAGGGCACTAATCCCACTCATGGGGTGCTCCACCCTCATGACCTCATCACCTCCCAAAGACCCCATCTTCTAATACCATTACATTGGGGGTTAGAATTTCAACATATGAATTGGGGAGGGGGGGACAGGACACAAACATTCAGCCCACAGCAGCAGGACTGGGCTAGAAGGGGGGCAGCCTTGTATGCATCTCTTCCTCTCTTCCTGCCTGTTATCCTGGAACTCTGGATTTGATTGCATTCCATGAGGACAAGTCACTGAGCAAGAACAGGGCTGGCTTGGCCCATCCAGACCCTTCTGAGGCCTGCACCAGACAGAGGAGGGAGCTCGGGAATTGCCCTGCCTGTAGGGAAGACTTTGTATAGCTTGCTTGGCGTGAGATTTGAAGGAGACCCTTGTGATGTAGGAAAATGAATATGGGGTTTGGAATCAGAGACCAAGCTCATACATCAGCCTTTCCACTTAACTAGCTACATGAGGACCATTTTTTTCTCATCTGCAAAACTGGTTCTAACACTTTCCTTTGGGGTTGCTCTAAGGACTTAAAGACACATGCCTCTGACAAGAAGTGGAGTGCGGTGTTAGCAGCACAGACTCTGGGTCCAGATCACCTGGGCTCCAAACATAGCTCCCTTGCTTGCTAGCCATATGGTTACACACTCCAGTTTCTTCATAGGGCTGTTGTGAGGATTCAGTGAGTAAAGGTCCATACTTGCATTCCTAGCACAGAAATCATCGAATAAACATTAGCTATTATTACACTCATAGAAGACACCTAATATTTAGTAGTGCTCAATTAATGGTAGCTCTTATGATTATTTACTTTAAGTCCATTGGTATAAGTATAGGTTTGGGGACCAGTGCTTACATCCCACTCGAAATTCCTGTGGTCATGGGTGTAGCGCGAGATGAGGAAACTTCCTTTCCTGTTTTTCCAAACACAGGATGGTTGTGCTCTGGTTACTTTTTTTCATTTAACCCAAGCGTTAGCAACATGCTTTGTCGATATAACCTTCCACATATTATGCAACAACTGCAGGTAATCATGTCAACACTTCCGGTGGTCAACAGCCATCCTAACTCTACCAGGAATATCTGTGTCCATCTGTCAGGTTTATCCTCCTGTCCAAGTTGATCCTGCTTTTCCTCTCCCCCAGCTGAGCTTCATCTTAATCTTGACTGATAGCCATTCCTGGGTCTGTTCTCCTGAAAAGGCAAAAGCTGGGTGAGTGCTTGGTGACCGGTTTGGATGTGGGAAAGGAGTTGAGAGCGGGGTGGAGGCTGCAGTGCCCACTCCCTGGCCATCCTGCCTTTATGCCAGTCAAAGAAGAGCCCGGAAGGTCACCCAGGGATGAATTTGAGCTCAGGGAATGTCTTTGCCAAGTGCTAGTTATTGCTATAACTGAAACCTTGACTCTCCTTCAAGATTATTTCCATCACTGCTGATGGGTTTTTCTTTCTGGGGAGGTGAGAGGTGGGGAAGGTGAGTGAGAACACCGTACTGGAACATTCCCCATTCCCCATCCCCCTTCCCAATTAGGCCTGTGAACTGACCCAAACCTATCTTACTCTGGGCTTTCTGGAACAGGAAGGAGCGCTAAGCCACACAGGCTGCCAGAAAGACCCAAAAGTCCTAAAAGAGGGTCCCTCTTGTTCAGTGAAGCTGTGGGCAGTGTCATTTAAAGATTCCTGAAAGATGTCAGATAATCAACACTCCATAATCCAAAGCCTATGTGAAAACTGCCTTAGAAACAAAAACTCCCCTTTATGGCAGCCCCTCGGTGGGGAACCTGGAGAAAATGTGGGCCGAGAATGTCTATGGAAACAGCTTTCAACAAATAGAACTCCAGTCATGTTTGGAAAGAAAATGATTCTACCTTCCCTGTAAATGTTGTGGCCAAAGCTGAGTGTGTTACAGCGCCCGTATTGGAAGGTAACAGCTCTGGGGTTTTTTCGCCCTCCTGTTCAATCCCCAACTCTCTAATTCAAGGTACTGAATGCCGGGGATGGTTTGTGTAGGGCCAGGGAATCCACACTGCAGTCTTGGGAGTAAAGGAGAGCCAGGCATCACCTGCCTGTACATATGACTGCCTCTTGGTGAGATGCCATGTTATTTATTCACACGACCCCTTAGTTCAGTGTAGCAGTGGGGAGCATATGCTTGGGACTGAAAATGCCCGGATTTCAGCGCTGGCCCAACACACTGTGTGTACAATTCCCGAGGCTCAGTTTCCTCACCTGCAAAATGGGGATAAGAAAGAAACCCAGGTCACAGTGTTGTGAGGGTTAGATGAGGTGGAGTTCTTACAGAGAACCATCATGGGTCAAATGACATTTATTATCATGATATTATCTCTCAAGGTAGCAGTTTGAATGTTGTATGAGAGAACCACTCAGAGTCAATAGCTCGTCAGCTCACAGGGGTGGAACTCAGCCTTGGCTAGGTTGGCATTCTACATAGTTCCATGTTTGGTTGGCATCTCGTAGGACAGGGACAGGCTTTTTCTGTGAGACTCTCTTCCTAGCAGGTATGAAACCTCCCAGTCGGCCTCAGGTCAGGTGGGGAGGGGCAGTACCTACCATCCCTTCCCTTCCTGGCAGCTTTTCTCTCTCCCTCCCAGTGAAAACCAACAAAGTGACCATGTCCCCAGTCTTCTAAGACCAGTGAACCCAACAGGAATCTTGGAATCCAATTTTTTTTTTTTTTTTACATCTTTATTGGAGTATAACTGCTTTACAATGGTGTGTTAGTTTCTGCTAAACCCAGTGTTTTAAAGACCTGAGGGCTCGCAATGAACCATGTAGCTTATAAGCAGCTTGGCCTCCTTGCTGCGTGCAACAGGATTGCAGGTTTGCACATGAATCTCAGAACACTTCACTCACTCCCTCTTGCCTGTGCCATTCCAGTGACCAGTGCAACTGATTTATTTTAGCTTTGACCGTTACTGTGAGAATGTTGTTCTCAAAGTGCCACGTCTATCGTCTCATTACGTCTTCCACTTAAAAGAGGAAATTGTTATTGAAAGGGGGCGAAGGAGAAAGAGCATTTGAGTTGTTGCAGGTTCTGGGAAATGTGTCTCAGACCCCAATGATCGCAGTGTGCATAGCAGTAAACTTTGCCATGGGTCGTTTTGTCAATATGGACTTTTAAAGTCTCAGAACAGGTGATACCCTTCAACCTCACAAATTCACTTCTAAGAATTCGTCTTATGGAAATAATCAGGGATCTGTACTTCCTGGGCATCCCCGCTCTAGTTTACAGCAAGGATGTTCCTCACAGGAAAAAACTGAGAGACAACCCACTAAAAGGGATTGGGTAAATTAATTATGGTGCAACCATTTTGATGGATTGCTAAGTAGCCATTAAGTGAAAAGACAAGTTACAAACCAGTATGTAAAGAGTGATTCCCAGGCTTGTAGTAACAAGATAGATAGAAGCTTAAACAGACAAAATGCTAACACTTTCCCCTGGGTGGTAGAACTATGTAAAGCTTTTAATTACTTCCATGTAACTTTCCATATTGCTGAAACATTTTAACTACAAATATACATGAACTTGCAATCCAAAAGGAAACAAATGTTATTATAAAAATAAAGAGAAAGCTTGTTAGACTTGGGCTCCTCTTCTGTCAACTCCAGACGTGTGATCTTGTACAAGCCACCTGATAACTCTGCCCTGCCCCAGTTGCCTTACCTGTAAAATGGGAACAAAACATGGGCCCATCCATCAACATAGGGTTGTTGTTAAGCTCAAAGGAGAAAGTAAAGGCAAAGGGGTTTTATAAACATTAAAATATACACATATAACATATATATATAATTTATCCTTATTATGAGATAGAGAACACTAACGAACCACAATGGTAGGATGAAGATGAATGAACCCCAACTATTTCTGCTACATTATGGCATTATCCTATGAGAATCCCTGTAGTGTTACAGAATATTTTAATGCTATATAATGCCTGTCTCAGTGATAAGCTACAAATTTGTTTGGCATCCCAGACAAAAACAAAATCCTCTCTCTTTGAACGATGTGGGCTTTCACTCTTTTAATCACAAACCGATGCAGGCATTTTCTCTTCCACTGAGAAACGTGCATTAAAAAAGAATGTCAGTGTTCTTTGCCTTCAATGGAATACTCAGTCAGTAAGGTGAATGGGAATGATTCGAAATGCTGCAAGTTTTCTTTTTTGGAGTTGCCCGTGTTTCGAGGGTAATTTGGTTACAGTCTTAGAGCATAAGGGAGCATAAATTGTAACCAAAATAGGACCATTGAAGACAATAAAGAAACTGCTATTATTAAAGAAAAAAACTGAGAGGGAGAGACATTTGGGGAATGGAAATTAGGGCAGGTTTTGAAATATTTTCAAACCCATTTACTAACATCTGTTAGGACTCTGTGTTGCTAGGAATTTATTGTTTCCTATCCATGAAATCCTCTGACTATGGAAAACAAATTTGGTAAAAGATGATTAAACTTCCTTTCAAATGATAAAGAAGTAAAGCAGGGTTGTGGTATAGAAGGCTCGGAATCAGAGTCGTGGACATGGCTGTTAAGGAATGTCCCTACTCCACATTTTTTTAAATATAGGGCCTTTTGAATTGTCCTAAAGCCTGCTCTACCATTTTGCTCCTTCACCTAGGAGGGACATTTAGCTGATTATATAACTTTTACGAAGATCAGACAACAGGAAATGAGTTCTGTGAAGTCGTTTGCATAGGGCAGCCTGCAAGGGCAGCTGACCCCTGAAGATTCCCTGAGATTCCTAAAACTGAAACCAGTTTAACATTTAGATCCATTTCTCAGATTGTGGAGTTTAAAAAAAATCTGTAAACAGAATGAATCTGACTGTGTTGTGAAAATGGAAATACAACAGTAAATGAGAACTGTTTTGCAGCAAAACTGTTTGGGTGTTAGAGATTAATGAGTGAATTTATAAAAACAACTTGTATTAGCACAGTGCTTTTATAGGCCCAAAGGGTCAGCTAAATTGAGCTGGAAATTCTCATATAGATCTCCAAGCTCTGCTCTTCTCTCCACTCATAATTCACCTGCTCTCAACCCTCTATTAGTCTCCCATCTCACCCAGAATCAGATTGAAAGTCTCTCTTGTGTCATGTAGGACTCTATATGAACTCACTCTACTCAAGACATACTTGGCTACCTTGCTGTTTCTTAAAGATGCAAGCTGGTTACCTCCCCAGGGCCTTTTTCCTGACTATTTCCTCTGGCTGGAAAACTCTTTTCACAGATGGCTAATCCTCTCAACTCGTTTTGGTTTTATCCTAAGAAAACTTTCTCCTACGACCTATTAAATGAAAATTCCCCATTTCCTTGAGTGTGAGTACCACATAACTTTGTATTTATTTATAGACCGTCTGCTTCACCTTCTAAAATGGAAGTCCCATGATGGTACAATTAGTTTTGCTCACCGTTGTATTCCCAGCACAAAGCGAAGTGCATGGGTAGGGCTGAGAGAGGTTAGAGTATTTATTGTTCAGCAAATATTCCCTCCCTCCCCTGCCTTTAGAATACCACTCTGCCATATTGATGTTTACTTGGATAAGCCCCTTGTTTTGACCTCATGGTGCATGAGGAATATTTTCCTTCCCCTTGACTTTGGTTCTGACCATGAGACTTGCTTTGGTTGATGGAATTTCAGTGAACATAAATAGGTGGAAGTTCCAACCATCCTTGCCTTCTGGACATGAGAAAAACGTAATTCAGATAGTTGCTGAAACTAGGATGATGAGAAACATGAGGGGCCCACCTGGACCCAGCTTACAGCCTACATCCAGGCTCAGCCAAGTCCATCCAAAATCAGCTGGGCTCCAGCTGATAGAAACACACATGAGCAGGAAATAAACACATCACTCCAAGATGTTATTGTTTTTTACACAGCAAAAGCCAACTGATATAAGAAGTCCAAAATGCTTATTGAATGAATTAATAGTTACGATTTTAGTGTTTTAAAAAAGTCTATTCTATGAATGTATAATGAAATATTTTACATCTTAAAAATTTATATGAAATCGCACAAAAACCCAAGGATGGAAGGTGTGATTTGGTGCTAGAAAATTTGTTACCCTGGGATAAATGTTTGACAACACACTCTTTTTTTCAATCAAGTTTGTCTGGTTTAGGGGAAAGGTATAACAAAGAGTACTCTACTTCTGGTACTTCAATGGCAGCAATTAAAGTAACTATCCGGAAGTTTTCATGTTTTCTTTTGAACAATGGATGGATGTGTGTGTGTGCGCGTGTGTGTGTGCGTGTGTGTGTTTTAGGGTAAAGAAGATAGTGGAATTCAGTGGGTTGGAGGGAAGAGAGAAATCTCCAAATTGAAAAACTACTTTTTAATACCATGGTGTACACCTAAGTTGAATTATACTACTATTAATGTTGATATGGATCTTGGTAGAGGTACATATACTGATATATTTTGAATGCAGGTGACTACTTTTTATAAATACATTTTTTCCTTTTAAGTAGATGCACAGCACTCAAATAATGCATACTACCTATCTTTCAATTAAGAACAGTTCCTGGGAATTCCCTGGTGGTCCAGTGTTCAGGACTCGGCATTTTCACTGCCTGGGTCAGGTTCAATCCCTGGTTAGGGAACTAAGATGCCACGAGTCGCGCAGTGTGGCAAAAACAAACAAAAAAACAGTTCCTTAAAGAGAACACAATCTTTGCTTTTTTTTTTTTTTTTTTTGGTACTGCGCCACCAGGAAAGCCCCAATCTTTGCATTTTTAAAGAATTTTCAGGAAATTTCCCTGAGAACATTTTACGTAGGTATTTTTTAAAACTGTCATATTATTCATTATTTTTTATGGACCATAAAAAGAAAAAGAGAAGCCAGAAACAAGGAAACACTGCTGTTTTAAAGAATTTTGAACTCAAAATTGATCTATTGTCCCAGTGTCTCTGCAGTTTTACTGACAGTAAAATTCCTAGGGGAATTCAAATGTTGGTAAAGTTTGGGTCTGTAGGTTTTCCAGTTAATGACCTTTTGGAGGCACATACAGATTGCAGGGTTTCACCAATTGTGAAATATGGCCAGCCATAAGATGACACCACCACTATTGCATCAACAGAAACAGGAATCAGACAGTGAACCAGAGAATGATGGACCATGGGTGCCAGTTTCTGAAAACCCATAACTCTTGGAGTGTCCCTAGAATGTATTCAGTTTCTGATGGAAGAATTAATGTGTATTTGCCAAATCTGCCTTCTGCTCTACTGAACATCCTTCATTAGAAGATACCACCAACGGAGAAAAAAATCCAAACTCGTTTGACTGTACTCATGAACATTTCTGTAAATGGAACATCATTTTGCCATTATGATAATCAGATAAATGTGTTTTGTTTGGTTCAGAAGGACTTAAGAATTTTTGACCTAATTATGGAATTTTCATTTTAAATCTGAAACATATGGGTATATATTCAGATATGACATAACATCCTCAAGTGTGCAAAAAGGAACATCCTGACAGATGTTCACAGTAGATTGGATATAGAAGAAATATCAGGTGTGTTTTACGTTATGGCAGCAGCTAGTTTAACTTTATTGCCAAAGAAGGGAAGAGAGCTTAACTTCTGCCTTGCCTCTCCCAGTTCGTTGCATTTCTCAACTGCACTCTCCTCCAAAGATGTAGTTTTCCTGCCAAGGCTGACCTTTGTGAGTAGTCAGAATAGATTGGTTTCAGGACTCAATGTGTTTTTCTGGGATGCGTGGAGATCTGTAGAGCCAATAAAACAAACCAACAAATGCTCCTTACTCCAAAGCTAAGGATTAAAATCCTCCCATGCTTTTTTAGGGCTTTGGTTCTTGTTATGTAAAAACATTCCTCAAAAAGCAATTATTTAATGTCTTCTCTGACTTTCCACACTTAGTGTAACTGAAGAAGGTTGGTGATTAAATCATTGTTGTATGAAAGCACATAGCTCTATGAATGTTTACTGTGGCTGTGTAGGTCACAGCCAAACACTAAGAACCACCTTAATGTCTGGCAATGGGGCATCGATAAAATAAATCAGCTTACTTCTGTGTGATAGCATAGCCACTGAAAATAACATTAAAAAAGGTTTATTATATAACGAGAAAATATTCACCATGTGCGAAGTGAAAAAAGCAGTTTATAAAACACCGTAAAATATGATGTAATTATTTTATTTACCATTGCAAATAGGCAAAAAGATACATACCAAAAGGTTAATAGGAGTTATCTCTAGGTGATGGAGCTATGAATAATTTCAATGATCCTTTTACACATATATGTCCTAAATTTTCTACAAATGAAAAGATATAAATCACAACACATGCCCATGGTGAGCACTTGATAAATGCTAGCCCAAATATTAAATTTTTTATAAATAAATAAATAGATTCATTATATTTTTAAAATTATTTATTTGCCTACAGCCCAGTTTTTTGTTGTTGTTGGGTTTTTTTTTTGCGGTATGCGGGCCTCTCACTGTTGTGGCCTCTCCTGTTGCCGGAGCAGAGGCTCCGGACGCGCAGGCCCAGCGGCCATGGCTCACGGGCCCAGCCGCTCCGCGGCATGTGGGATCTTCCCGGACTGGGGCACGAACCCGTGTCTCCTGCGTCAGCAGGCGGACTCTCAATGACTGCGCCACCAGGGAAGCCCTGAATGTTTTTTTAAGTTGCTTTTTTATCTTTTTTTTTTTTTTTTGCAGTACGCGGGCCTCTCACTGTTGTGGCCTCTCCC
>NW_020175788.1:900355-913570 GCF_003031525.2 Neophocaena asiaeorientalis asiaeorientalis
TTTTTTTTTTTTTTTTTTTTTTTTTTATCTTTTTTTTTTTTTTTTTTTGAGTATAGTTGATTTACAACGTTGTGTTAGTTTCAGGTGTACAGCAAAGGGAATCTGTTAAACATATACATGTACCCACTCTTTTTTTAGCTTCTTTTTCCATATAGGCCTTTACAGAGTATTGAGTAGAGTTCCCTGTGCTATACAGCAGGTCCTTATTAGTTATCTATTTTATATATAGTAGTGCACATATGTCAATCCCAATCTCCTAAGTGGCTTTTTTTAATTGAAGAAAAAATGTAGAATAATTACATGTATCTGGTTCTAGAAACTACCTTCAGATGCTTTAAAAAAAAAAAAAGGGAATATATAATTTACAAGTTGAAACAGTTTGTTCTTTCTTTTTGTTATTTTTTTTCACTGAAATTTCTCTTACTGCCTTGTGAAATGATAGTTAGTTTAACTTAACTGACCTTAATAAGAATTCAAGTTAGGTGTATAAAATGCACATAATTTTTATACTCAAAATTATCAAATCTTCTTACAAACAGACCTATATTTCAAAGTAAACTCAAAAACTTTGAAACAAAGTTGAAGTTTTATTCCAGAAGCTAATTCAGAAAACATTACTTCCTTACAAGGCTGTTAAAAAACTGATCACCATTTCTCAGCCTAGAAAGAACAGAATTTGTGTATTGTGTGAATGTGTTTTTGTATCTATCTTTGCTTTGCTAAGAAACTCATTATAATTCATTGTAGAAAGTTTGGACGTTATTTTTCAAAGAGAAGAGGAATGCAAACATCAAGAAAAATTGGGAACATTGAGAAAAAGCATTAGGGAAAGAAAATGAAAATTTTATAAAAAGCTTAAGCATATTCAACAGTTATTATGCAATGGCTTCAGACAGAAACTCATTTTGCTTTACTTGAAGCCCTCAACTCTTGTGCAGAAATTGGCTTGCTTGTAAAACGTTCATGTTCGTTTTGTTTAGAGATTGGAAAAGAACCTTCAGGAAAATATTTTGTTTATTAGTTCAGAGAGGGGAAAACATCCTTGGGGGAAAACATGATTTCATGAGATTATTCTTCTACCTACCCTTGCAGCCTCTGCTATTCCTAGTTGTCAGCTTCTCAAAAACTCTGTTAAGGTACTTGAACAATGGTTGCACAGAGTAAGCATTTACTATGATGGCATCACCCCAGAGGAGCACAGTGGTCTCAATATTTGCCTGTTTTATCCACTGATAAAAAAGCAGTACAAGAGAAAGAGAAGGGAATTATTTTTTAAAAGTACACTAAGCGTGTGTTTTAAAAATGGCCACAAATTCTTTGACACTCTTCCCACTGAGAGGTGGGAGACTAATGGCCCCCTCTCTGCCCAGTGAATCTGGGCTGGCCTCAGGGACCCATTTGTAACCCACAGAATGTGGCAGAAGTGACATTGTGTGGCTTCCAAGATGAGCTCAGAAGAGGTCGTGCAATGTCCATCTTGTTGGTCAGAACCTTTGCTCTTAGAACCCTGAGCCACCATGTAAGAAGCCCAGCTACTCTAAGGCCATCATGCTGTGAGGGAGTCCATGCCACACGATGTGGTTCTACCAATGGTCCCACCTGAGCCCAGCCTTGAAGTCGTCCCAACACAAGTGAACTGACAGGGGAGTGAAGATGATTCGCCACCCCACAGCCTAGATGATTCCAGCCTGTTTGAGTAACCCCAGCATTCAAGTCTTCCCAGCTAAAGTCCCAGAGAGCACAAAGCAAAAAGAATCCATCCTTGCTGTACCATTTTAAATTCCTGTCCAACAGAATCTGTGAGCATAATAAAACTGATTTTTTCAATCACTAAACATGTTTTTTTTTAATTTTTATACATCAGGGGGCGACTGGTACATCACATAATCTGGATTTTTGAGGAACTGGAATGAATTTTTGAGGAGATGTGTTAGATATGTTACTCTGAAACTCCATTTCATTTCTGAGGTGGAAACACAGATTATATATACTTGGTGTTTTAATAAAATATAAGGGTATGAAGTGCCTTTAGCTTTCAGTATAATGAAATCATGGGGTATCTTTATTGCAAGTCTTTACTTGGAATGCTTCAAACTGGACAAAATAATTGCTTCCACAGACACGCCTGTAAGGAAATGACATTTTGTTTTCTGTTGGACTCTAGCCCAGTTTTGGCCATTTCTGGTGTCAGTTTACCAATAAATGCTCATCTGCATGCTCTGGCCCGACTAGTGACATATGCTGATCACATCATTGAGCAAACACATCATCCAGGCAGTTTCAGGGACGGTTCAGCTACACCAGTGTCTTGTTGGGCTACAGACAGGCTCATCATTCAATGCTTGTGGGTTTTGTTTCATAACAAGCTTTTGTTATAAATTTTGATACAAAGAAGTCTTAAGTTTTAAATCTGCAAAATAGAAACAAATGTGCAAGAAAAAAAAACCAGTTTAGGCTTAAGTATCTTTAATCCTGGTAATTCTCTCTTACTGCAATAACAGTTCAAAGCGATAAGATGACCTATCTATTTTTTACCTAATTATCTCTGGAAAGAAAATGTCATTCCATTTATGACACTCGAGGCCCCTTGTTTAGCTCTTGTATTCATTTGCTATTTCAAAATTCAAAAAGATTCCTATTCGTCTTTATAAACGTAGAACCCAAATCATCTGCTTTTGAGGAAAGTTTTCTGAATTATCATTATTTAATGTTTATATACTAATTTAAAATAGATAAAACGTTTGTAAGTTTCCAGAATCCTCAGGTAATTTGTATTTGTCCTGCACTTTGATTACCTGTTTATGATGCCAATTATAAATGATGAAATATTTCACACATACTTATGAGACTCTGTTAGGGGCAAATTGTGGTACTGGGTCTACCCCATAAACATGAAGATGGGTGAGTCTGGAGTCAGAATAGATGTTCTACCAGAATAAACTCAAATGGGGGAAACGGGGGTCAGAATTCATCACAAAATGTGATTTCTAAAACATTTGTTTTCCCACTGTTATGGATTGAATTGTGTCCCCCTAAAATTCATATATTGAAGACCTTACCCCCAGTCCCTCAGAATGTGACATTTGGAAATAGGGTGCTGGCAGATGTAATTAGTTGAGACGGGGTCATCCTGGAGCTGGGTGGGCCCTAATCCAACATGACGGCATCCTTACAAAAAGGGGAAATGTGGACACAGACATGAACACAAGGAAAACACCACTGAAGATGAAGGTAAAGCTCAGGGTGATGCCACTACAAGCCAAGGGATGCCAGAGATTTCCAACAAACCACCAGAAGCCGGCAGAGAGGCATGACAGCCTTCAGGAACCCACCCTTCTGACACCTTGACTTCGGACTTCTGGCATTCAGAACTATGACACAATAAATGTCTGTTGTTTAAGCCACTCAATGTGTGGTACTTTGTTAGAGCAGCCCTAGGAGATGAATATACCCATAATTAGCTGGATTTTGATTTAACATGACAGTTTTTAATGCTCTTTATTTTTTTCTTACATGATAGTTTACAGGAGTGTAGACAATTACAGAGTGGATTCACAATCTGTCTGGACAAAGTCTGAATTCATTCAGACAACTCCCTTGCCTCAGTTTATATCCATATGGACTTAAGCCTCTATTGAGCATATTCAAAAGTCCACTGAAGGAACCCAATCACCGTAATGCTGACGGGAACACTGATTACCGTGATTCCTCACTAAGACAGACTGCATTGGCTCCGGTCCCTTTATCCATATGCTTCATCGGGGTCCCGTGTTCTTGCACCTCCCTCTGTGTTGTTTCAGGCTTTGGTTGTTGAGGTAATGCCATGTGTTTTCATGCTCCATCATTCACACATCGTCCCTACAGAGATCCCAGAAGCCTGCCCAGATCTGAAGGCACTTAAATGGAAGCTTGCAGCCCTGAGAGACCTGGTGCCCGTGGTCACGTGCTCACTAATAGGGGAGTTGAGCCAGAGGTCACCACCAGCGCCCTGAGAAAACTTCAGAACACACAGAGTTATTGTGGGTGATTCGCCACGTTCTTGTACCCCTTCCCGAAGATGACCTCTGGTTCTCCAAAGCCCTCCCAGGATGATGTGACCACACAGAAGTCCACTCCATTCAAAGAACCTGCCTCAGTCCTGGGGTGGGAGGAAAGTCTAGGAATTATTTGATCAAGTAATTCCCATGAAGGTGTGATGTCTGGGAGAATCAGGACTCCAAGTGGCAGGAAGATGAGCTTCAACTCCAATGATCTACAACCAAGAGGAAGTGAGAGAGACCTTCCCCAGCCCCCGAACTCTAAGAGTCAAGAGCATGTGAGGTTTTTCACATTTCATTTCTGTACCACTGCCAACCCCTCCCTTTGATACTGAATGGATAAGCTGATGTGTCATAAGACAATGATGGAGAAGTAGGTTTTCCATCCTGGGCCTTGACAGAGGAAGTAGCACCTTTAAAGACCTGGCACTCTTAATTGTATTGCTCAGAAACACTGTGACAGACAGATAAGCTGGTGGACAGATAGAGGGGGAGGTATAAAGAAAGGGAGCAAGATTGATGGATAGACAGCAGGATGCATGAAAGGTTCATTCTAGATGGGGACAGAGAGACAAAGCCAGATAAATAGAGCTGCTACCTAATTACCTGCTTTTTTTTTAAACATCTTTATTGGAGTATAATTGCTTTACAGTGTTGTGTTAGTTTCTGCTGTATAACAAAGTGAATCAGCTATACATATACATATATCCCCTTCCTCTTGTGTCTCCCTCCCACCCTCCCTAAGATTCTTTTCCGTTATAGGTTATTACAAGATATCGAGTATCTGTGCTATACAGTAGGTCCTTGGGGGTTTTTCCTCCCATATTCTACTGCCTTTATTTTTTAAATGGAAATTTTTTTGTTTTGTTTTGTTTTTATTTTTGGCTGTGTTGGGTCTTTGTTGCTGTGTGTGGGCTTTCTCTAGTTGCGGAGAGTGGGGGCTACTCTTCTTTGCGGTGTGCGGGCTTCTCGTTGTAGTGGCTTCTCTTGTTGCGGAGCATGGGCTCTAGGCGCACAGGCTTCAGTAGTTGTGGCATGTGGGCTCAGTAGTTCTGGCTCATGGGTTCTAGAGCGTAGACTCAGTAGTTGTGGCGCACGGGCTTAGTTGCTCCGTGGCATGTGGGATCTTCCCAGGCTAGGGGTCAAACCCGTGTCCCCTGCATTGGCAGGCGGATTCTTAACCACTGAGCCACCCTCTACTGCCTTTTTTAACCAGCTACCAGAATTGTACCATCATGCTCAGCACAGAAAGATACTTAAATGATCTCCATATTCATTCTATGACATTCTTCCAATAAAGTTTAATTAAGTTAATGTTTGTCTGTGCCAAGTGCTGTGAAGCACTACGGATATTAAGATGTGTCAGCTATGAAGATCCAAAAGAGTTGCCCCACCTCCCTGAAGAAAGCGCCTATGGACCTACAGATTGTTCTGGTGTGAGCAGTGGAAGCTGTAGCCTGGAAAATACAGCTGGGATGCTCTGTTCTGTGTATTGGGTGTATGGCCACCAGTGAAATGGCTGGCTAGCCATCAGGTCTTTGAAAACAATATATATACATATTTAAGTCTCATTAAAATAGATGATATCTGTAAAGTGTTTAAAGTGCCTGGCACTGAAATAAGCCATTGTGATATTAGGATAGTAGTAAGACAGCATCAGCACCACAAGAGGCCATCCTTCATTCACTCACTCATTCAGTCACTTACTTATATATGTCTCGAGTGTCCACTGAATGCCAGGCTCTGATCTGGAGGTGCAGCAATGAACAAAACCATCATGAGGTTTAGCTTGTAGCAGGGGAGAATTTTCAAGAACTCCTGTTAATTCGAAAAGGACTTGAGAGGAGAAAATCATGAAAGAAATGGGTTCAAAACCCAGTGGGTTTGGGCTTCCCTGGTGGTGCAGTTTTTAAGGGTCCGCCTGCCGATGCAGGGGACGCGGGTTCGTGCCCCAGTCCGGGAAGATCCCACATGCCGCGGAGCGGCTGGGCCCGTGAGCCATGGCCGCTAAGCCTGCGTGTCCGGAGCCTGTGCTCCGCGATGGGAGAGGCCACAACAGTGAGAGGCCCACGTGCCGCAAAAATAAAAAACAAAAAAACCCCACTGGGTTCAAGATAAGCAGTGGCTTCATCAAATTCCAGAAACTATTGTCTCCTTAGAATTTTTACGTTTCACCACCAGCTTTTTGCCTGATTATCTTCAGGGACAATAGACTTCTCCCGTGGGGCAAAGTTTTCTGAACAGGGTCCTAGAGAAGATGTCTGCTCTACCCTCCCTTTCATCCTTTTTAAACAAATAGTCCCATTAGCCGTGTCAACATTTAGCTGCAGACTAGTGAGAATCCTCTCCTGTGGTTGGTGATTTGCCTCTTCCCACAGATGCTCATTTTCCTGGCCAGGCAGAAGATGGTTTTAAAACGGGGGGGTGGGTCTCTGTCACTGACATGAACACCCCACAGAGACCGTCTGCCTCCCGCCAGATGCCCTGACATGAATGCCATCTTTCTTCTCTCCAACTTTTGGCTCTAGAGCAGGTAAAGGGCCCCAGCCCCTTCTCAGATGCGGGGAGGTGGGACAAGCAAGTACCCCTCCTCTGCCTGCCATCACCTGAGAGTGGATCACCCTTCCTTTGTGCTTAGTGGAAGTTACAGGGTTGAACAACAGGCACAAGAACATTCGGTGCTCTTGGGTTAGGAGAAACCAGTCTGTGTGTTAACACAGATGCTCTCACAATGCTTCTCTTCTCTCTTCTTTGTTGAGAGATGATGCAGATCTACACGGCCATCTTCAGGCTCGGGCCACAGCTCTTCTGAGCTCTGAAGAGTTTTCCCCAAAAGGAGACTGTTCTGTAGAGCCAGTGCCGCTTCCTGCCAGTGCCGTGTGAAATCCAGCATTGTGAGAGTACAAGAAAACACCTGGATTCTGACAAATAGGCTCACTCAGGAGGCTTAAGAGAAAATAGGCAAACTGATCATTGTAAAAACCTTGGATTTGCCAGAGTTCTTTGAAACAGTTATGCTACCGTATCTAAGAATGGCCCATTGCTAGTTGAGACCGCTGAGGCAGAGGTTAAGTTAACCCAAGTGCCAGTACCTTTCCCAAGCTGTCAATCATTCTCTCTCATAGAAGACAAAAAGGAAAATGAGAGCACGAGAGAGAGGAATTAGCCTGGATGCCAGCTAGTTAATTGTTACCTATCTCTTGCCAAGGTAAATCACTCCTTAGTATAAGAAATTTTAAAACTTTCACTGCTTTGAACCATTTTTGCCGTTAATTCCGTGATGGTAAATCCTTTCTCTTCAGAGGCGTCTTGATCATCACAGGAAAGCCGGATCATCCCAGCCAAGTCATGATGTCTCTGCATTTTCAGTTTATAAATTGGTTCAGGAAAAAAACAGGGCACATTGGTTGGAATTGCCAGTTTGTTCAGGCTTTCCTTACTTATGGAGGGTAATAAATTGACTATGCTTTAAGTGAACAAGGGAGAGCAATGGATAATTCAGTAACTTTAAATTAAAAGAAGCTTTATTGGGAAATAGGCAGTAACCACAGCAGATTTTAGTCTCCTGTTAAGCCACAGATGGAGGTCCTGTTAGTGCCTGGATGTCAAGGCAAATCCAGAAGCTAGTGTGTGAAAGGAAGGAGTCCCTTACTTGGATGGGCTTGACTTCTGAGCTGCCAGGATGTAGAGCACTGAGCCCATGAAAGAGAAGAATTTTCAAGAGAAGAAGTGAGTTGGGGGGACAGAGAACTCCACCGTCTGTTGCCTCCGGGACCCAAGAATGGCAAGTATTATGTAAAGAAAACTCACTGTTTTGTTTTTTTTTTTTCCGCTACACTCAGAATAATCCTGTACTCCCAAAATGTGACTTTTTCCACAATAAGAAATTCACCAGTTCTTGGTAGACACCAGCTGGGTGTCCTCATTCAATTGAATTGAATTCTGATACCACCTGGGGTTAGCACAGACCCCACAGGGTAAGGGCTCAGTCCCGCAAGACTCAGCTATCCATCACCAACTGTTGTTTCTTTTTTTTAATTTTATTGCGGTATAGCTGATTTACAGTGTTGTGTTAGTTTCAGGTGTACAGCAAAGTGATTGAGTTATACATATATACATATATTCATTCTTTTTCAGATTCTTTTCTCACATAGGTTATCACAGAATATTGAGTAGAGTTTCCTGTGCTATACAGTAGGTCCTTGTTGGTTATCTATCTTACATATAGTAGTGTGTGTATGTTAATCCCAAGCTCCTAATTTATCCCTCCACCCCACCCTCCATGTTTTCTCTTTGGTAACCATGTTTCTTTTCGATGTCTGTAAATCTGTTTCTGTTTTGTAAATAAGTTCATTTGTATCATTTTTAAAACTTAGATTCCACGTGTAAGTGACATCATATGATCTTTGTCTTTCTCTGTCTGACTTCACTCAGTATGATAATCTCCAGGTCCATCCACGTTGCTGCAAAGGGCATGATTTCATTCTTTCTATGGCTGAGTAATATTCCATTGTACACATGTACCACATCTTCTTTATCCATTCCTCTGTCGATGGACATTTAGGTTGCTTCCATGTCTTGCTACTGTTTTTTAGTTTAAATTAAGAAAAGAAGTAGCTGATTGGTTCAGCTTATTGTGAAAAGTTGGGCCAACAACAGTTCTTGAAACACTAGTATTTGTGCCTGGGTGAGTGCCAAAGCAGTTCAAGAAAGAGAGAGATTGATGATGGAGTGAAAGTTATATTCCTTGTCAAGGAGGAAAGACTTGAGGGGACCGTGAGATATATTTTTAAATCTTTCATTTTCTTGAAACTAGAATCGCATGACAGAAAACTTCAAAGTTCAGGAAAAAAGTCACTTCAACAGTCTTTCCCTACACTCATTGCAGTTTTATTCATAATAGCAAAAGATGAAAAGGGTCCCAGTGTCCATCCATAGGAAAAAGAATCAACAAATTAATTAGTCTTTATACACAACGGTACACTGACTCCTTCGCACTAAAAAGGAATGAGTTGTTGATACAGGCGACATCAGGATTTATCTCAGATAGGTCATGCTGAGTGGAAGAAACCAGATAAAAAGAGTCCATTTATGCAAAGTTCAAGAATAGGCAAAACTAATTGATGAGAAATCAAAATAATGGCTGCCGCTGGCCAAAGACGGCTGTTGGCTGGAAAAGGGCACAGAGGAATTTTCCAGGGCTAATGCTCTATATCTGGGCCATTGGGCACATATGTGTACATATTTGTCAAAACTCATACAACTAGGAGCTGGGCTTTAACTATACTGAAAAAAAAGTTTTGTTTTTTTTTTTTTGCGGTACGCGGGCCTCTCACTGTTGTGGCCTCTCCCGTTGCGGAGCACAGGCTCCGGACGCGCAGGCTCAGCGGCCATGGCTCACGGGCCCAGCCGCTCCGCGGCATGTGGGATCTTTCCGGACCGCGGCACGAACCCATGTCCCCTGCATCGGCAGGCGGACCCTCAACCAGTGCGCCACCAGGGAAGCCCTGCAAAAAAAGTTTTAAAATTCACTTCCCTAAAACTGTGTTACCCAGTCTTTTTAGTGTTCCATACATATATGTTTATATATATATGTAAATTCCAGCCTGTGGTGTGGACCTCAGAGAGCGAAAGGCAGGATCTCACTGTCAGGGTCTCTGGATCAAGATGAGCCCCTCATGACTGACTCCGAGTTTTTGCACAAGGATGGTGGCAGAATTATAGATGGAGAGAAATATTCACGTTTGCCTGACTGTACCAAGTTCCTGAATAAAGTGGCAAGAGAAATGGGGTCAATGATCCAATAGGTTTATTGTTTGTTAATAAGTTGCGACCACTCTTAATAAGAATGACTCCAACTGTATCCTTTTTGATCCAGGAATAAAGTGCGTCAACTATACTTGTGAGTCAATAACATTAATCTCTGGAAAATAATGACTGTTGGCTAACAGTTTATTTACTTATTACTCTGAGCCAAGGGCTTGCTGTGTATTAATCATTTAATCCTCAAGACAGACGCTATAAGGCAGACGCTACTAATACTCTCTTTTTTTCAGAGCACAGAAAGGTTAAACAACTTGCCTAAGGTCACACAGCTAAGCCAGAGGAGAAGCCAGATCAAGGATTAATTGGAATGAGAACCAGGCAATGAGAAGGGAGTTTGGAGGGGGAGTAGACAGATGGAAAAGAAAGGATTAAAGAGGGGGGTGGTAATTCAAAGGGACATTGGTTATTATTAAGTGAACCCTCATTTATGGGTAATGAAACAGGCCCAGAAAGGTTATGTGACTTCCCGAAGTCACCCATCTAATTAGGGGCAGAGCTGGGACAAGAAGCCACATTTTTAAAATCCCAGCTCAGGGCTTTTCCAGTACATCAAAAAAAAAAAAAAAATTAATTGAATGTTTTTCACATCATGTCCAATTTTGAAATCTTTCCCCAAGGGGATTCTTGGTTAGATATTCATAGTATTATAAAATCCAAGTATTGGAAATGGCCTGGAGAGGTCCTGTGGCCCTCGGCCCCAAGTTTAAGCAGCATTGCACTTAAACCATCCGATCCAGAAGAGAATCTTTCCCAGTTTTTAAAGCCTTCCAGATGTTTCTCAACTGGATTTCTTCGTTTATTTACCAGAGCAGAAGAGCAGAATTTGGAAAATAGCCTGATACGCATAAGCCATTAATGGCCTCCCAGGAGATAGAGAAGCCCAAACTCTGAACGTCTAAAGCATTTTAATTCAGGATACAGTGCGCTGAAGCCCTAGGGATTATTTTAATCAGAGATGACTCTATGAATATGAATTATTTTTCATGCTGGGCTTTTTTACTGAGAAGAAAATTTAACACAAGATTTGACATGGGAACAAGTAGCAGAATTTAGGGAAATGTAAAAGGGTACGGGGGTGAAGGTGAACAAATATTTCCACCTTGCCCTCCAAAATATCAATAAGCATTTCGTGGCTTCCCCTTTTCTTTTCTTTCCTTGCCAGCCTCACTAGAAAAATGCCCAGTCCACAAGCTGATGCCCTTTTAGAGTCCCTCCAAATTAAGTCCCAGATGAGTGATAACTCCCAACTCTCTGACTGGTTCCCTTCCACAGCTGTGTTTGCAGTGATGCAAAGATGTTTGTTGAAGTTGGGACACTGAGAGGCTAGTAAGTGAAGGGGCCGTTGCCATGCATCATCTGGAAACCAGTCTGGATCCTTGCTCACAGCACAGTTAACACATCCTACCAAGAACCACCTGACTTCCTGTGCAGGGACTCGGTGTAGGATTAAAAAGTCTTGACAAATAAAAGCAGCTTGTATGACACTGTGTGGAGTGATATATTGCTGCTGGAGGGTGGCCCAAATAGGCCATGGCACATTAAGCCAGATGACCAATCTGCTTTGAATAGAAATGTTCCAGCCACTTGTATCTGCTTCAGCAAGGAACCATCTTCTTTGAGTTGGAACGGATGTTTAAGACTAGAAAAGATATGCACGGAACTCTGAGGAAAGTTACTTCTAGCAATAACATAGTGATGGACCTCTCCCATATTCGCTGTGGATTCATCTCTGGATGCCTGTTCCCAAGCTCAGATGGCTTGCCCGTGGTACAGGGCAAGCAGGGAGCATTTCCAAGGACCAGCACGCTAGGTAATTCCCAGTTGTGAGGGTGATGAGCTCGTTTCCTCTGTCAACTGTCCCCTTGTGCAGACTGAGGAGATGGCCAGGAGAACATTCAAGGGCAGCCCTCGGTTCTCACAAGGGCTCAGATGAACTCATGTCTGAGTCTGACCTCTCGCCTCAGATCTAGCCAAGCTGACAGATTCCCTTGGCTGGCCTTTTATTTGCTCAGTTCCCTCATTTCTGGGAATAATCTTCGGGTTGCTTTTCAGATGGAGACTACAGGAGACCCCTAGCATTGGCTCCATTTCTGATATTCTATCTCCAAAGACTGAGATCAAAGGAAAATTTGAAAGTATTGATACTTATTAAAAACCTGGCATGGATTTCTGCTTCTAAGATGGAGACATTTGGGGGCAGACTAATCCTTCCACTACGAACAACCAGGTAGCCCAGATGAAATCCCCAAATCACCTGTTTTAAAAGCACCGAAGAACTGTTTAAGCCATGCCAAGTAGAGGGGCTAAGATTCGGGGGAGGGGACCAGCAGCTTTTATCCTGGGGCAGCTTTTATCCTTTTATTCTGGGCAAAGGCGCGGCTTGGCATATGAGCTGTACCTTGGAAGAGCTACAGAACTAAACAGCCTCCAACACAGGATCGATTCTTCCTGAAGACACTTGCTGAATTCTGAAACTGCACAGGGGAGGAGAAGTTAACCTGAAAACATCTGAAAAGCTGAGTGGAGCATTCTGTGGTCTGGAGATGCTGCAGAGGCAAAGGTTAGATAGAATTCAGTGCTCGCCAGAGGTGGTCCTAGGACACACCAGGTTCTCAGTGGAAGCCTGGAGGGTACGTCATGGGAAGAGGAGCAGACCAGAGGAGACTTAAAATCAGAGGTGAAATAGAAAGCTTTTCCCTTCAAGAGGTGGGAAGAAATAAGGATGTGTGCTCTCACCACTTCTACCCAACATTGTTCTGGAACTCCAGGCCAATGCAATAATGCAAGAAAACATGTGAAAGACAGAATAATTGGAAGGAAGGAATAAAACTGTCATTATGCATAGATGAATTGATTTTATACGGGCAGTCCAAAAGAATCTACAAATAGCTTGAATTTAATAAATCTATTTAATATGGTCTCTGGGTTTAAGGACAGTATAAAAAAATCATCTCTATTTCTAGAGATCTGCAACAAAGAGAAAATGAAGTCTTACAGTTATATCCTTTGTAATAGCATTAAGAAACATTAAATACCTAGGAATAAATCTTTTAAAAAATATGTGAGACTTGCATACTGAGACTACAAAGCACTTTTCGAGAGAAAGAAAAGACCTAATACGTGGAGGGAGATCTGACTTTCATAAATTGGAAGACTCACATTGTAAAAAGGGCAAGTCTCCCTAATTTCATCTATAGTTCGTGTGATGACAGGAGATTGCATATGTGTGTATTTGTAAATTGATTAGCCGATTTTAAAATTTATATGAAAATGCAAAGGGCCAACAATAGCCAAGGAAATTTTGGGAAGAAGATGGAGGTCAGGGGAGGCTTTTGAGCTCAGTCTTGCGGGG
>NW_020175788.1:913808-1086076 GCF_003031525.2 Neophocaena asiaeorientalis asiaeorientalis
GGTGATAAGTGGAATTTTGTTAGTGACTGGGACCATAACTACTTTGTTGCGTTAATCCTAACACCTGTCACAATACTTGCCTGATACATAGCAGGTGCTCAGTAAAGATTTGTTAAATGTACGTATGAATGGAGGATGGATTGATGGATAGATGGATGAAGGATGGATGAGTGCTTGAGATAAAAGCATTGCAGGTTAAAAGGATAGAAGCAGAGGTAAAGAAACATGAAATAATATTACAGCGAGTAGTCAGATATGTCTTAATCTTGTGTGTGGTATATCAGGAAAGGAGGCTGAAAGTTAAGAAAGAAGCATATTGTATCTGAATACTAGGCTTATAAGGTCTGGACCTTATTCTTTATGCATCAAACATTTTAGAAGAATGTAAAATGGTTGAAAGGTTGGAAGATAAATTGGACCAGTGACAGGGGAGCCTGTGAAGCCTACCCCATCACTTCACTGAAATACATCCTCTTTGCTTTTGGTGTCGAGCACTGGTAATAAAATTGGAATTCTCTGCTAAGGTCATTACTCATATACTTAATATAGAAGCATTCCCAAATGCTTACATTGATAGGCACTCAATTAAAAAATCTAAGTGCTTTCCTTAAGAGCCTTGAGTACCCCCAAAGCAAAGCACTGTGCTATTAAGAATGTAATGGGGGGCTTCCCTCATGGCACAGTGGTTGGGAGTCCGCCTGCCGATGCAGGGGACACGGGTTCGTGCCCCGGTCTGGGAAGATCCCACATGCCGTGGAGCAGGTGGGCCCGTGAGCCACGGCCGCTGAGCCTGCGCGTCCGGAGCCTGTGCTCCGCAACGGGAGAGGCCACAACAGTGAGAGGCCCACGTACCACAAAAAAAAAAAAAAAAAATGTAATGGGATTTTGTTTCCGCTTTGCCTTTTCAAAAACCATTATGACAACAACCACAACTTCTCTGCAGATCCTTACATTTGGCCCTGGTGATTTTTCTTGGTTAGGAACAGAGGTCAATGAACTCTGCTGGTCTACATCTGTTAGGGTGGGGTTCAGCTGTATGTACAGAAACTCGAAGTAACAATGTTTAAATACTTAAAAATTTACCCACACATCTAAGAAGTCTGAAGTAAAGTGGTCCGTGATGGTCATGGTAGTTTCATGTAATTGTCTCCTGTTAAGCAGCTCTTCCAGAAGTTCTACTCACATCTCGTGGACAGAATGAGGTTGCCTAGTTGTAATGGAAGCTGGGAATCAGGTGCATTGATGCTCCAAATAAAAATAGGGCTTGGTTAATAAGGAAGAATATTGGTGAATATTGGATAGGCAACCAGCATCATTGCTACATGATCCATTCTTCCATTCTAAGAAAGAGCAATCTTACAGAAGGTGGGAACTTGGAGAATTTCTTTTCTGACAATTTTTGTTGTTGTTGCTTTGTAATCCCCTTTCTCTCCTAAGAAGTGTTGTCCCAGGAACTGGAATGTCCTTGTTTCTTGAGCTGGTTGAAAATGTGGCTTGTAAGTCTGGGCAGAACAAAACAATTATTCTGCAGAAGAATAAGAAGAAAAAAACAGGTGGGGGTAGGGAGCAATGCAGGGAGGACCAGCCATCCTAGTGGATAAGGAGCCATGTGAAAGGGGCATAGGGAAAGGAGAGGTGGTCTGCCAACTGCTGCTCAGAGGAGAGAAGTCACAAATGAAATCTGAACTGGAGGATGAAAACCCTCATTCTGCACCAAGAGGAAACAACTCTTCCTGTTCATGCAGCTGGCTTCTTTTTGGTTTTGTTTCATGGTAATGATTGATACGCAGTGGACATATGGGTTTCCAGGCTAACCAACAAAAACTAAACTGAAATTTGTATCGAGGAAGAATTTTCTCAGACGAATATTGAAACACATCATAGTTTGATTACTTGGAGCAGTGTGGGACTGGTTTAAACAAACAAACCGATCAGTGGCCGGGAAGAGACTGCAGTGAAACAGAATTTAGTGTATGCGTGAAATGAGCATATGAAAAGTGAAACTCAAATGTCAATCTCTTAGGGAAGCCTCCTGCTACCCCCAGTCAAAGTTAGGTTCCCCCGTTATTCTCTGCCTACCTTATTCTTTGTTTTCACAGCCCAAATGACAATTCACAAATATATATTTATTTACTTAATCACTATCTCCCCAATCAGGCTGTAAGCTCATGAAAGAAAAATTGTCTTTTTTTAATTTTTAAAAATTTTTATACTTTGGTTACCATGTGATCAAAGCCTAGAATAGTGCTTTGCACATAGTAGGCATTTAATAAACTTGTAAAATAATTGAGTTTATGAGTTATTTAACAGTAAAATTATATGTTTGAAAAAACTTGGATTTCTCACCTTCCATCACACATGACACATCAAAATAAATTTTAGGTGCGTTATATGCATTAGAAATTACAGAATAAATATTTTTAAATGAAGCCATGGAAAATAACAAAATATGGGCAAGACTATTAAAAATACAAAGCCAATGGAAGCAATGACAAAGGCAAATAAATATATTTGACTCTCCAAAGCATTAAATTTGGGTATGTGAAATGGCTTCGTAAAGAAAATTCAAATGCCAATAGCACATTGGGAGAAATATTCATAACAAATATGATAGGAAAAATTTGTATCTTTAATACCATGCTAAAATTATTTTTAAATCAATAAGAAAAGAACTAATACTCCTGATATAAAATGAGCAAAGTACATGAATATACAGTTCACAAAAGAAATAGAAATGACTAAAAATTATGACAATATAGTATCCCAATTAACTTTGCCTTTTTTAAATCAAATTGGAAAATATTTAAATAAGTATAATACTCAGTACTGTTGAGCTTGTGTCTTGGAAGAATAATTAGCAGAGCTTTTCTGGAAAGAAATTAAAAGCATATATAAAGAGCCTGCATAACATTTTTACCACTTGACTCAGAAATGTGACATTTAAAGAACTCTACTAAGTATATAATATTTTCACAGATCATAAAATTGAAGGTTGCAAAAAACCCCAATAACCACAAAACCCCAACACCTCTTTTATTTTTCTATGACTAAATATCTATCTCCTATACCTCCTGAAATCAGATAATATGATCCAGTTAATTTCAGTTAAAATCTGTCACTTCTGTTTTTCGGGCATTTTGAATTTAAACTTATTAATCCTAGAGTCTCCCCTGCCCCATTCCCCTGGCACATTTCAGATCTCGGAAGGGGAGAGGAGAGGTGAGATGCAGCAGGACTTTGGGGGAAGGGAAGGGGTAACCCCCTCCCCAGGCAACCTCCTGCTTCGTCCTTCACCCCATTGGTCTCTGTTAGTCAGCATCTTCCCAGTTGACTTGGGCTGAAATGTTCTGACCAGTGGTGTCTTCCAACAGCCCTCTCCCTTCAGAGCGGCATCCGCTGAGCTGGTACAGCGCCCTCTCCTGGTCCTGATATTGACAAAAAAGGAAGGAGTGTTAGATACCTTGAAGGATTAAAAAAAACCTTGTTAATGTTTTACCCCATGTTATAATATAGCAGTGCACAGGGAAACTTACGTACAAGGATGGTCATTGCATTGTTATTTTAAATTAGTAAGAAATTGGAAAAAATAAGCCAGTAAAACAGGGAATGGTTTAAAAATTAGGGTATACCATATGATAGACTATTCTTTAAAGCTATAAAAAGTGATGCCATGGGGCTTCCCTGGTGGCGCAGTGGTTGAGAGTCCGCCTGCCGATGCAGGGGACACGGGTTCGTGCCCCGGTCCGGGAGAATCCCACATGTGGAGCGGCTGGGCCGCTGAGCCTGCGCGTCCGGAGCCTGTGCTCCACAATGGGAGAGGCCACAACAGTGAGAGGCCCGCATAACGCAAAAAAAAAAAAAAAAAAAAGTGATGCCATGAATTTTTTATTGCATAGGAAAATTTTGATGGCATTAAGTTAATCAGAGAAAAATAGAGTATAAGATGACAGATGTACTATCAAAGAAAGAGAGAAGAGAGAGAGAGGACAAATAGGAAAAATGCTGAAAAAAATGACACCCAATATTTACAGGGATTTTCTCTGAATGATGGAAATATGAATATTTTCCTTCTTTATGCTTTTCTGAATTTTCCAAATTAATGTATTTTGCTTCAAAAGGAAATTTTCCATTTTTATTTTTTAATCATTTTGAAGTATTTTAGTATTTTTCTACATATATATGGGCTTTATTGTTTTTATTGAGGTGTAATTGACATACAACATCATATTAGTTTCAAGTGTACAGCATAATGATTCTGTATTTATATCCACTGCAAAATGGTCACCACAGTAAGTCTGGGTATCACCTGTCACCACACATATTTACAAATTTTTTTTCTTGTGATGAGAATATGGATTTTATTTTTTTAAACAATAATAAAACAAACCATTCAACATTACAATTTTTACATTTTTTTGTATTTTGCTCTGGCTTGTCCTAACATATTAAGAGCACTCTTAAATGCTATTAAAGATAATTTGAAAACATAATTTTAATAGCCCTATTTTTCTGATTATCATTTTTATGTTTTAAAAAGACATTTTTGTTTTATTTTTTAATTAATTAACTTTTTATTGAAGTACAGTTGATTTACAATGTTGTGTTGGTTTCAGGTGTACAGCAAAGTGATTCAGTTATACATATATATGCGTATACATATATATTCTTTTTCAGATTAAAAAAACACTTTTAAATAAAGAAAATTTATTGGAAAGTTGAGTGATTTTAACCTTTAAATGCCCCCAAAGCTAATCTATAACAGGCAGCTATGATTATAGAAATGAACCAACAAAAGTTACCACAGATTACTATATTCAGAAAAAAAAAAGACAGTAAAATTTGCACCCCTGGTTTGCTCGTACGCTGAGTCAGATCTTTGCCATCAGGTGTCATGTAGTTCCGTACATCTGGGTATCACACAGGAAGACCCCCAGGGGTGTTATCCTACATCGGTCCAATGATTGCTTCTGAGCATTGCAAACCACAGAAACTATATTTTGCTCTTTTTCTCCTTCAAAGTGTGTGCACATCACACATTATTATACCACTCTTTCATACCAGTGACTTGCAAATTTCAGATCAGACTCAAACGTTTGCAGAGACTACCTTTTTTTTTTTTTTTTTTTGTAGTACGCGGGCCTCTCACTGTTGTGGCCTCTCCCGTTGCGGAGCACAGGCTCCGGACGCGCAGGCTCAGCGGCCATGGCTCACGGGCCCAGCCGCTCCGCGGCATGTGGGATCTTCCCGGACCGGGGCACGAACCCGTGTCCCCTGCATCGGCAGGGAAGCCCCAGAGACTACTTTTAAGACAAGATTTGGGTGTGTGCACTGCGCCCGGCTGGATGCAGGTGTCGGCATGTAGGAGTAAGAGGATCCCCAGTTGGGGCTTGACTTCTCACCTAAAACATTTGCATTGGAATCAATAAGTCACAATGACAATGAATTTTTCCATAACCATAATTTGGAGCACCAGGCTGGGGTGCCACGTCTTTTCTTCTATTTGAATGGAAAAACGTTTTTGCTTTTTAAAAAAGCCCTTTCTGGGACTTACCTGGTGGCACAGTGGTTAAGAATCTGCCTGCCAATGCAGGAGACACGGGTTCGAGACCTGGTCCGGGAAGATCCCATATGCCGCGGAGCAACTAAGCCTGTGAGCCACAACTACTGAGCCTGCGCTCCAGGGCCCGCGAGCCACAACTCCTGAGCCCGTACGCCACAACTACTGAAGCCCACACGCCTAGAGCCCATGCTCTGCAACAAGAGAAGGCACCGCAGTTAAGAAGCCTGCGCACCTCAACGAAGAGTTGCCCCTGCGTGCTGCAACTAGAGAAAGCCCGAGCACAGCAACGAAGACCCAACGCAGCCAAAAATAAATAAATATATATATTTATTTTTAAAAAAAATTTAAAAGTCCTTTCAATGTAAAGCTTGTTGATTTCATCTCAAGAAGCCAGTGTCACCCAAACAAAAATGAATACTGTTTACAGTTAAAACGGCCATCCCCACCACCGGCGTTCCCCTAAGATTTGTCCAAGAGTTTCATGAACGTGAAGAGAACAAGTTCTTACATAAAGAGTCCCCAGACTTTTAGGGGACACTCAGAGCAAAATTTCTGCCCTTTGCTGAAACACAGGTAGAGGAGGTGTTTTTGGCAAATTAATGGCAACACTTTTAAAGGCATCTTTGTGTGGGTTGTGTGGTTTTATTAGAGTACCCTATGTGTGTGAATAGAAGGGGGCTCTAATCTCGTGCAGTTTTTCTGGTTTGTGTTAACTTCTACTTTTTCCCATTATTTAGTAGTTCCGTGGCACGAATGACAGTTGGGGGGTGCATCTTTGTTTTCCTTTTCCTTTTTCACTGCAAGGATTCAATTTGTCTTCTCTTCTTCTATGGATGGGAATGATCGTTGGTCACAAACGACTGGACAATTGTATTGTACAAGTGTTCACATTTTAGAATAAGATAACTGGATTCATCTTGCCTTTTTATTTTCTGTATTTCGGATGCTGTGACACCTGGGGCCCAGCTGACTGCCCTTCCTGGGGTTGGCTAGTTCCTAGAAATAGCAAACAACTTACCTGGGAGTGTATCTTTCAAACACAAAACAACCAATCAAAGCCGACACTGCAACCACCCCCTCCACGGGGCTCTCACCCCCAGGGCCACTATTCACCTGCTCTAATCACACCAAGACCAGGTACCAGACAGCTAGGGGTGGCCCCTGTGCCCAGAGCCCACAGAAATGATTCAGACTAGCCAGTCCTCAGCCTGTTACCCCACCTCACTCCTTTCTTCCAACAGAAACCACAGTGAAGGCTCTTGCTCACCCGTCCCCTCCCACTCCCTGCCTCCCGATGGACCGTGGAGCTGTCCCACGTGGCCCTGTAGGCCCCCTCCACCTTGACAACAGTAACAATCTTTTCCATGGCCATCGTCTCCCGACCTGTTGGCTTCACCACACCTGAATAATAATAAAACCTACATTTCAAAATAATAACCTGTGTGAAGTGCCTGGTAAGTAGTAGGTACACATGTGTAGGAGTATCAGGGATGTTTCCCTTCTCCCCTCAAGCCCGCCCACCACTTGAATTCTACAAGCTCTTGGACTCTGGCTTTTGTGCCCAAGTTCCCCATAAGAAGTAGGAAGGCTACAGTCTACTTCTCAAAACCTTGACTCTGCCCCCGATGATGTGACAAAAGCCATTCCCACACTCCAAAGCCTCCTCCGAAAGCTTAAAACCTTGGGATTGGCCTTATAGCCCTGAGTTATCTTCATAATAAATTATGACCTAACACAATTTGGTTGGCCTCTAACTTATATGTAATATATATAGCGTATATATATTATATGTATAACTATGTGTAGTGTATGTTAGTTATATATTATATATAATAAGTAGTTTCTATATATATAGTAGACTGAATGTATTCCCCCCAAATTCATATGTTGAAGCCCTAATCCCCAGGGGGATGGTATTGAGAGGTGAGACCTTTACTATACACTGCTGCCAGATTCATCTTCTTTCATGAGGAGCTTGGATACCTCAAACATCTGCCCAGAAGTAGAGACCCATCCTAACCATCAAGGCTCTTCAGAAGATGGCCTCTACCTGTATCTGTAAATTGTAAAAGGCTACACAGATACGTGTCACCTTTGTTATTGTCTTTATCACAGCCCTCCTTCATCTTTGCTCATGAAATTTAAGCAAAACTTAGCACTCGTTTCCATATCTTTCCTTCCCTGTAATTCCCATGACTACTTCCACAGTAACTTAAGAGCCTGCTGTTCCCCCTGTAGACTAAAGCTTCCTGATACTCCACCTGCCTTCTCTCTATCATCACTTATATGTTACTTCCAGATTCTTTTTTTTTTCCCCAACACTAATTATGTCACTCAGTTACCCAAGAACAATGGTTCCACTCTGCTTAATTAAGGACAAATTTCTTTTCCATTCTTTCCTCTCAGTAATTTCTTTTATGCATTCTGCACTCCAGCCAAATTCCAGAATGTACTGCTCACTTTCCGCTCTCACATCTCTGGAATTCCCACACACACCATCCTTCACAGAAATATTAAAGTCTATCTTATTAAAGAGTTCTTTCTGTATCTCTCCAACCAAGCACAAAGCTTAGAACTCTGGTAGCCCATTTTCATGTTCATTTATCCTGTCATGTTTTTATTGAGCACTTCAGTTCCTGCCCATGAGTTTATTCCCAGAGAGACCGATTAAACACGATAAAGTTCTTCCACATACAATATTTCTAAATGGTCCAGTGGTCTAAGCGGTCTTAACATCCCCACATATCATTGTGGAAACAGAGAATTAAGTGACCTGGTGAAATTCAAACTCAGTTATCTAAATTAATAATCAATTACCTTTTTGATCATCTTATTGTAAGCTGTGTTTGTATTCATTTATAAGTTTTCCAAATTATCCCTTCTAGGTATAAGTACTTTATGTTTGAGGTGATATGTATATTAAATGTTAGATCCCCTACCACCATGTTTTTGCATGTAGCATTTGTTAAGTGAATGCTTGGTGCATTGAATTGAATTGTATTGATTTGATTTGAATTCTGGAGACTATCCATTTCTGATGACATACTTTCTAAGCTATTCATGCTTTCTTGTGATCTTTTGTTCTTTTATACTTACCGGAAATATTTCTACTAAATATCCTCACCCCCTGGTGTGGATTGGCCAAATGTCTTCCTCTATTTGGTAGTTTGCTTGGCATCTCTAACTAGACATACTCTGAGAGTTTTTCTCTCGAAACAGGCTGCTTTTTGTGCTGAATTACTTTACACACTTTGTCGTCCATCAGTGTTGCATGCTTATGAAAACGTTGACTGAGCGAATTCTAACATGACATATGGTGAAATAACAGCAAGAAAACTATCGCTCATTTTCAATTCTGAGAAACTTCTGTGACAATAGATGAGAGATAGGATTGTTTGTAAAAATCATAAGGCGATCTCTTTGGGGGCAAATTTAGATTAGAAACTGTAGACTTTAGTTTGGGCTCAAGGGAAGTACATACTTGAGACATGCATCTATATTAGCATAAATATTTGCCAACTTATCTTATGATTCCTAATTGGTTCAGCCTCAAATGAACTTGGATTTATGGTCCCCTTAGAGCACATACTACGTCAAAACTATCTAGAGTCATCCATGTCGTCAGAGATCATATAATTTCTAACTCTTCTTGCCTTGGGCTGGCTTCAAGGGCACCGGGCTAGCAGGTTATAACTTTGGCCAGATGGTGCTAGGGTCTGCGGATAGAAGGGCCCTTATGGAAAAGACATCAGAATTTCAACCTCATGTCTCACTCCATGCCAGCTTCTTTCAAGTTCTTTTAAAAAATGTGACTGGTGTTAAGTCATCAGCCAACACAATTTCAAACAAATTAAACACATTTCTTAAGGAAAATGAAAATTGCAAGATTGTGAGTGTATGTTGTACAGCGAACAGATGTGGCGAGAAAACATTCATTGATGGCCGTGTGGCTGGTGAAAGGAGGGAACCAAAGT
Organism: Neophocaena asiaeorientalis asiaeorientalis; assembly: GCF_003031525.2. Taxonomy (NCBI): domain Eukaryota; kingdom Metazoa; phylum Chordata; class Mammalia; order Artiodactyla; family Phocoenidae; genus Neophocaena; species Neophocaena asiaeorientalis. The sequence goes on from NW_020175788.1 coordinate 923,343, forward strand.
CAACAGCAGGAGCTTCTGAAAGAGAAGAGGCTGGAGAGAGAGAAGCAACTTAAAAGGGAGAACTGTTTGTTCTATGCCTCAATATTATAATCCGGAACAGTAAATATTCCTACTGAAATGAGTGGGAGATATGACCAGTTAGAGAGCAAGGAATTTAGCCTTTGATTTACTTTCCCTTTGATACAGAATCATCGTTGCCCACAGCAGGTATGAATTTTATTAATGTAATTTGCCATTAGTTCAAAAAAGTCATACATTTCCTTAAAATAAACTCATTTTCAAAACTGAAAGAACATTTCAAGCCTTAAAAATGCAAATATGTTTTAGTTTGGCTGCATTCACAAATTCCTAGAATCAATCAGCCGAGAACAGAGTAATTCTATTACTGAAGAGGGAACTGAAAGCATGCAAATTAAAACCAGGATAAAAAATAAAATGTAAAAGGAGGCTTACAACGTCTGCGGAAGCCTCTTCCTGATAGGACTATTGACATTTTAACAAGTTAGCTATAACACGTGAATAATATTAACATTTAGTATAAGACTATTTTCTTTGATAGAACATAAGACACTTCAACTACTTCAGAGATGAACTTGGTTTATTAAGCAATGCATGTCTTGGGTCTGGTTAAGTCATAACAATAATAATTTACATGTGATAACATTTTCCATTTTACAAATTGCTTTTATAAACCTTATCTTGTGTAATACACACACACACACCCTTAAGATGTAAGTGGCATGGGTACAATTATTCTCATTGCACAGATAAGGAAACAAAGGTCTCAAATTGAAGAGCCAGTGAGAGGCGCCTGGGGAACTCAGGGATGCTATTGGACCCACACTTTTCCCAATAGGAAAGCATAGCTTTCACTCTCTTCTCTACCATTTCTAAGCTGGTTGAACTCGGGCAAATTACATACCCTCTCTGAGCTGCCCAGCTTTTCCCCTGGACAAATCCACTGGAAGGATGCATCTAAAGCACGTAGTACAGGAATTCCCTGGAGTCTTAATTCCCAGTGATTAAGACTCCGTGCTTTCACTGTGGAGGGCCCGGGTTGGTCCCTGGTGGGGGAACTAAGATCCCACAAGCCGGCATGGCCAAAAAAGATAAATAAATAAAAAATAAAGCGTGTAGCCCAATGACTATTAGCTATTGGGAGTGCTCCATCCTTTGGAGGTGATGAGTCAGGTCAAAGTCATATCTTTGGTGGAAAGTTGGGTGATTGATTCCTAGATAGAAAGCAGAACTTTCTGCAATGTGACTCTGTCCACGTAAAGAGCACCATGGACACGTGTAGACTCCTATGAGAGCTACCTTACAGTGCAAAGCTCCAAGGGCATCTGGGTGCCTGCAGTCTGCATCATTTGTGCTTTGAGAAAACCGCAGTTGCCTTGGAGGAAATAGAGAAGGTAAATAGGTTGCAGGCTGAAATACAAAACCTAGCACTAAAACAAACAAAAGAGAGAGTCAAGGGTCCACCCAGAAACTGCTGAACCAAAGAAGACTTCCTGGAGGAGAGCACACGAGCTTTAAAGGTGCATCTTTATGGTGTGACCATGTCATGTGGCAGGTATCATAGGAGAGTCCCAACTCGGACTTCAGTGAATGCTCACACCACTTGCAGAGGTTGAAAGATAAGATACCCCCACCGTATTGACAAAATGCTGGGAAAGCTCCCTTCCTCCCACCCCTGCCACAGGTAATGTGGTGGATGTCAAATTTCCGTAATTTTAGAGGCAGCATTATCTTCCAAGAGTGTCTATGATGCTCTTACTATTAGCATTTAAAAAGCCCTTCCTTGCAAACAAATGGGATTGCATTCAAGGGGTGATTAAAATGGAATGGGGTGTGTGGTACTTGTCTAAATGTAATCTAACTAGGCTATTCATTTAGTGAGGAGTCTAATTACTAGCTCTATAATTACACTACTCAAGAAAATTGTTTTAGTGATGGTTTTATTAAACTAACTGGAGACAATTTTTGTGCCAACATGAGCAGAACAAATGGAATTTAATTTCAAAACAGGGGCAAAGGAAAGTTACCCTGGAGAAGAAAACCTCATGAGGTGTACTGTGGATTTGAAAACTGGTTCAGAGGGGAGTGCAGCTGGAAAAGAAACACGCTTACAATGCAACAGGAGAGATTTAGGTAGCCATTAAGCAAAACTTCCTGACTTAGATTCTCAAGAAAAGAATTTGCAAGGGAAGCTTCATAGGTTCTAACTCTCAGATTTAAGTGGATCTACAATGATTCTTTCTTGCTTATTCGACATGAAATCCAACTCCAAGTGTGGTCCCCAGACCGGCATCAGCACAACCTGGGAGCTTGTTAGAAATTCAGCATCTCAGGCTGAATCACAATCTACATTTTAAACGTATTCTCCAGGTAAACATTTGCACATTAAAATGTGAGAAAGACTTGCATAAATGACCAGCTTGCGGTCGCAAATTGAAATTATTTTCCTTTTTTTAAATGCAACATATGCTTAGTAAAGAAAAAAAAAATGTGCCCAATAGTATAAGCAGGAAAAAAGTACCTGTAATCTTATCACTTGGAGAGAACATCTGTTAAAATTTTGGTGATTTCTTTTCCAGGCTGTTGTTACGCATATTATGTTTTTACATTTTAAACTCAGCCTATAGACACAGTTTTGCCTTTTTTAAATTTAATGTTATAAATATTTTCTATATTCTAACAGAGTCTTGTTGACATTTGTCTGCATCCTACCTTATGAGTGTACTAATCCATTGTTTAAAATGGAGAGTTTCTTTTTGTTGCCATATTATAAATAACCCTTTGGTGAAAGTGTTTATATATAAACTTAATTTTTTCATCAGGGAAAATTCCTGAATGATCTCTTCTAATCATAATATTTCTTGAAATAAGGTAAATTTTTAAAGAAGCCTTTGAACTCAATTTCCTGGAAGTTTTTGGGGATGGAATAGGGTACTAATTTGTTTATTTATTGGGGTTCCTGACAATGGAATGTCCTGTGAATGTTCACTCAGTTCCTTACAGGATGAGTCTGTTATATCAACAGGACGATCAGGTTAGCTGTATGAAAAGACAATAATCCCTGGACCCAGACCGCACTGGTTTTAAGTTCTGCCTCGATCCTAGGGTTGTGTGACATGGCATAAGTTGTGTGACATGGCATAATAATGCCTCCTTCACCGAGTTAATGAGTGCATCTTAAGAGAGATCAAAGCCCCTAGCACGAAGCATAGGGTCTGCCACGGAAAACAGTTCCATAAAAGATAGATGTTATTTGTTTCCCTTTTTTTTTTTACTGGTGAGTTGACCCCATACCAGCCATCTGTATGCCCGGAGAAGTGACAGACTGATTTTTACAGGAACCAGAATCATCCCTGAGAACCATGTCTTTAAAAAAGTGTTGGGGAATTCCCTGATGACCTAATGGTTAGGATTCTGGGCTTTCACTACTGTGGCCTGTGTTCAATCCCTGGTTGGGGGATTAAGATCCTGCAAGTCGTGGGCGCGGCCAAAAATAAATAAATATATAAATAGAAGCATGTTGAACTTCACTTAGAGAAATTCAGCTTGGTCTCACGTTCTTCAGTTAATCCAATACATTTCCATCGGGAAGTAAGTGGATAGCCCACCCCTCAATGCTGCTTCTCAGCTGATGGATAAGCCTCTTGCAGCCACACTAGAACAGACAAGGTGGTCCAGGCAGAAAGAACAGGGACCGTTTCAAACGGCTGGTTGCCTCAGCAAGCAGGTACAACTGGCATCTCAGACCTGGGGCCCTTATTTACCTCCTGTTGGAAATGAGAAGCTCTTGGTGGTGTAAAGTGAGTTTTGTCTAACTTCTCATAGCTGTAGGTACCTGACTTACCAGCATGCTTGATTTTCAAAAGCTTATATCTCTTATTTACAATGAATAAGAAGTGAAGTCCAGGTGATTTTCATATATAATAAATAATAATAAACAGTAAATAATGGAGAAAAGTTCAGGACATGTGTTAAATTAAAAATCATGGGCACATATATGTTGAAATGTCAATAGTGAATTTATCTGGGCAGAGGTAGGGTGGGTAATTTATCATTATTATAAAAATTTATTATCGTTACTATTAAATCTGTATTTTCCATGTGTCAAATATATATGTGTGTGTGTGTGTGTATGTGTGTATATATATATCCCCATTGGTTCTGTTTCTCTGGAGAATCCTAATATACAAGGTAAGAGATTTAACTTAAGAAAAATAATCCCTTATAATAGAATTGTAAAGAGACACTCTGTTAATTTATTAATGAGTCTTTCCACTGATTTTTGACCTTGAGCCAAAGGGCAGACGACTGAATCATCAGAGAATAAATTTCAGCTCCAGTGAAGTCTTTTTGTCATGTTCACCTGTGTGCCAAGACCCAGTTCGAAGGTGACGGCAGCAGAGGGCTTCCCCAGTGACAGTGAGAGGCAGATGCAAAGCATTAAATTTAATAGATGACATTCTTATTAATTGCATCTCATATATGATAGAGGCAGAAGGAGACCAGCATCACCTGCCAATACCATGTATTTCTCTAACAAATTAGCTTTGAGTGCACCTGTGCGCTGACAACGCTTCTATTCTGGGAACTCCTGAACCTATTCTCTCTCTAACCTCCCTGACCCCTTAAGACTAACACCAGAGTTCACACCCAGGTATGGGGCTCCAGGAAAGACTGGGCCAGCTCATCAGAATCCTTCCTCTGGCATTTAAAGCATGTGTGTTTCATCTAGTGTGACACCCATTAGAGGTAGAGGAAAGACACCAACATGCAACGGACCTCTGTCAGGAGCTCAGCTGGGAACTGGAGAGAGATCTAAACTGCCCGGCGCTGAAGCAGCCAAATATTCTGTAATAACCTAAATGGGAAAAGAATTTGGATAACAATGGATGCTGGTATGGCTATAACTGAATCACTTCGCTGTACACCTGTAACTAACACATCACTGCTAATCAACTATACTCCAATATAAAATAAAAATTAAAAAAACATATTGAGAGCTGAAAAAAAATTTTTAATTAAAAAAAGAAATGAAATATTTCTTCAAAAAAAAAGCCCAAGTGATAGAACTAAGATTTTAATCATTTACTGTAATGATATTTATAAGCAAGAGGTTAAAACAGGAAAAGGCGCTGGCTCCACATTGGCAGTTTTATAAACCCCGATACACAGCGGGGGGGTTGGGGGGCGGGGGAGGGAAGGCCAGGAGTGGTACAGGGGTGTCTAGAGCTGACTTTGGCTAAAGGCCCAGATAAAGAGACCTAGAAATGGAGACACCTGGGCTAGGAACACAAATACGCTTAAAAGTATGGCTGGCCAACGGGGCCTGAGTCCTTGCCTGCAACTTTCTTGGTGCCTGTAATGCACTGGCCGTGCACCAAGTCTGGTGTGGACAGGGCAGCTTTCCGCAAAGAAGTCTTTGTAACTTTCCACGATTGGGCTTGGAAAATTGCATAGGATTTTGGCCTGGACTGGACTCCTGAATCTCATTTACTAGCTATATGATTTGGAGCAACTGACTTAATGGCTCTGTGCCTCAGCTTCCTCTTTATGTAAATTATGGATAATACTTGTTACTTCGTAGGTTGTTGCGAATATTAAATAAGTTACTGCGTGTCAAGTTCTTTTACAAATGTTTATAGAGAACACATGACAAATTGCGGTCATGAGTAGTGATCATTGTAGTAGTGTTATTATATTAACTGGTGCATTTTCCTTTCTCATGTTTCCACCATCTCTTTCTAGTTTCGATGACTAAGTAGCAGTTTGGGGCCTGTTTGCGTATTTTTGTTTGTTTGTTTGTTTTTCCCTCTGTTGTGACTATATTCTCACTCCACCCACTTCCTGGATTCTGGAATCTTGCTAATCTGATTAGCGAAGTTCATCCGCTCTTGTAGCAAATGTTCACTGAGAGCGATTATGGGCTATAATCTCAAATATGCTGGGTCTTTTAAGCAACACGAACATTTATTGATTTGCTGAAGGAAGGTGTGATGCTTCCCCTGTTTCTGTGTGTTTATATGAGACCCAAAAAATAGTCCAGTTATGTCTCCTAGGTGAAGACTTGATTTCTTTTTCCTTTTATTTTTCAAAAGAATACAAATAAAAAATTTTTAATATATTTGGTAGATTCTGTCTGGCACAAGCCCTTTCTCAAGCTGACTCCCTGGATATTTGAGAGAGTAAATGCTTTCAAACAGACTTATTTTTGAATGTCATGGTTAGTCTATCTGAAGCCAGTTTCTTTTTTCTTTATAACTGAAGCCTGTTTTTCTTCAGGTGACCACTGCCAAGGGATTACAGTGAAGTCACAGTCATAATAACAGAAAGAATTTTTCTCTGATTCGTCACCCACCTGCAAAATTGCAGGAAGCCGGCCTCGTTCTGTCCCTTTGACTCCTCAGGATTTAGTGCGGTGTCTTGTGTGCACGTGAACGTGGGTTTCCCGGCCCCTCTGTGGTGTGTTTCTGTTCTGCCACCCCCAGTGGTGGTTCTTCAGGCCCAGCCTTGCTGCCCAGACACCCCCAGAGATCTCGTGTGGGCCATTTGGTTCTGCACAGGTATCCGTAGTCAGGACCAGCTGCATAATTTGCAGGGCCCAGTGCAAAATGAAAATGTGGACATCTTTTTTTAAAAAAAAAAACTATTAAGAATTTCAAGATGGCAACAGCAAAGCATTAAACCAAGTGCAAGACCCCACTAAGCACGGCACACAAGCCACATGCCCTGGAAGCCGCCCTGTCTGTACTTCTTTCTCATTCTTGAGTTTTGCCTACGTTGATCTCTAGGTCACGGGCAGGACATCCTCTGCCCCTTCCACTGACTTGGAGGGTCACTGAACTGAAGAGCAAAATTGCATCCTACCCCCTACTTTGCTCTGCGTGCTTGTTTTAGTTCCCACAGCAGTGTCACCTGGTGCCTTTGGTTTCTGACAATTTCACAGTTGTGGAACCAGCGTGAACGCATGGGATGGGGTGGAGGTCAGTATGAGCAGCTCACACTGCTGTCTTAACATCTCCCCAGCCTCCTAACAGACCCCGCCTCCTGCAGGCTCAGACCTACTTTCTGATCACTTTCCACAGTTTTCACCCCCTGAGGCTTTTCCCTCCCATGTTAGGCTGTGTTTCTGTAAGGAAAACAAGAAATGTTAGTATATTCCTTGTATACTAATAGGAATAGTACTCTTACTAATAGGAACATTATTCCTTGTATAAATAATGAGTATTAGCATTCAAACTTATGGTTATCAAAGGGGAGAGGGTTGGGAAGAGATAAATTGGGAATTTGGGGTTAAGAGATGCACGCTATTGGGCTTCCCCGGTGGCGCAGTGGTTGAGAGTCCGCCTGCCGATGCAGGGGACGCGGGTTCGTGCCCCGGTCCAGGAAGATCCCACATGACGCGGAGCGGCTGGGCCCGTGAGCCGTGGCCGCTGAGCCTGCGCGTCCGGAGCCTGTGCTCCGCAAATATATATATTCAGTATATATATAATTGAATCATTTTGCTATACATCCAAATCATTGTAAATCAACTATACTTCCATTTTAAAATGCAAACAATTTTTTTAAATAAAAAATAAAGAATATTAGTATTCAACAGATATAAACTACATTTGGAAACTCTAGTATTCCCAGCACAATGTTCGGTACTGTGATAATTACCAAAAATGTATAAGACACAATCTGTGCCTACATGGATCTCATGAGAATCTGTCTGGGGGCTCAGACTGCCCCAACATGTCCCCTGGCTGCTCTGTGCAGACACACTTCTCCCATCCATAGCATACCAGCTGGGAAGCGCCAAGGTAGACCACCGCCCAGTTTACCTGGCCATCAGGCCAGCTTTGTTTGCTTAGCCCACTATGATGGACTAAGAAAACCCCGCTCGTGACATTAATTCCTGGAGATATGTGATCCCTTTGCTGTTTATCTGGAACTAAATACTGAGTTAGTTGGGGTGTGGGAGATAATCCAATCAAAGCCATAGCCAGCCTGCTTGACCTCCTGACAGGACTATTCTCAGAGATCATGGGTGTTCATTTCTGAGTCAACTCTCTTCCAAGAAAGCTATGATTATTTGAAACAAGATTTATGAAGCATAGAAATTCGGGGGTTACTATGTCAGCTCTTTGTGGATCGTGCAGAATTATTTGCTACCACGGTTTTCCCCAGCTTTATACCTAGTTCAATGTTAAATTACTCAAGAGATGGTGAAATAGCTTTGTCATCACTGAGCTGTGTATTCATCCACGTGACCATGCAGCAGGGGCAGTTTGTCCTGTCCACCTGGAAAGCAAATGCACAAGAGACAAAAACGTAAATACAAACTGAACAGATTTCTGGAAAAATGACAGTGAATGCTCATCCCATGATAAAGACAACTTAACGGACTTGGACTGCAAATAAACAGAATTGCAATGATTAATTTAGCTAAGTACTCAAGATTCACTAGGAAGTAACAGTGAATCTCAAAGCCTCAATCAACAAGTACTTTATTTTACTAGTGTATTCATTGTTTTTCAGGAGAGATTAGGTTCCTGAGTAAAACTATTGTGCTTTTTATACAGCTTTGATATTTTGGCCCCAAAGTCTTTAGAGGCAGAGGGTGTAGATTTTCCCTCTGGGAAAAATAGCCATGTGGTAGTAATATCCCAGTCTCCTCAGCGCTGCTGTCAGCCCACTAAATTGTTCAGATGTTTCTCTACACCCGCAGACAATGAACTCCTTGTGGGCAGCAAGGATGATGTTTTATTCACCTCTGTGATGAAGGTTTCTTTGCAGGTCCTCAGAAACCTGCAGAGAAACTGCATGTAAGAGCACTCAAATATTGGTTGAATAAATTAATGAGAGAATGAGAACTGTCTTTTAAAAATATGCCATATTTTTGGGATTGTAAAAGAATCATTAGAATTTTTAAATGCTTTATTTAAGTCATGGAACCTTAGGAATTGGTAGGATCTTTTCACATTCGCCCTCTTTGAGCAAAATCACTTTTACAAGAAATGGAGACAATGTTGGGGTCTCTCATTCTACGTGGTTAAAAGCTATCAAACCTAAGTGTAAAATAAAAATTAAATTTGTAAAAGCTGTGGTATATGTGTGAGAAAAAATATATATAGTTTTCTGTATACAAGTCAAAAATGAAAGTAATATTATTTCTATCTTGAAGGTTCTTTTTAATCAGGTCTGGAAAGAGGGCCTAATCAAAGGTATTTTTGAGAGTTTACTTTCCAGTGTGACTCAGATAGTTTAGTATAGATGAAGAAACTTGAGCTAGAGTCAGGAAATTGGTTCTCACTTATTAAGTTTCTCTGTGACCTTCTAAATATTTGTGCAGAATAGGTTATTAATTATCAATAATAATTGATCTTAATTACTTATTAATAACTATTAATTATGTTATTAATTATATTATCTATAAGTAATTATTCAATTGTTAATAATATGCATTATTAATGAGAATAATGCATTTGTTATTAATTAAAAATTCATGTTATTTAGTTCAATAACATTTACAAATATTTATTTAAATAAATTGCAAATATTGTGCAAAGCATTGTGCTCGGTGGGCCATCAAATCTTTCAGCATCTCAGTTTTCTAATCGGTGCAAAGTTATAATAATAACACCTGTCTAGCTCATCCCATAAGAATGTTCTGAAGTGATGTTGAAATATCTTGAAAATAAAGTTGCTAGTGTCTATATGTAAATTATCAGCATGATTATTAAATCGTCTTATTTCCAGCTGACAGCTTTGAACCTGCCTGAATGACCTGGTGACTTGTGAGTGGAGTCGTGGTAGAGCCTTTTGATGTCAGCACAGATGTTTTCCTCCTGTTCTGATCTGGTTTTCTCTTAGTGCTTCTGATTCTTTGTATTAACTACAGTGACTCAGATGGGTTGATAAATTCTCCAAGTAGAAAACTCATTTTTCCTGCCTACTAAATTTACTCTGGCCCCATGATTCATTCTAGACATGTCAGACCACATGATAAGAAAATTGGAAAAGATCTCATCTATCGAGTCCAAAATTGCAATGAATTAGGGGGTCATGGAATCAATTTAGTGGGTTGTGACCAGACTGGACTAGAAAATATCAGAGTTCATTTCACATAGTAGGGCTAAGCATTGTTCTGTTTCAGTTACATGCATGTGCCACAGTGTGAAACACGTTTCTGATTATCAGACATCTTTGAAAAACACAGATAGTTCCATTTCCATATCTGACAAATGAAAATCATGCAGTCAGGAAAGTAAAGGGTTAGGTCATCTATTTAGACACATCCAGGATAAAAATTCTAAGGTACAAACTTCCAGTTTCGTTTTTTTTTCCATCTTGAAGACCTGGCATGAGACAATAGCAAGGACAGTGAAAGACACAAGTTCAAATCTGGCACTTAAAAATGGTGCAACTTTGTGCAAGTTGCTCACTTTGTAGGCTTCATTTTTCTCATCTCTAAGCGTTAATAATGCCTGTCCATTTCCTTACCAGATAATTGGGAGAATTAAATGATACGGGTGAGAGAAAAAATGCAGAATAAAAAATCTACAAGTCAACTGTATCTATTAAATATATTAGTATAGCTAGATAATATCTTTATTGTATATATTCTTTCCCCTAGACAGGCTTTTTCGTACTTAGCTCCTCCTTCCCTTCTGCTCCTTAATTTGTTTCGTAATTAAGCCATTCTTTAGCCTTCTCATCATTCTCTATTTTTGAACATCATTCACCAATAAATGTCATTGTTTTGCATTGCTAGCATGTCATCATTTTAAAGGAACTTCTCCTTAGATTATCTCACTTGAAATGCTTAAAAATGCATAATAAGTTGAAAAATCCCACATATATATATAAGTGGAAGATGGAATATTTTTGGCCAATCTACTATTTCAACAATTTCTTGCTCCATCCAATTTGTCTTCAAAGTAATTAAGTAATTACTTTTGACCAAATCACGTTCAACCTGATTATTTCTAATCACGTTGATAGTTCTATTGGAATTGTCATATAGTGATGACATCGACTCTAAAATCATTGGTTTTTTTCCCAGTCTACACCTGCTCATTTGGTCAATCACCTTCTAATGAGCTGCTTCTCCAGATCACTATGAAATCGATCTGGACTGCTGCCTTCAGGTCAGCCTTGCATCCCTCATCTGCACTTCTGCAAGATGCCACCTGCCGGATATGGTATCAGCCCCTCAATACCATACTCACGTGGTACTGCCAGTGTGGTAAAGGATATACCTCATTCCATTTCATTAAAGAAAAAAAAAATAGTAGCTTCCTCAATCTTCACCAAGAGCAGAGTTGCGGAGTCTCCCCTGCATCGTTCTCCCACTGTTGGCATCTTTCGAAGTCTATGTTGTGTTGAGACCAGGAATGTGACTGTGTGACACCTCGGACAGGCTGTAATTTGCAGCTTCGACTCGAAGGAGCTGTTCAGAGGCCAAGGCTGTCCCTTTGGGTTGGGCCTTCAGATAGAGCCACGTGGAGGGGACGCACCTGAAGCACGCGTCCACGAGTCTGCTTCAATGGGAGTGTGACAGTAGGGAGGGTTTCCTTCATTGGGACAACAGCACTGCCTTGTGGGAAATGCACTGATCCCTTGGGTGGTAAGGAGGTGGCTGGAGTGTTCCCCAGTGGGCAGGCTTTCTAAGGCGTCTCGGTCCAGCTAGCAGGAGAGAGTGTGTTCTGCAGATTGGGTACTCAAGTTCGGGGTGGAAACCAAACTGTTTGAACCACGGAGAAGCCGGTGAGTAAGGCCACCACTGAGCCTCCTTTTCCACCCTGTCCCCAAAGAATGTGCAGTCTCACTCCCAAGTGAACACTGATCAAATACTTCACTGATATGATTTTAAGTAAATGCCAAAGTATCAGCTGTTTAGAGCGCCCATCGATGTCGTGCTTCCTCTGATTACAATAATTATTTAAAAAAATAATTACAGCTGTCACTTTAGACCTGAATCTTTTAACTGGATCTTAATGAAAAAAACTTTATCTCAGTTTATCTACAGCTGTTAACTTGTGTAAAAAGCACTTATATGTGTATGATGGAGTCACATCACACAAAGACTTCATTTATAACCTAATCTTCACACCCAGTGAAGGTGGAGGTGACTCTCCCCATACCCCATTTAATACAATGAGTTTTATATTTATCTTAAAGATGGACTGGGTTGAATGCTGAGGTATCTACATAAATATTTTTCCTTTTGCTCTTTCCTTTAATCTAGTTTAGGATGTCTTAACTAGTTGGTGTGTATAAGAATTAACATGTGATTATATACACAAAAATATGAATTCTGTAGCTTATGAGCATTTAAAGGAATTTTTTGAGGATCATTTTGATTACATCTGGTTGCATTTGATGCTCTGACCTTAGTATCCAATCATGGCTCATGCTTAAAATAGAATATACTTGGGTTCATTTGCTCATCTGTTCATTTATTCAACTAATACTTACTGAATATGCTTAAGTGTCACAAATCAGGGAAGGTCCTGGGGAAACAAACACATAAGATATTGCCCTGGTCCCACATTGCCCAGGGTCTAGTAAGGGAGCGAGGTTTGTAGTCAAAACCGTGCAACCCAATTTGTAACTGCCCACCGACTTTTCAGTGAGTGACGGCCATCAGAGTTGGGGTGGGGGGGGCGTATGGTAGGGGTCACCTGAGGACAGCATGATGTCTCACAGAAGCCAGAGCACCCAGGAACAAATGTTCCAGCCCTGGCCCCGTAAGCCCCCAGGTCCATCCATACATCCCATACTTTCTACTCCATAAAGAAGAGCTTCTTATGGATTTGCAGATAAAGTAGTTGCCCCAAACTTTTGTGTGCTCACAATCTAATTTTATTGTTTTTCTGCCTTTACCTCACTCTAAACTCTTGTTCTGTGATGTCCAGCTTTGACTTCACATCTGACTGGTTTGGATGTGGTGTTCCCAAGGCCATAAGTGTCTCCCTGGTTCCTGGCCTCAGTGGCCCCCATGGACTGTAGTGTTAGCTCACTCATCCAATTTTCATGTTTCCTATTTTCTTTCTGTTTGGGGCAGCTTTTGTTGAGGTAACAAGTAAATTGAATATCTTCAGATATCCCAGATATCTAGGTATCTTTTATTTTCCCAGCATGAACTTTGTATTTTAAATTTATCTTAGTGTCTTTTATCCTCCATAACTTTTGATGGAGTCAAATGTGTCAGTATTTTTCTCTCTATTTTTAACTTTGTGTGTGTGTTTCTTATGGCCTATTTCTTTTTTTGTTTCTTTTCTGGGGCCTGTTTAGAACACCTTCTCTACACTATACAGTAAATATACTCTCTTGTATTTTCATTTCTTTTACAATTTTGCCTTTATTCCAACTGGAATTTGTTTTGGTAAATGATAGGTGCCAGAATGATACTTTTGTTCTTTCAAACAGATGATCAGTTGTCTCAGAATCATTTATAGAATAAGCATCCTTTCTCCAAATGCCACCTTTTCCATTGTCTAATTTCTCTTACACATGTGACTCCGTTTCTGAACTTCCTGTTCTGTTCCATTGATCTAATGTTCTGTGGTTACAACAGAGCTTTATGGCTTTATCGTATGTTCTGGTATCTGGTAGGGCTACTTTCCCCTCTTTGTGTTGCACATTGGTTTCAGTTAGTCAGTTTTCCAAAACATTATGGCAGGATTTTAAGTAGAATTGCACTGAATTTATAGATTGATTTGGGGCAAGTTCAACACCTTCACAATTTTGGGTTTTCCCAAAGGATTCTGATATTTAAAAATAGCTGCATCACCCTCGGTCACATTATCCTCTTTATTTCCTTCTCAGCACTTGTTATTATTTTACATTGTTGTGTTATTAATTGGTTTCCTGGTTTATTGTCTGCATCTCTGTCTAGAATAAATGCAGAATTTCCCAGGCCTGGAACAGAGCACAGGACATAGTAGGTACTCAGGAAATATTAGTTCAATGATTGAATGAAATACCCTTGGATTTCCAAACGACTACAGACCTCAGTTTGAGAAATTCAATTTTTTTACTTTCTCATTTGTTGTTTGGTTGGTATCCACCCCATTGCCCTACTATCCTCATCAAGCCGAGAAGGCCAGGTTACCAAGTGTACAGCTTCTGCCTGGTCTCACTGCCACCTTGCATTCATCCCCCAGGTTTGCCCCAAGGTCGCCCCTGCTGCGTCACCTCCTGGCTCCCTGTAGTATCCTTTCAGGCCCTTTGAAGGCTGTTCTTCTTCTACCCAGGCCTGCAGTGCTGCTTCCCAGGGAGAAATTCATTCTCCACTCTTTTCTTTTTCTGTTTCTCCCCCAAAACACTTTATCTAGACTTACCACTTTGATTTCCACCTAGATACTGATGACTCCCAAATCTGTTTTCCTGGGCTATATCTCTTTTCTGATTCCCAGACGCATGGCTATGACTGCTTGCTGGACCTTTGCACATAGAAATCTGAAAGGAGTCTTGATAACCTGTTGGTACAAGTCAGACTAAACACCAGTCCCAAGACGCAGCTCCCTTCCACTCCCCTCCTCCTTTCCCATTAGTCTCTATCCAGATGGAAGCCTCCTCTTCCCCGACACTGGCTTCAATCCCAGAAAACCAGAAACCATCCAGAAGCTGCTGCCATCCTCCGTCCATTTCTCCTCTGCCAGCCTCTCTCTCAGATCCCTCAGTTTTTCTCAAATACATACCACTTCCCCATCTGCACTGCCACTACCATAATTTCCTATTTCTTGACCAGATTTCCTCAATAACATTCTAATTGTTTCCTTTCATCTTAAGCAACCCCCTCCAATCTTTCCAAATCTTACCATGTCTCTGTTTTTCTGAAATCCTGATGGCCTGGGACCTGTGGGCACATTTCTCACGTGTGTTCTACGCTGGCCCTACCATGTTAGTGTTCATCTTAATCTACTTCAAATACAGTGTTTTCAGGGCTGGAACCACCTTCATCAGAACTTGAAAACTTCCTGGAGAAGCGCAATCATGACTAACAGTCAAGCTGCCTGGTGTACCTCGCGGACTTCCGGTTAGCTGCCTACTTGTAAATCACTTCGTTTGTATTTTTCTCATTGGTAGCACTGGATAAATTCCAATTAAGAGGGGCTTCCCTGGTGGCGCAGTGGTTGAGAGTCCGCCTGCCGATGCAGGGGACACGGGTTCGTGCCCCGGTCCGGGAAGATCCCACATGCCGCAGAGCAGCTGGGCCCGTGAGCCATGGCTGCTGAGCCTGCGCGTCCGGAGCCTGTGCTCTGCAACGGGAGAGGCCACAACAGTGAGAGGCCCACATACCGCAAAAAAAAAAAAAAAAAAAAATTCCAATTAAGAGTTTAGTAATAGATTAACCAATGATTTTAAAAAGTTTATGCTGAACCGATGCGTGTATGTCTAAAGAAGAAAATCCCCCCCAAATTATTCATCTGTGTTGCTTACTAAAGAGAATATTAAAAATAACATCCAGGGGCTTCCCTGGTGGCGCAGTGGTTGAGAGTCCGCCTGCCGATGCAGGGGATGCGGGTTCGTGCCCTGGTCCGGGAAGATCCCACACGCCGCGGAGCGGCTGGGCCCGTGAGCCATGGCCGCTGAGCCTGCGCGTCCGGAGCCTGTGCTCTGCAACGGGAGAGGCCACAACAGTGAGAGGCCCGTGTAACGCAAAAAAAAAAAAAAAAAAAATTAAAAATAACATCCAGGAAGGCAGCTTTGTGAAAGTGGTGGAAATTAGATGGCCTCATTTCAAGTCTTGAGTCTTCCGTGTCCCTAACAAGGATTTTACACAAGCAACCTCAGTTCTCCTTTTGCTCAACTGATGACCAGGACCTAAATAATAATCTATAGCACACGCTTGGTAAATCTAAATTTGCTGAGTTCTTAAGAACTGACTAGCTTCGATCAACTTTCACCAAAACTTTATTATGTTAGGAAATACAGGAAGGTCTGATCAAAAAATCAATTCTGGTTTACTGGGGGATGTATTACTATGGTATTTTTTTCCCCAAATCTTATTCACCTTCCTAATGATGGTTTCTTGGGGTTATTGTAAGATTAGTTAACATGTTTTGTTTTGTTTTAATTTTATTGAAGTATAGTTGATTTACAATGTGTTAATTTCTACTCTACATCAAAGTGATTCAGTCATACATATATGTATATTCTTTTTCATATTCTTCTTCATTATGGTTTATCACAGGATATTGAATATGGTTCCCTGTGCTATACAGTAGGACCTTGTTGTTTATCCAAGCTATATATAATTGTTTGCATCTGCTAATCCCAAACTCCCAGCCCTTCCCTCCCCCTCCCCCCCTCCCACTTGGCAACCACAAGTCTGTTCTCTATTAGTTAACATGTTTTGAATAGACACTCACAGATGACAAAGTGGTAAAGCCAGAAGTAACGCTTGACCACAGAAGATGCTGAGCTTTCAATGAGAAAAGTCCACAGGTGGATAACTGATTATTGCCACTCTAGAATGATAACAATTCCTTCAAAACTGAAATGAGAACAATGTATATTTCACATCGTGGAGGGAGCTTAAAGTTCCTGGAATGATGAGCTGTTGCCCCAAGTCTTGACAGTATCTTGCGTTTTGGAAGAGAACCAGTGTGTTGTCAGCCAAGACACACACTCTATATTTCCTCCTGTTATATCTGCCTTGAAGGCTGATGAAACCCAGAGCAAATCCATCACGAGACTGGAGTTAATCCTGTAGACTTTCCTTCTGCTGCTGCAAATCAGGCCTCACATCTGGGAAGGTAGTGCTAGTTACAACGAATGAGATCACACGTTTGGCCATTTTATTAGAATCCCTCTTCTAATGTTCACAAGTGGGGAGGGAGGTTAAGTTGAAATTAAATGGAAACCTCCTCCCTCCGTACCGATTGCAATATCTGATAATACCCTTGACATTCTTAGTGCAGATCAATCGCCTGGTACTCAGAGCCCAGCTTTAATAGGCAATAACTCGTGTAATTCTAGAAGAGATTCAGTGGCAGGAAAATAAACCAGATTAACAGTCTTTGACTAGAGGTCATACACATCAATTTCACCATTGACCAGGTTCTAAGAACCAGATTTAGAAGAATATTGGTCCCCACTAGCGATAGTGGGCAGGGTCACGACAGCCACCACACTCTGCATCCTGCATCGCAGGTGGTCTCTCTTTATAAATATAAATCAAGAAGATGTACAATGCAGGAGAAATCCACCAGCCTTAAAGTCAGTCCTTCTTTCATGAAGTGAGTAGACAAGCCCATAGGAATGAGAGCGTTCCAATATGATATCATAATTCTCCTTTGTTTCTAATTTAATCTTAAAATAAATTTACATAACATGTAGTATTTCCTGCTTTCCAGAGGAAAAAAAAGGATGCATACGAATTAACACATGTGGATATACAACTTATATCACTTGATCATTAGCATATGGATGTGATGCAAATACATTACCCAAACTTTTCAAATTAAAACCCTTATCAGTGGTAAAGATAATAAAAATGATTAACTGAAACATCCTGTGTGTAAAACATTACATTTATGTCTTCTCATCTTCTAAAACTTCAACTTTTATTATCTATGTTTTATAGATAAGGACGCCAAAAGTCAGTGAGATTAAATCCGTTGCTTTAAGTCACCCAGCTTGTCGGTGATAGAACTGATATTTGACCCAAATTATATACTTTACACCATGTTGCAGACATAGGTTTTTAATAAGATAATAAACTTACAGCTCCCACTTCTCTTGAGTTCAGCCCTGACCACTGTGAGCCCAATCTGTCGCTCAAAGCAGCAGCAATTAAAAGACAAAGAGTCTGTGCCTCTGGAAAGATCCGTCCTTTATAGGAAACAGGGATCATCTATACTGGGGTGACAAGGCCAACACCAACCTTGCCAGACAGAGGAAGCAGAGATCAGGGGGTTATTGTTCAGAGCAGCGGGGTCCTGGCCAAGTTGGGGCAGCTTCTGAGTAGGTAAAGATGCCCTGGGAATCCAGGGGTGGGAAATTGATAATCAGCTTCAGTCTTCACCTAAAATGAGGTTGAAGACTTGGCACAAGGTCAGTGAGAGGCTATTCAGACAGAAATGAGAAGGCAGAGGGTCAGAGGTGGAATCAGGAGTTCATGTGGTGTCAAAGGGGAGTGAGGTCAGAGACAGATCGGTTTACCCCAAAGAGAGACCAGCCACGTGGTCACCCTGGAGATGAGTTTGGGTTATATATTATACAGATTTTTTTCAATGTGGGAAGTGGGTCACTATCTGTACATATGTATGTGTGTGTGTGTGTGTATATATATATATATATATATATATATATTCATATACATATATATTCATTTATTTTTTGTTTATTTATTGTTTAATCACAGAAGGGATTAGTGCAAAGGCCTAGCAAGAAAATTGCTCTAATCTTCTACCTTAGTTACCATCCAGGAGCGAGGGCAGTGGTAAACTCATCCAGTCCCACCCTGTATTATAAGGCAAATGACGCATTCTAATTAAAGGTAAACTTTCTATTAGCATTTCCAGGGGAGCAAGTACTGCCTGGTAGGGGAGGTTCCTAGGAAGGAAAATACTGGAAACGCTCTGAACTATCTATCCCTCCTCACTCACCCTCATACTTGTCTCTGCAGAGAGATGGAGCAGAGAATCCACTTCTAGAAATTGAGGAATCACAGAAGTAGAAAGGATGCTAGAGATGGCTTAGCCCCATCCATGTGCTTTACAAATGTGGACACAAGCTACAGAGGAGCTGTTTTGTGCAGTTAATTCATAGTGATACCAGGGCTGGAACACCCTTCTTTTTGACTCCCTGTCAAGTTCTTTATTACCTGCGTAAGGCAACATCAGGTTCTGGGAACAACAACTTAGAAAAAAGAACACCAACGGAGAAGGTCTTCAGTAATTATCTAGAAAAAAGAAAAGGAAAAAGGATTGAAACTGACTCCCTAAGTTTTCAGATGTACCAAATATAGGTAAAAACAAGAGAAATTTGGTATTTAACCCAAGTGGATAAGGTCACATTAGTTTAACCAAAAAAGTTGGGAATACAGACATATGACTAAGATAGAAAAAAGTAAAATGTACCTTTCTAAAAAAAATTGTTTTTTGAAAACTAATATAAGATGCAGAGGAGAACCACTATAAATCAAGAAGATGTACAACTTAGGAGAAATTCATCAGCCTGAAGCCATAAATAGTATGGGAAGTATTTGAGAATAAATGGAGGAAGATGCAGAACTAATAGAGTTTTAGAAATGAGGTTACAGATGATGCTGTCCTGGTACACAGACCCCGTTCCACAAAGCTGGCAGAGAAATAAGATCTAGTAGCAGCAAGGAATTCCAACTCTGCACGTTTGCTACAAGTCTCATTCGGCTGGTAGCCGAGCACCTGATAAATTCATGGCTTGGCTTGTTGACAATTTAATCTTTCAGAAAACTGAGGTATCAATGAAGTAATATGCAAGTCTTGAACTAATACAGAAATTATCCCAAGTTTATTTCATGGTAGTGTTTCTTAAAGTATGGTTCATGGGCCACTGGGAATTTACAAGGTCAAAACTTTTTTTCTTAACAGTACTTAGACATTATTGGGTATTTCCACTGCTTTGACATTTGCATGGATGGTGCAGAAGCAATGGTGGGTAAAACTGCTGACAAGTTTTACCCCACACTGTCTGAAAGTCACTTTATTCTTTGCCACCACATAGTGAAGCAAGTAAGTAAGTAAGTAAATGATAGTCCACAGTATCATTTAAGAAGGTCCTGATGAAGCAGTAAAATTTATTTTATAAAATCTTGATCTTTGAGTATGTATCTTTTTACTATTTTGTCTGACAAAATGAGAAGAAAAGCAATTCTATTGCATATCAAACTACAAGGATTTTTCTTGAGTAAAAGCATGTATGCTATTTTTTGAGTTGCAAGCTGCGTTAGCCACCTTTCTTCATGGAGCAACATTTTTATTTGAAAGAACTACTGACAAACTATATGTACGCAGGCTTGGGCATTTAGCAGACTTTTCTTGAAACAAATGAAGTGAGCCTGTCATGTGAAGGAAAACAACCGACGGCGTTTGTGATCAATAATAAAATGCAAGTTTCCAGGTGAAACCAGAATTTTGGAAAACTTAGACTCACCAGAGTGAGCTTGATAGTTTCCGAATACTTGAACACTTTTTTTTTTTTTTTTTTTTTTTTTTGGCGGTACGCGGGCCCCTCACCGCCGCGGCCCCTCCTGCCGCGGAGCACCGGCTCCGGACGCGCAGCCTCAGCGGCCATGGCTCACGGGCCCAGCCGCTCCGCGGCACACGGAATCCTCCCGGACCGGGGCACGAACCCGCGCCCCCCGCAGCGCAGGCGCACTCCCAACCACTGTGCCACCAGGGAAGCCCTCGAATACTTGAACACTTTTCTGTTGAGGATGATGATGATAATTAAGGAATGTTATTTTTGACACTATATAATTAAATGCATGAACATTTGGAAGACAAAGCCGTGCATAGTTAAAAGGCCCATTCAAAGGATAAGATAGACCAGTGGGTTTTAATACAACAAAGTATGCAAGTTCATTGATAGGGTTTCAGATTCCACACTGTAGCTAACCTTTAAGAAAATACCACTGATTGAGCTTTGTTGCTGTTAGCATCAAAGGAAAATATCCAGCTAACTGAAAAGGTTACTAAAATACTCCTCTTTTCCAACCACATTATCTGTTTGAGTTTAGATCTTCAGCCAAAGCAATATATCATATTGAATGCAGAATCAGGTATTAGAAGTCAGATTATCAAAGAGATTTACAAAAATGTAAGACAATGCCACTCTTTTCATCAATTTTCTGAAATGTAGCTTTTGAAATAAAATGTTATATAAAAGTTAATGGGGAAAAAAAAAAAAAGTTAATGGGTCGGGGGCTTCCCTGGTGGTGCAGTGGTTAGGAATCCACCTGCCAATGCAGAGGACATGGGTTCGATCCCTGGTCCGGGAAGATCCCACATGCCGTGGAGCAACTAAGCCCATGAGCCACAACTACTGAGCCCGCATACCTAGAGCCCGTGCTCTGCAACAAGAGAAGCCACCGCAATGAGAAGCCCGCGTACCACAACAAAGAGTAGTCCCTGCTTGCTGCAACTAGAGAAAACCCACATGCAGCAATGAAGACCCAATGCAGCCAAAAAAATAAAATAAATAAGTAAATGAAAAAAAAAAAAGCTTGAAAGAACAAAGTTAATAGGTCTCTTTCTGTTTTGGAAATAAATTTGTATCTTTATTTTTTTAGATTCCACATGTAAGTGATATCATATGATATTTATCTTTGTCTGGCTACCTTCCCATAGTATAATAATCTCTAGGTCCATCCATGTCACTGCAAATGGCATTATTTCATTCTTTTTTATGGCTGAGTAATATTACATTGTTTATATATACCACATCACAGACGTAGAAAACAAACTTATGGTTACCAAAGAGAAGCGGGGGGGCGGGGGAGGGATAAATTAGGAGTTTGGGATTAACATATACATAATACTACATATAAAACAGATAATCAACAAGGACCTACTGTGTAGCACAGGGAACTATATTCAATGTCTTATAATCTATAATGGAAAAGAATGAAAAAGAATGAAAATATATATACATATAATATATATATAAATAACTGAATAACTGTGCTGTATACATGAAACTAACATAGTATAGTAAATCAGCTATAGTTCAATAAAAAAGTTAATGGGTTTACTATAATCATTTTTGAATTAATTAATCAATATTTTAAACCTAATAATTGTCAATAACTCACATAAGCAAAAGCTCTTTGAAGACCTTCATAACGTTTATGGGCATAAAGGGGTCCTGAGACCAAAATGTTTGACATCCTCTATTTTAGGGAGTCACCCCACCCTACAATCACCAGCATAACCTATTTCCCTTAACTTGCTTTATTTTATTTTATTTTATTCTCCGTAGTACTCAACCCCTCCAAACATATTTTGATTTGTTTTTCTCCTTAATGTTTATTCCCCCAACTAGAAACTTAATTCACAAAGAAAAGACTTTGTCAGTTTTGTTCACCCTTCTATCCTTAGTGCCCTAAATAACCCAGCATATAGTAGGTACTCAATAAATATTTGTTGAATGAATGAGTTAGGTGAACAATTAATAATATCTGTCCTTCATAGAGAACAGACTTGTGGTTGCCAAGGGGGAGGACGTTGGGGGAGGGAAGGATTGCGAGGTTGGGGTTAGTAGATATAAGTTAATATATACAGAATGGATAAACAACAGTCCTACTATATAGCTCAGAGAACTGTATTCAGTATCCTGTTATAAACCATAATGGAAGAGAATATTAAAGAAAGAATGTATATACATATATGTGTGTGTGTGTGTGTGTGTGTGTGTGTGTATAACTGAGTCACTTTGCTGTGCA
Source organism: Neophocaena asiaeorientalis asiaeorientalis (assembly GCF_003031525.2). Lineage (NCBI taxonomy): Eukaryota > Metazoa > Chordata > Mammalia > Artiodactyla > Phocoenidae > Neophocaena > Neophocaena asiaeorientalis. Next base: position 945,784 of record NW_020175788.1, read on the forward strand.
GCAGAAATTAGCACAACATTCTAAATCAATGACACTTCAGTTAAAAAAAAAGAAAATTAGTATCTGTCTTTCAAAGTCTTCTTACAATCAACCCTTCCCATTTTTATGAAGGTCTATCAGTGCAGGTCTCTGGGACTTTCAGTTAGTATATGTTTGAACTTGAACAGATCCACAGTTGCTATGCAAGACAGTATTCAGCCTTGCTTGTTCATGTTCCAGTAGGAGACCTCCATGCAGACTTTACATGACTTTTCACCTGGAAAAAGCTCTCTAATGTCCAGAGCACCGTCTCAAGCTTATATCCAAACTCCTGATAACCGAAGTAGTTCCATCTCTTTTCAGTTAAACTGTAGAGCAGCTCTTCCAGCACTACCAGACCCCTTGGTCTGGAACAGCAACCATTCAGTTCCCACTCAGTCTATGTCATTTCAAAGAGGAAAAGTTCAGTCTTCTCCACCAGCAATGACACTAATTTTACAAGCACAAGGTAGTAGCATAAAAGCAATTCAAAAGAAAAATGCCTAGAAGTAATGTTAGCTACACAAGTTCACAGTGAGCTAAAAATGACATGATGCAATCTTATGTGGTTCTTTAAGGGTAGTATTGGACCGAAAAGTGTTTTGCACATACTATGCACTGATGAAGCCACATTTCCAAAGAAGGTGGAATAAATGAAAACACGGCAGATAAGTGAGATATGAAGATGAACAAGGAACGCTCTAAGAGAATGAACACTGAAACATGGGGCATGATAGCTGTCTCCAGATATTTTAAGGACCTATTCCCTGTGGCTCTGGGGGTCAATCTAGATAAGCTGATATAAGGGAGACAGTTTTAACATTACCATACTAATCTTAGGGGTTTGGAAATGGAATAGCTTCCCTTGCATGGCAGTTGGCATGCCTTTCTCTAAAGTATTTAAGAACGCTTATTGGCTAGCTGCAGGAAAATGGGGTCTTAATAGTCTTAAAATGGGGATTTCAAAATTGGCTTGGCTTGGAAGGATGGAGGATTCTTAGATACCTTTTAAGATTTTTTCACCAGTAAGATTATGAGTGTAAAAATTAGCTCCATTCCTATATTTTTATACTCTGGTATATCTCTGTATTTTTATGTTACTTTTTGTGACAAGTTAATTCATAAAATTTAGAACATTAACACTTTATTTCAATTGCTTTATGAGTTAAAAACCTTCCCCCATAAACTTTTATTTGTTACACTGTTTAAGGGGGAAAAATGAAGGTCAGGGTTGATGGCCTAAGATTAACTCTTATTCCCTAAGTAAAGTTAGTAATAATTTTCTTTATTTTACATGAAGTTAGTACTTCATTAGGCCCTTTGCTGATGGTGTAGAAGGGGAGACTTGAGCACAAGCCCAGTAAGCTAAATTAACCTCATTGAGCCCGTTGTCACGAGCAGCTTCTCCGGAGTCAGGTGAAATGTCTAGTTTGTTAGTTAAGACGTAACCAAGTTTGTAACGAACTGTTAAAACTGCCTAACTACGCTTTAAAAACTAGCGTAACTTTGAGACACACACACAAAATTATGGATTATGAATTGACAATAACAAAACAACCAGCCTATTCAGTAAAACATTAAAGGGATCCAAGGACATATAAATAATCTCATCAATTGACTGAATGAATTGTGCTTATTTTAACTCTTTGAGTTAACTAGACAGAACAGCTAGAGCACTCACAGTGCACTACAGAGATTCTAGGAAAGTAGGGGGTAACCTGTCAGATTCAACATAGTAACTTTATAGACAAAATTAATTAAATTTCTATATATGAGCAATGAACAATTGCTAATTGAAATTTTTAAAACATTACTGTTTGAAACAGTACCAAAAACTTGGAGATAAATCTCACAAAAAATTATGCAAGATTTGTATACCGCAAATTATGAAACATTGATGAGAAAAAACAAAAACCTAAATAAATATGGTGAGATACACAGGGCTCCTGGGTGGAAAGCCTGCATGTTGTTAATATGTCCGTGCTCCCTAAGCAGATAGATAGATTCACAGAGTCTCAATCAAATTCTTAGAAGACACTTTTCTTGGTAGAAATTAATAAGCTGATTCTAAAATTTATATAGAAAAGCAAAGGACAGAGAATAACAAAAACAATTTTGAAAAAACAAAAAACCAAAATTGGAGGACCCAAGCTACTTAACTTCAAGACTTACAAAAGAGCTGCAGAAATCCAGGAGATGTGTTATTGGTGAAAGAAGACACATTCACAACCACTGCGCCACCAGGGAAGCCCATGGGGGAAGCCCACGGGGGCCAATTTAAAAAAGCAGTTTGCTCTGAAGAAAGTTTCCTTCCACGTAGCCCACTGCTTGATAGAGACAGAGCAGCCCAGTTTGGAAGATCACATAAATCAGCAACTCTCAGACTTCATGGTATCATGCAGACACTATGTCCGAGGTCTAGCTTATTGTTGATCACCTTTTCTCCTAAGAGAGAATCTCTGCTTTTCGGTAATAACCCAAGAGTTAAACCTCAGATTGACTGCTACTTAACCCAAGTCAAAAGTGCAGTGGAGATAAATGGTATTTGAGGGACAGTTTGAAGAACAAGTTCAGCATCCTCATTAGCTACAGTTGCCAAGCAGAACGTTAGAATATACACTGCCTGGTTTCTATGAATTTAGCCCCTATAGAAATGCTTTCCTGGACTACGATTCAGGATCATGCTCCCAACTTGCACCAAGAGTTGTATTTAAAAACGCCTTCACAGGGCTTCCCTGGTGGCACAGTGGTAGAGAGTCCGCCTGCCGATGCGGGGGACGCGGGTTCGTGCCCCGGTCCGGGAAGATCCCACATGCCGCGGAGTGGCTGGGCCCGTGAGACATGGCCGCTGAACCTGAGCGTCTGGAGCCTGTGCTCCGCAACGGGAGAGGCCACAACAGTGAGAGGCCCGCGTACCGCAAGAAAAAAAAAAAAAAAAACGCCTTCACAAAGTGCTTTTATTTATTATGGTTCAATAAATTTATCTTTTCTTTGTATAAGTAATTCATACTCGTTGTAGACAGTGTGGAGACTGCAGAAAAAGGAAAAGAAGAAAAATACCGCGATAGTCCCATTTCCCAACCAGGATGGTTTATTTCCACCCTCTCTGTTCTATGAGATTATGACAAGATAATAAACATTATTTGCAAAATATGGTTTTTTTCTAGAAAAATAGTTCTGAGGACATTGTTTATATTATCCTATGCTCTTAATATGAGAGTCTACACAATTTCCTCACAGAATATAAAGTCAGGGGGGAAATGATCTCTTCTGACAACTCAGCATGGTTTCTTTTATCTTTATCTTTTATTAACTTTTCCTCTTTTTCCAATTATGACAATTGATCTCTAAATGGGAAAAGGTGAGAATCCTGCAAAAGGACGTCTAGCTATTTTAGATGAATTTTAGTCTTTAAGCTCCCCTATCCGTTCCCAGGGTAGTAGGAAAACCTTGATGGGTGTGAATAAATACTGTTGGCAGTCTTCTGAGAAATAATATTGACAGCAGAAGCACTGGCAGTCTTGATAAGGATGTATTTTGAGTAAATATTTTTTAAAGGTATGTATGTTGGGGGGCGGGGTGGAAATCATTATACTGTAGACATGTAACCCTGGCATTACTCCAGGGAAAATACTCAGGCGGAACATTAAAAGGAGATTCTGGAGCATTCTTTAGCGAAAGAAGTGATGGCTAAGAACATGAGAAATGTGTCGGTCTAATGGGACCACCGCCTCCCCACGTGGTACCTCTGTGTGCATCAGATACAGTCTTCCTTCCCAGCTAACGTGGTCCTGGAGGCCCATGCCCGAGTGGACAGTGTAAATCAGAAGAGTGTTCCCCTTCCTTTCAGCCAAAGCAATTCTCCATCAGCGCACCAGCCGGATTTTAGCTCCTGCTGGCTGCCTTGGGCAGATGCCCTTGTTCAGAGCCGAGATGCTATAATGCTAAACTAGAACAGTGTGGCATCTGTGACAAAGACCTTTGGGGTCAGTCAGGCTCGGGTTAACTCCGGACTGACCCACTACCAGATTCGTGACCTCCCTCAGACCGTACCTCTTCTCAGAAATTGATGTCATCATGTTATCTACCTTGCCTTTCTTGTTTGAGAAAAAAGAGCTAGACTACCAGGATAAAAGCTCTAATAAAAAAGATTTTGTTTCAATGCAAGGAAAAATTTTCTTTTAAAAAGTCACACATAGGGAGGGTGGGAGGGAGGGAGACGCAAGAGGGAAGAGATATGGGAACATATGTACATGTATAACTGATTCACTTTGTTATAAAGCAGAAACTAACACGCCATTGTAAAGCAATTATACTCCAATAAAGATGTTAAAAAAAAAGTCACACAAATGAAAATGTTCTATATCATGACTGTATCAATGTTAGTATCTGAATTATGATATTATATTATAGTTTTGTAAGATGCTACCAATTGGAGGAACTGAGTATAGGGTTTATGGGATCCCTCTGTATTAATTCTTACAACTGCATGCCAATCTGTGATTATCTCAAAATTTAAAAATTAATTTAAAAAAATATTAAATTTATATTTAAAAAAATTAAAAGTCATATAAAATAAATAAAAACAGATAACATTCTGATTAAAATAGAATGGGCTGCACCACGAAACTGGTTCCCATTATGGGTGTGTTGAGGCTGAGTGAGGACCACTTTTACCTGTCTAATAGTAGACAATGTAGAGTCTTCTGTCTCACGTGTGCCTTTTCTCTGACCTAAGAATCTAAGGAAAGATTACATGCACTTTTAAAAGCTGTGTGAACATGTGGTACTGTTGTGAGCAATGGATGGATTGGTCTTTTTACAGGAGAAACTCCAGGAAGACGTAGAATATTAAAAACAAGCAAACAGCTGACTAGGAAACCTTCTGTTAAACTCGCCCTGGGTCACATTTTGCTACAAACACCAAAGTAGAATGGAATTGCTTAATGGCTTCAATGATAAAAGATGCTTTCCAATCACCAGAGGGAAGGTGACGTGATTAAAAAATTGGCGTCAGCTAAATATGTTGATTGCCTTATATAAAATGACCCTATGAGCACCATGTTTTTTATGTTTTTTTCACCAAGGAATCCGTTTAAATTTGCTATTTCTCGAATGAGTTCAGATCATGGATTATACCAACATAGATAATTAAAGGCCTCAATTAGTAATGTTTCCACAATAATTCTTTGCTTTCTAAGTTTCTATAGCTGAGGCTACAGCTTTTGAGTAGGCATGATGATTCATTAAAAAGTAGAAATCTTGGACTAGCATTGGGGATTTTGATTTATGCATAAAACAAAAGATTAGATGAAATTCCTTTCCTCAATAAGAATTTTTATTTGTTTGAAGTTTTAATATAGTCTTAAAACATCTCAAATAACTTGCTTACTTTAAATAACAAATATTTAAAAAGGAAAATAGGGTTGTAAATCTAGAAACAGCTTGTTACTAGAGTAGTACTCTGGGCATAAATTACTTGTAAAAAGTTGCTGTGTGTGGAAAAGCAGGTAAATAATTTACTAGTTCAATCCAGAAGCTTGTTATTAAAAGAACTTCAGTGAATTCTTTTATAAAACAAGCACTTAACTAGTACATTAGCCTTCCTTGACCTATATATGTTATAATTTTGCACACCAGTTTTTTTTTCAAAGTATATAAAACTAACAATAATGTTTTATTCTGTGCAGCAGACATTTTGGGAAAGTAAGTAACTTGGGTAGAACTGAAGTGTGTGAACAACTTTGAAATCCTGAAAATGTGAACTTGGCCAAGGTCTATGGGTCCCATTTTTCTTACCTTCACAAATGAGAAAGTTGCTTTGGATTAGACATTTAACACTAACATCCTTCATCTTTTAATAAGATTTAAAATTTTTTAGAATACTTCTAGATTTACAAAAAGTTGCAAAGGTGATACAGAAAGTACCCGTATACCCTTCGCCCAGTTTCTTCTACTCTTAATGTCTTACTTTATATGGAGGGTTTGTCACAACTAAGAAACCAGCGTTGGTACATTGCTATTAACTAACTTCCATACTTTGTTAGAATTTCACCAGTTTTTCCCAGCGACATTTTTTCTGTTCCAGGTCCCATCCAGGAAACTGAATTTCATTTGGTTCTCATGTGTCCTGAGACTCCTCCGGTCAGGGACAAGTTCTCAGACTTTCCTTGTTTCCGATGACCTTGACACCTTTGTGCAGTATTGATCAAATGTTTCGTGGAATGTCCCTCAGTTTGGATTTGTCTTATATTTTTCTTGTGATTAGACTGAGGTTATGGGTTTTGGGGAGGAAGACCACAGAGGTGAAGTACCATTCTCATTACATCATATCCAGGCAGGAATATCTGCATAAATTATTTGGAATTCTTCTGTGAAGAATTCTTCTGTTTCTCTTCTTTCCCTTTATTTCTTCAATAATGTATTTGTATCAGTATGGCCTCGTGGATTCTTTGGGTTATAATCTAATGCTATTTTATTTTGGTGTTCTAACTCTTCCTGTTTGATCGTTGGGAGCTTCTTCAGATTGGCTCCTTTTTGGGTTTTGAGCACATTTTACTTTCTGATCTATAAGATGTATCTCTTTTTTATTATTAAGACTTCATATTTTAAGAGCAGTTTTAGGTTCACAGCAAAACTGAGCTGAATGTACAGAGATTTCCCGTATACCCCTGCCCCCGCACGCACACAGCCTCCCCCAGTGTCGATATTACTCGCCAGAATAGTACATTTTCTTTTTAACCAAGGATGAACCTACACTGACACATCATAATCACCCAGTTTACATTAGGTTCCAGTCCTGGTGTTGTATATTTTGTAGGTTTTGATAAATGTATAATGACATATATCCAACGTTCTAGTATTATGCAGTGTAGTTCCATTGCCCTAAAAAATCCCTGCTTCCATGTTTTGGCTCTTGTAAATAATGCTGCTATGAACATTGTGGTGCATGTATCTTTTCAAATTAGAGTTTTCATCTTTTCCGGATATATGCCCAAGAATGGGATTGCTGGATAATATGGTAGCTCTATTTTTAGTTTTTTAAGGAAGCTCCATACTGTTTTCCATAGCGGCTGCACCGGTTTACATTCCCACCAATAGGGCATGAGGGTTCCCTTTTCTCCACACCCTCTCCAGCATTTACTGTTTGTAGATTTTTTGATGTTGGCCATTCTGACAGGTGTGAGGTGGCACCTCATTGTGGTTTTGATCTGCATTTCTCTAATAGTTAGTGATGTTGAGCATTTTTTCATGTGCCTGTTGGCCATCTGTATGTCTTCTTTGGAGAAATGTCTGTTTAGGTCTTCTGCCCATTTTTGGATTGGATTGTTTATTTTTTTGATATTGAGTTGTATGAGCACAAATGTCTGATTCAGTAAGTCTGGGATGGGATCTGACATTTCTATCAAGTTCCTAGGTGCTGCTGGTCTGTGGAACACACTTTGAGAACCACTGCTATAAATCATTGAATGAGTCGGAAGCACAGTTAACAATTTAACCCTATTTTCCTGGTCTAAGTCACCAGAACACTATTTGAAAACTCAACCACAAAGATTCATCATCAACTTTCCTTCTGACAATCAAACTAAAAGGCTATACATTTTAATTACTACCAAATTGAGGTGGATGTCGTTTGGAAATTATCTAAATTGGAGGTAAGGGATGCCAAGAGGATTTTTTTAACCTCCCATTTTGAAAGTTAGGTCATTTCTTCTTAAAGATATTTAACAGGTACGTATGATTAAGAAAACAAACAAGATATCATGGCTTGGAATATCAGCATATCTTCTTTTAAAATTTATTTTTTTATTGAATGAAAGATTCTTAAAATTCTATAGTGCTTTACAACTTGCAAAAGTTTCACACAGGTGATTTCGTATAATCTCCTTATAACCCTCGACAAGACCTTGAGTTACTATTTGTGCAACACTGGGAAGCCGCCTCTTCAGACCGCAGTTAGACTACATGTAACATCAGAAGGTCAGACTAGGTGACTGGAATGGGCTTTCTAGCCAGAGTGTTCTAGTGTCCATTCATTCATTTATTTAGCAGATGTTTTTAATAGCTGTTTTGAGCCAGGCTCCATGTGGGTACTGGGAATAAAGCCATGAACATGACCGATCTGAGTGTTTTAATTAGGGAAATACAGGGTGATGTGAGTTGAGTCAGGAAAACGGGTTTCACTTCTACCATCACCACGGGATAACTACCATCCAAGATTCCTTTTTGCTTCTCTTTCACCTGCAACAAAATAACATTATAACAAGCTTCCAACCTACGAATCACCCACATAAATCACTGCAGGCGTGAGGCAAGACCACCAATAACAGAAGAAAGCATTTATGGTACATCTTTCCCCAAAATATGAGAATTAGAACAATGTATTTTCTGTTCTAACAGAACCAACCATCGTAACGCCATTTTCCTATCTAAAATGTGTTTTGTTTTTCCTGAACGAGTCCACTGTAATTGGAAAAGTGAACTACAACAGCCTAGAACAATCTATTTTCATTGGAGCCCTGAATCCAGAAATGTCATTTGTACCAAACTGTATTAAGGACAGTGAGTAGTTATCAAAACCCAATCAACTGATGACATTTGCCTTATGATCCCGAGACTTAATTATCATCATTTATAAAGCCTACAGAACAACTGAAAACACTTTGCCTTTAGTAGGTTCCTAATACCCAGGATGAATCATGTGCTATTCTTACTTTTGTTATTTTTGCATACCTCATAAATGCATCCTTCGCACAGAATTCCTACAAGAAATCTATCTTCTCCTCAGTAGAAACAGCATTGCATTATTCTGAATCTGATAGATTCAAATCAAAGTTGAATTTTTATTGATGATAGAACTGGGGGATGATCACAGGCACTGACTCCTTTCTCTGAAGCAAAATAATCCTGAGAATTTTGCTCTAAGGATGAAGTTAAACAGTGCACATGAGAGCATTTTGTAAATAGTGAAGAATGATATCAATATTAGTTAGTGTAAGTACCCCTCATTTAAAACTAGATTGTCAATGAATAGAAGCTAATTGCCTATAAAGGAACCATTTTTCTTTTCTGATGTTCCAAAGCCATGGTCTGTTTGGTGGTTTCATTTTGTTTTTAATGTGCGTCTGTGAAGGATACACATGGAAATAAAATAGTCACATTGTATTCTTTCTCATCCTCAGGAAATGGAATACTGTAGAGTCAAGGAATAGCAGATGAAACATTTTATCATTGTTTTTTGATTTTGGTGTTGTGTTTTTCTACTTCTTTAAAAGTCTTAAATATCACAAAAATAGTAAACACTTGCTGCGATGGGTAAACCCAAACGGAAGTTTACAAAGAAATGGTTGGTCAACTCTAACCCTCACCCTCCTCAAATTCCACGTCCAGAATAATGCTAACCATTTACTCAGTATCCCCCCTCCATGTATTTATTCATATGTCTGTGCTTGTCTGAACGTATAGATTACCCTTCTCTCTCCTCTTTCCTTTCCTCCCTCCGTCCTTCCTGTTCCCTCCCCTTCTCCCTCTCTCCATTCTTTTTTTCTTTCCTTCTTTTTTCTTCACTTTCAACAAAAATGGGGTATATCATATACCACTTACTATGAAACTTGCTTATATTGTTACTTAAAAATATAATATGCCTCCTTTGCAGTCAGTACATACAGCTCTTATTCTTTTTTAAATCACTTTTTTAAATAGGTACACTCAATCCTAAAGTATAAACACCCTGTCATTTATTCAACCTGTAATCTATTGGCGAACATTTGTGTTTGCTTTCTTTTCCTTTTTCTTTTCTTTCCTTATCTTCTTCCTCTTTCTTCTTTTTTTGAGGGGAGAGGGCTATGACAACAATTTTGTTACAGTAAATTCCCTTGTATATGCAGCTATATGAGCTAGGTCCCCAAAATGAGATTTTAATTGTTATTTTGAAAACGGGAAAATACCCTTAGAATTTTGGTAAGAGAGGACAGAGCTAGAATCTTCATATTCGACTGTCTCTAGACTGGAGAAAATGGTGCACATATATTTTAATATGTGTAAGGTAGCTATTACTTGAGCAGCAGGATATCTGCTCTATGGTATAATGACATCCTTTAAGGATTTTACTGTATTATTATCATTATTACTTGCCTCTTGAAAACTAATATTATCATGTTTTATATTTGGTGTGAATGTGAGGTGGGCAGTGATAAAACCAACTTAGTAATAATGCAATGATTAAAGTTAACTATTATTCTTTAGAGTCACTCATTATTTTATTATTCAGATAAAACTAATATCATGCAGATTTTAGTGCCGTGCATATGATGTTGAGATTTTAAATGTGTCTTTTAAATTCCAGGTGGCTAGGTGTTCTGCTTTCTGAATTGTCACTGAACTCTGACAGCCAGTCAGTTTCATTATGGGGACGTGCCCCCAGCAAGGCTGTAAATGGAGGTTACACAATTTTTAGGGTATGAGAGACTCAGTCTTATTCACAAAATACGTCAAAGGTTAGTATTTATTTCCTTTTCCCCGTATGCATTCTGTGGAATTTTGAAATGTAGGTAGTGAACTAGGGTTTGTAAATCAAATGCTATACAGAAAGCACCAGTTTTGGGAAAGTATACCCTGAGTGCTTTTGTAAGGAAAGCTTTTGAAACAAGGATGCCCATTTATAAAAAGACATGTCTTAAGAATTTGGAGTATTTTTAAGATCCCATACTCTTAGAGGACTACAAACACAGTAGGAGATTTTTTTTTAACTTTTTTTTTTTTAGTGGTATGAGAGACGGCAATCTTTTTAAAAATTTGTTTATTTACTTTTGGCTGTGTTGTGTCTTCGTTGCTGCACGCAGGCTTTCTCCAGTTGGGGCGAGCAGGGGCTACTCTTTGTTGCGGTGCTCCGGCTTCTCATTGCGGTGGCTTCTCTTGTTGCGGAGCACAGGCTCTAGGCATGCAGGCTTCAGTAGTTGTGGCACGCGGACTCCAGTACTTGTGGCACGTGGGCTCAGTAGTTGTGGCTCTCAGGTTCTAGAGAGCAGGCTCAGTAGTTGTGGCGCACGGGCTTAGTTGCTCTGTGGCATGTGGGATCTTCCTGGACCAGGACTTGAACCCGTGTCCCCTGCATTGGCAGGCAGATTCTTAACCACTGCAACCACCAGGGAAGTCCACAGTAGGAGATTTTAAACCCACTTACAGTAGAAGCCATGTCCCTGTAAGAAGGCGGCATGTCTCCAACCCGAAACAGACACTCATCACTTCTGATCACCAGGTGAGTAGATCAGCAGCCTCATGTCTGGTCCTCCCCAACGAGGTCTTAGATTGATGGTCTATTGATTTCCTTTTGATGGACACTGGGGTCAGACAAACCATGAACGGGGCTGTCCTTTGAAGCTGTTCTAGAAATAACAGAGCAGAGACCTCACGCAGGCCTCCACACTCCGAGGAAAGGGAGGAAGATCGTCCCTTTGGTCCAGACACTCTTCTGCTCCAATTCTTATCAGAATTGCAAGTGGCTCCATTGGCACCATTGAGGGTGATTAATGATGGGGTGGAATCCTGGAGTTCGAAGGGTGCACAGGCAAAATTTATATTTTCATGGGATTCTATGACTTGTGACAGGCCCCACGTGATGGGATGTGTAATTGTCAGTATTGTCAAAATGGCATTTCTTTTCCCTTTTCCCGTGACTACTGCCTCTATGTAATTTGTCACACCAGCTATCAAACAGCATCAGAGAAAGTGGGAAAACCAACAAAAGCATATGCACCCTCTTTGTATCCGTATCTCTGTCCGCTGTTATTAAATCAATTACTAAGGCTCAGTTTTGAGTGGGCTTCTCTGGGTGGAATTGCTCTTTGATCATCTGGTAACTGTCAGCTGAGGCTTTAACTCTTTACTGGTTAAGCCCTTTTAGCTCCCTTAAGAGAGAATATAAGTACCAATGAAATAAAATGAAGTAAAATAGAATAAAATGGTATCTGATGCAGAGGAAGTGGCGGTTCGTCTTAAAGTAAATAGCATGAATATGCAAAGACTTAGGGAAGAGAGTCACTGGCCTAACTTGCATAAATAAAGGACGAAGGCCATGTTCAAAATAGTGCTGGTTTATTCTGTCTCTAGTCCAGGCGAAATTCCTCCAGGTGAAAATTATTTGTATCTACTGAAAAAGCTTTCCTCCAGTAATTTAATGTAGTCCATTCAATAACACTTATTCAACAAAAATGTCTTTAAAGGAAAACCAACCAGGAGGCGATAGTGCATATTATCTTGGAAAATAAGTTGTGATATCAAATTGTTTGAGTCGAAACTACTTTCTATTTTTTTAATTTGAGTGGGCAAGTTATGGAAACCTCTCCGTTCTTCAGTTTTCTCTTCTGTTACGTGGGGATGATAATTGTATCTCTCTTTAAGGGTTTTGGTGAATATTAAATGTGTTAATATATGTAGGGGGCCCAGAACAATACCTAGTACGCGATAAGAGTTTTGTAAATGTTAACCAATATTATCGCAGGCCAGAAATGGGGCAGGGATGGAGATAGAATAGACTGTGAATTTTCAATGTCTAAGAAAGTCAGAATTAGTAGTAAAAATATGATAAACACACAAATAATATGAGATAGAATATGCTCCGTCAAAAAGAAGGAACAAAATTCTGCGGCAAGGGATATTATTAAAAGAAAGCTGTCGTGATCATCTTGCCTTGACACAATGAGAGTTAAGCTTAAAATGTTTATAGGTGTGGTCTTGAGTAATTGCACTGGAGATATTTGCACCTCTCAGCATGTTGGTAGGAAGACTTTTGCAGATCTCTGCTTTCTTGAGCCAAACGAGTTGAAGCAACTAGGAATTGAGCATTACAAGTAAATCACACAACTAGGAATCATCCTGAATTTCTAGTGATGTAAATTTGGGAGGATGAATCGGTGAACTACAGATTCCTCCTTTTTTTTTTTTTTTTGCGGTACGCGGGCCTCTCACTGTTGTGGCCTCTCCCGTTGCGGAGCACAGGTTCCGGACGCGCAGGCTCAGTGGCCGTGGCTCACGGGCCCAGCCGCTCCGCGGCATGTGGGATCTTCCCGGACCGGGGCACGAACCCGCGTCCCCTGCATCGGCAGGCGGACTCTCAACCACTGCGCCACCAGGGAAGCCCAATTCCTCCTTTTAATGGCAGAGAAAGGATAAAGGTGGCCTGCAATTGGCCTTTCTCTGTCCTTCTGCCTGAATAAGGCCCTCAACCCGTCCTAATCATCACACTTACCTCTCAGCAGGGCGCTTGCCCAGAAGGCAAAATAGAGCTGAGTTTACTGCAGATGAAGTTCCCTCTTACTCAGCATTTTTGTTCCATTCACGTCTTCAACTGATTTGATGGTGCCCAGCTCCCCACATTGGGGAGGGCCCGCTACTTGACTGAGTCCACGATTCAAATGCTAAACTCATCTGAAAACACCCGCACAGCCTCACCCAGTATCTGGGCCCATCGTGGCTCAGTCAAGTTGACATAAAATTAACCATCACAGATGGGGAGATGTAGCAAAGTTGATTATTCTTCTCGGTTGATAGAAGAAAACAACTGAGTTTACTTGGAAATAGCCAGTCTTTAATAGAGATCCTTACTCTCAATTTTGCTGCCAAGATTTGGACAATTGAGTCGATGGGTATTTAAAAATAGGTGATTGGTTATCCATACATTTATTCAATGTATCAATTCACCACTGATCAACAAACATCTGTTGAGAGCCTGCTGTGTGCCACCACCGGGTAGAAAATGGTGAATCCAAACAGATAGAGTCCTTTCCCTCAAAGTTAAACATTGGGGTCAGTCACATCTATTAACAAGATTCTAATTTAGTTACTAATTTATTCTTATTCTAATGACTTTGAAAAAGGTAAATGGATGAGATTTAGAATTAAATGAGGCTCAGAAAGATTGTCTCACCTGAGGTCAGAAGGCACATTGGCATTGGAGCCTTGAAAGCTGGGCTGGACCAAGCTGCTCTGAATGACACTGGCCCACCTAGAGCAGTCCAGTAACAAGACATAGTCCTACAGAATGCCTGCCAGACGATCCTAGGATGCTTTTATAATTTCAAACTGCATTTTAGTCATTTTTATTGGCTCTTCCTGTAACACCCTGTGTGGTCTTTTGACAATGTTACCTTCGTTTTAAAGTTAGACAAAAACAAGTCTTTGTGCAAAAAGGGGTAAGGTGGGAATCGAATGAGAGAATTTTTTAAGTGACCCAAGGTAATGTAAAGAGCTCATGGCAGAGCTGAGATCGGAACTCATAATCAGTGGGAAGCTTTTTGAGCTCTACTCTTTCCCAGACTTAACGTAGTTTTAGTATAGGAATTGGCTCACGAGCGTACGGAGGCCAAGAAGTCCCACTATCTGCCGTCTGCAAGTTGGAGACCCAGGAAAGTCAGTGGGGGTAATCCAGTGAGTCCAAAAGTTTGAGAACCAGGGCTGCAAATGTCTAAGGCAGGGAAAAAATGGACGTCCCAACTCAAGAAGAGAGAGAATGAATTTGCCTTTTCTTCATGTTTTTATTCCATTCCAGTCCCCAGTGGATTGGATAATGCCTGCCCATACTGGGGAGGACAATCTTCTTTCCTTGGTCTGCTGAATCAAATGCTAGTCTCTTCCAGAAACACCCTTATAGACACATCTAGAAACAATCTTTTACCTTCTTTCTTTCTGCTATAGAATATGTCCTGAGACAATGAATTGGCATGATATTTTCTGATCTGAGCACAAGCTCTGGGGTACTTGGGTTAGCTGGACTTACATTTTGTATCCCCTGTGATTAGTATTTCTTAGGAAGTGGGTTTCAGAATACTGGTTTCCATGATCGACATATGTTTGGGAAATTCCGCCGTAGAATATACGCCTCATGTGGACAGGCTACGTTTTCATGGCAACATGCTTAGCATCTAAAGTTATGCACCTACCCTGGCACATGCTTGATACTCGCTAAATATTTGTTGAACGACTGAATCTAGGAAAACTTTTCACCTTCACCTATTTTCCTGTTTAAGGTCTTGAAAAATCGATGAGGGACACTTGCTTCACTTTTTAAAATTCAGTCTTTACTCTGTCATTTCTGGGGAACCTACTTTGGGAAGCCCTTCTGGAAGATATCTTCTTGTCTGGCTCCCATGAAAAGGAGGGCAACTTCGATCATTAAAAGGCTTTGGAGGAGGAGGCAATCGTAGTCATGTTGATGGTGGGGTTTGCTTCCTGTTTCCAAGATGTTGAAAAGCATAGAATGCTGTATGAAGAGGCACTTGGGGATTCTTCCTGGACAGCAAACGGCTCTTACAAAACAACCATTTGATGAGCTCAGTACAAATGAATCGGAAACATATGAATTCAATTTCCCTTGAAACCCATGTGGCTTTAACAATTAAACATCATCACGATTAGTAGGGAAACAAATACACAACAGGGATTTGATGGAGTCCAAACATTGGAGAACATGTCTGAGGTCTTCCCTGAGCCCCAGATGGGGTCATTCCCATAGAACACGGGGAGTTCCGGCTGTTCTACTGGTGACAGGAAAAAAAACATCCTTTTTCCATTGCAACCTGTTGGGGACATGAGGAATGACTCTCCCCGCAGCTCCGTGGGGGAGAAATCTTAAAGATAATGGGCGGAGTAGAGTTAGGATTCGGAAGGATTATAATTTTCTGTTTATTACACTGATAATATACATGGAGAGAGAAAATGCACAAGTGTTGGGTATGTGTCTGTTTTACAGTCACGCTCTCCAAGGAACTCCAGTCTCTCCAAAGGCATTATCTCATTTGTTTTTATTATTTGTGCCCAAGAGGCATAAGTGATTATTCCGGTTCCACATTTAGGGGCAGAACCTGAAGTAAAATGTGGCCAAGATCGCACAGCTGGCCCGTGGACCGGCCAGACAAGAGTGAACCTCTCCAGCTCTCAGCCTGATGATGTCCACCTCTGGATCCACCTGCCTCTGGATTAATAAAGCCATGTACAGCATTACTATATATTAACTTGAGATTGGGTCTCCCAAGGGGAATTCTGGCTTTTGCCAATGAATCTGTAGCACTGAGCAAAACGGCTGAGGAAGATACAATTAATTTTTCCCTCATGAGTAAAATCATTCTATAAACGATCTCAGCAGCCTCTGGGGCTGGATGCAAGACACTGAATTATATATCACTGAAGCTGATCTTTCCATCATACAGCTCGAGGCCAAAATGAAAACCCAAAAGGCCATATTATCGCATGTCAGTATCCTAACTTAATGGGTGTGGCAGTTTTCTAATTGGTTCAGACATGGGGGAAAACCTTGGGCCCCCCTTCACTTCGTTTCAAAAGTATGGTAAATGTATTCTTTTTGCACCCATAGGGACTAGTCTGTATGATCTAATGTTTGGAGCTTTCTATATCTAGTTCATCTTTCTCAAATATTTTTCCCCACAAGATGATCCTTCAGGGTTTATTTAATATGATATTTTAAAGCTTGAGAAAAATTCACAGGTGACCCAAATCAGTAGTCCTGAATCCTGGCTGAGCCTTAAACTCATGGGAGGGGGCTTTAACCAAAAAATACCATACCGAGAAGTACTGGTATGTCTGCTCTGAGAAGGGGCAGTTCCTCAAATCTTCCAGGTGATTCCTATGGGTGGTAGAGAGCAAGCAGTGACCTACACCTGCTCCAACACATTTGCCTAGAAAGGTGAAGCAGCTTCCACACTGACCGCCATGGTGCTTTCTGTTCCCATGATTTGTTCATTTCAAAATGTATCCATGTGGACACCTGTTTTAAAATGTACCTGGGATTTGTTTTAATCTGATATATTAAGACATACAGACATAGAAATGACATTCATGGCTTCCCTGGTGGCGCAGTGGTTAGGAATCTGCCTGCAATGAGGGGACACGGGTTCAAGCCCTGGTCTGCGAAGATCCCACGTGTCGCGAAGCAACAAAACCCGTGCACCACAACTACTGAGCCTGCACTCTAGAGCCCGCGAGCCACAGCTACTGAAGCCCACGTGCCACAACTACTGAGCCCTCGCAGCACAACTACTGAAGCCTGTGCTCCTAGAGCCCACGTTCCACAACAAGAGAAGCCACTGCAATGAGAAGCCCGAGCACCGCAACGAAGAGTGGCTCCTACTCACTGCAGCTAGAGAAAGCCCGTGCACAACAACGAAGACTCAAAGCAGCCAAAAATAAATTTAAAAGAAAGAAATGACAGTCATGACGGAAGAAGTTTCTAGTCACAGACCCCTAGAAACCAAAGACCCAGCATGCCCTGTAGGGTCACCTGGGGAAGCACCAGGACCAGCCAGGAGGCAGGGAGGAGGGAGCAAGGGGGATGCATGGGCAAAAGTCTTTATCTCACAGGAAGGAATGACCAAGGCAAAGTAAGCAAGCTGAACAGCTTTAGGATTGAGTAATTTCACGAGTTCAACAAGCTCTGGGGTGTATGGATGGCTCCTACTTATCCAGTGCCTGGCCCTGTGGTGATTTAGGACAGGGGAATAGTGTCCTTGAAACAGAGCAGGACCCTATGGTCCTTTCCCTGCACCATGTCCTCAGCCTGCATTTTGTCTCCGGAAAAACTTTAGCCAAAGAATAAGTTTAATCAGAGAAGTGAGAAAATGCAGAAACGAAGGGAAACAGTCCAACAAGACTAAATAATTATAGGTTAGTCATCAAGCAGAGTCAAGGACCTTTAGTTCCGTCTCGAGGGCTATAGATCACATTCTGAGCTGTCTCCTGTGAGCTGTCTTGTAGACACTGAAACCCCTACCGGGTGGGAGAAGTTAACTACATAATAACCAGACTGTAGCCGTGACATAAGCTGCCACAATTCTGAGAACTGGCCTCAAAGGAATGCGAATGAACGGATCCTGGTACTGAAGACTAAGTACTTAAAACAATCAAGATGACACTGGTCAGACCACTGCAGGACCAATTTCAAGATGACGGAGCTGACTGTGCTGTTTCTGCGTGTAGCCCCCTCCCTCTGCCTGTAAAAACTTTTACCCACTGGTTGTCTTTGGGGGGGAATCTGCCTTTGGCCAGGAGTCCACCCTCTCCCCCTCCCCCTCCCCTCCTCCCTGGTTTCCAGCATCCAAAGTAAAGCAAACTTTCCTTTCCACCAACCTTGTCTCTTTGTTGGCTTTTGAGTGGCGAGCAGCTGGACCCACTTCGGTAACATCCTGACTGCGGGAGTCTGATGGAAGGATGCAAACAGGGCTATGGACTCGTGACTGCTCAGTTTGTAAATCAAAGACACACACACAGGTGAGTCTCTTACTCTCTCCAGGAATTAGATAAACAAGGGAGGGCAGTCCCTCCTCTGATCCACAAGGTCCCAAGATGCCAAAGCATCCGAAAATAGAGAAAAAAGTTAAACACTTGATCAATATACAGTGTTACCTTAGCCATCGGAGCGCTAATGGTCACGAGGGTAAAATAGTAATAAAAAGTTTTGACTAGATGTTTTCAGTTTACACACAGTTTTCAGGTTGTCATATCCTTCCTAGAAAATCTATTAGGCGAACAATAATACCATCATCTACTGATATGGACACCAAGGCAGAAAGAGAGAAAGTGACATTGTTTCCTTGTAGGGGAGTTAGGATTTGAAACCAGATCTTTTGACTCTTAGCACCCAGCTCTGGCCATGCCCATCGCTGTCTGATGGGAGCCTCGGAGTTTTCCTCTAATAACTGCCAGGCAGAATGGCTGTCGACTGTTTACAAAAGCACAGCAATTTGTCTCCCACTGTGGCCGGTGATACTGGCCTGGGTATGTCCCGCTAGAAAACTGGAACAGGAGCGAGCTCTCTGCATTTCAGAGCAAGAAGAGAACATCCCCCCAGTGCTTCAGGTCGGATGTGTGAGATTTTCCTTGAAGAGCACCATGAGAAAGGGTGTCTATATATCACATATAAATACTGACGGGCCAGCCACAGAGACTGTTGTAGATTTTGAAAGGCAACACCGGGAGCTCCACTAGCGAGCAAGTGGGCACCTTGTCACGTGTGTGCACTTCGATGAGATGAAAATGTATCTGTGGCTCTGGGTCCTTCCTCACCATCCTTCTATGGCTATAAGGACATCCAACAAACATTTAGACAGAGAACCCTTTAACCTGCTTCTCAGAGGCAGTGAATCAAGTCAGAAAAGTAATTCAACCCTCACTCCCAAGGTACAAGGAAAGGGAGGAAAAACTGTTTCTTTAGGTTCCATCCTCCCCACGGAACCATTTGTCACTTTTCTCAGAGAGTCTGCATCAATCCCATCCGGACCACTTGCTAGAACAAACATGGTGGAAACGGAAGCTGGTAACATCCATCCTTGGTGTAGCAAGGAGGAGACTCTGGAAGCACGAAACCTCAATACAATACGTCCTTCTGTGCCAGCGGATGGGGCCCGGAGCACTGCCCCTTCTTGGTCCTATGTCACCATAGCCAAGATGTGGAAGCAACCTAAATGCCCATCGATAGATGAATGGACAAAGAAAATGTGGCCTATCCGTACAATGGAATATTTTTCAGCCTTTTAAAAAAAAAGAAGGAAATTCTGCCATATGTGACAGCATGGACGGACCTCGAGGACATTACGCTGAGTAAAATAAGCCAGTGACAGAACAACGCGTATTGCGTGATTCCGCTTATATGGGGCATCTAAGATGGTGAAATTCATAGAATCGAAAAGTAGAGTGGTGGTTGCTGAGGCCTGGAAGGAGGGAGAAATGGGAACTTCCTAATCAGTGGGCATAAAGTGTCAGTGAAGTGAGATGAAAAATCTCTGGAGATTCTGTACAACATGGTACCAGTAGTCAACAATGATGTACTGGACAGTTAAACATTTATTAAGAGCGTAAGTATATCATGTGGTGTGCTTTTTCCACGAGATAACGAAATAAGAAAACATGAACTCTAAATTGCCCTTGTTCTGATCCATTCACCCCTCCTGCTGTCCCTAGGCCACCATCCCTCCACTGGATTCTCACAGAAACCTCATTTCTGTCCTCTTATGAAATATTGAAAAACACGATGGTTCCCAGCTGGGCACAAAAGCTTGGAGGACAAGGGATAAACATTCTCCTCCTACTTCTTCGAACCACAGGAAAACACTTGAACTTCAGTTGCCTCAGAATTCTCTCCAGAGGAAGAATCCAGCCCCCAGGCAGTCTTGCTGAAGCCGCTAAGAGACTAAGAATCTCTTGAGGAGACAGAGCAAAGAGCCCAGGGAAACTCCTCAACTCCCCTGGCTTTGTGGTTTTTACCAAATAATCAAACACACATTTCCTGTTTCTTGAAACATTCTGGAATGTGCCATTGCGTTTTAACATCATGTTTAGAGCACACAATATTTATCCATTAGCATTTTTCTGTCAGTGCGTATTAAAATGACAGGCTAACGTTAATGTCATATCGAAAGTTCAGGAGCCTTTTGAGTTTGATATTAAGTTGTTGAAAGCAATTATTCTCTTTCTAAAAGCCTTTTATGTAGAACATCTGCTGTTACATTATTGGACCTAGATTTCATGGAATGTAAAAGACCTTTAATTTAGTTACATTTGTAAACCATAAATATTAGTGATTTATACCTCATAATCATTCTTCCAGTGACGATTGCCAAAATGTAACTGTATACAAAGCCACTTGTCATTTTAACAGACATTGAAGGCATTGCAAACTGTTGTTATGCAAACATCTGCATACAAGATAGGAGTTCCACCAGGTACCACAGTTCACGTTCCTATGTGGGAATCCATCTCTCACCATGGATCTTCCCAAGCTGCTTTCTCAGCATTTACCCCTTTCTTGAAGCAGGCAGTAGCTTCACCGTCCAAAGCTCATGTAGGCTAAGTAAACACTGATATCGAGGCTGATTTGTGAATATCTTGCTCATTTTTCTTCTAAAATCATAAGCTACAATGTTAGGCTTTGTCTCTTTTCCTCTCATTCTTTCATTCATTCAACAGATGATGCCTTAGCATCTTCTAGGTTCCAGACTAAACTCAGCTCCAGGGTTACCATTGTGAAGAATCCAGATCCCGTTCGTGAACTGCCCTTAGGAAGACTGTACTTTGAAAATGAATTTATTACAAGACCAGCAGAATTCATCACAACATACACCATTACAGCAGAGCTTACTCATTTGTCATGTAATGTTATCATTTGCATATTCATGTTTTATTAGTTCATTGGAAGCACAATTAGAAGGTCCAATTCCTGTTGAAAGGACATATACAGCTGTCTGTAAGTCAGTAGAGGTTTTGGAAGATGCAAGAAGATTGTGTCAAATGTCTGTCTCTGAAATTTGTTGATAATGACTCAAAAGACTTCGATTTCTCTTTAGCAAACTGTTGTTTTCAGAAGAGGAAAAAATGCGTGTATCAGATGGAATGAGAGGTATGTACAGTATGAGAATAATGCCTAACTTTATAGCAAGCCTTTATGGATTGCTGTTGCATTTTGATTACAGCTTGTCGACTGGTCGTACTGGAGCATTTATATGATTTGTTCTCGTGCCCAATCATTGTTCTTCCTTCTCCATTTTCTGCTCTTCTTTGTCACCATAGTGTCTCCTTTTGGTCTAGTAACCTGTGTGATCTTTGCTCTCAGATATCATTAGCATTTCTCCTATAATTTCTCAGTGGTCTCACATCAGCTGTTTTTCACACATCTGAAAATTTGGATAAATAAATAAATGCACGGAGACCGATAGGCTTCTTGTAAGCAGTTCCCACCAACCAGTCATCTGTTCATACCAGCAATTTGCAAGTAATATGGTGTGACTTTCATATATTCCCTGCATACTTACTCTCACTGGACACCTGAAATTACATAATTGCATGAACATTGTACCTCGCTCAACCTGAGGGAAACACATATCACTGGTTTATAGGGAGAGGTATTAGCAAACCCATAATCGTGTCTAAGGAAGTATAGAGAGAGTATTAGTGAGATTAGCATTTTCTGTCAAAAGTACCATTTCTGGATTTGCAGAGTATATGAGTCAATTGAAGTATTCTTTGCACAAGTTATAAAGAGAAGAGAAGGTAGTATGGTGAGGTGGGAAGGGGTGGGCTTTATAGACAGACGGGTATGGATTTAAATTTCTATTTTGCTTCTTCCTAATATTAAGATAAGGCTCACCCAGCTTCACTTTTTTACCTGTAAAATGAGGATAATAAAACATATATCCTAATACACCACACAAAAAGGATAGTTTCTATCCTTTTTCTTCCTTCGAGGGAAAAAACAAAACAAAGCATGTGTTTAAAATATGCACCACTCAACACCATCAGACAGGAATAATTTAAAGTACCAAGTTTGAGATTGATACATTCGGAGACTGAGACTATTAAATTTCCTTGTTCAGAAGAAACATAATTAGCATGATTAGTTTGGAATTTTTTTCATGCCAAATTTGCTTTCTAGTCCTAAAATAATGTTGTGCAAATTATTGGCAAGTTGTTTCGTGTTCATGCTTAATAAAAAGAGAAGAAAATCTTTTTCTTATGCTTAAATGCCTATTTAGTTCCATTCGGGCCCTTTCCTTTGAACTGAATGCAAATGAGTGAGGGTTGCAGCTATTTTACAATCTTCCTTTAATCAAGATCACTACAAAGCATCAGCCCACTGGGTGATGGGTGACATAAATCATATTAACTTAATTTTGTGTTTCATTAAAGGATTTAGCACTTTTATGAACCAGAATATCTGGGTCAATGCCATAGAAACTTCGATCAAATTGCAGAGCTTATGGATTCAGTGATCTGTAGATCATTGTCTGAGATAAAGATGAAGTTCTGCTCCCCCGCCTCATACTGGCCTTATTAGTACATAGTTACCTTTCAAGAGTTCAGGGCTTTGGAAGGGGCCAGTTGGATCCTGGCCCCAGAATGTAAAGGAGAAATCCAGATCTCATAAAACGTTCTGGACATGGAAGAATAATCATCTCTGCATTCTTTTTTTCCCCACACAGTTGAAATACTTCTATGATTTCTCTATTTGCCTGTTTTCTCAACAATCCTAAAAGACAAAATTGGCAGTAAAAAAAATACACTAAAGAATACTGTCTAAATGTCCCTTTTCACTTAATACTGTCTACCCTGGGAGAGTTTTTTTTTTCTTTTTTATTCCTATAAGATGAGTGAAATATGACAACCCAAGCCTGAAAATTTTCCCATGCTTCCACACTTCAAGCACTTCTGTATAATATCTAAATATTTATATTTCCTTTTCAAATGACAGGCCCAAGAATGTTTCTGTAATATTCATGAGAACATAGAAATTGTTAAGCATCTTTGCCTCCTGAAGAAGGGAAATGAGAAAATCTGGGAAGAAGGATTGAGCCCAAAGTTTACAAAGGTTTCCAACATCTAAGTGGTTATCATCCAGTCTTGACTGGATTGTCTACGTTTTATAATTCCCTGGGCCTGACAGTAATTTGTGGTGGTGGTTCTCATTCTGTCTTGCTATTTGTGGTTTGGAAACAATAGATCCTTTCTCTTTGTCAATCTCTCCTACTTCTTCATAAAATTTATCTCGTTCAGTTATAAAGCCATAGAGCCCTAGAATGTGGAATTCTGGGGAACTCAACAGAGACTTTATTTTGACTCCTCATTTTGTTGTGGAAAAATCGAAGCCTTTGAATGGTGGGAGGACTCACCCAGGCCCACACTGCAGAGCTGGGACTAAAATGTGTAAATGGCAACGTCTGCATTTTCTCTCGAGAGCGAGCCTTTCACATTCACGTTAGGAGACACGTTCGGGTCCTTTCTGATCATTCTCTTTTTAGCATCGGTATTAAGGCAAGTATCTGTTTAAATGTTAAGCAAAAAATAAGAATAGGATCAATTTGTGCTTTGCTTTGTTTTGGCTCCACTTAATTTCAACCAATCTCTAATATTTCACTTTTATATTTTCTTTTTTCTTCTTGATACGAATTTTTAAAATTGAAATTCATACACACACACACACACACACACACACACACACACATATATATAATTGTTCACTGTTTTGCTCTTCTTCCCCTTCTATGACAACTTCTCAAAGCCAAAATATCATTTGGGGCTTTGTTTTCCCACCATGTCAGAAAAATAAGTGTATTTTGCTCTTCTGGATTAGCTATAAAGAAACTAGTTTTATATACACATATATAATTTAGCCTTAAAATATGTATGTCCAGTCATGATGCTGGCTGACTGCAGGGATTATAATCGTTTGTATCAGCTGAATCATACTTGATAGCTGCATCATTTATAACACAATATTTACACTTAGTGAATCAATTCATTTCTTAGTAAATGCTCAAATCGGTGACTGGCGTTTTTGAATCCAAATACCCAACTTTAAGTCTTAACTCCACTCCTTTCTAGCTCCCTGACTTAAGGCAAGTCATTTAGCAACACCGAGTCTCAGTTTTCTCAACGGTACGATAACAAGAGCAGTAGGAACAATGATGATCTTCTCACTCCTCTCAAAGGGCTTCAGTATCACTACTCTTTTTATCTGTAAGGGAAGGTTGTGCCCTGGGATGCCCTGTCCACCGCTATTGCCCCCACTGCCAAAATACGTGCCAATTAGCTAAAATACACCAAAAGCTTCCCGGATCTATGCAAGTCATGTACAGGTTTGACTTAAAACACTTTTGCACTACTCAGCCATAAAAAAGAACGAAAGAATGCCATTTGCAGCATCATGGATGCAACTAGAGAGTATCCTACTAAGTGATGTAAGTCAGAAAGAGAAAGACAAGTACCAGATGATATCACTTATATGTGGAATCTAAAATAGGACACAAATTAACCTATCAACGAAACAGAAACAGACTCACGGACATAGAGAATAGACTGGTGACTGCCAAGGGGGAGGGGGTCAGGGGAGGGATGGGATGGGAGGCTGGGATTAGCAGAGGCCAACTATTATATAGAGAATGGTTAAAAAATAAGGTCCTATTGTATAGCACAGGGAACTATATTCAATATCCTGTGATAAACCAGAATGGAAAAGAATGTGAAAAAGAATATGTATATATATATATATATATATATATATATAACTGAATCACTTTGCTGTACAGCAGAAATTAACACATCATTGTAAATCAACTATACTTGAATTAAAAAAAATTGATAAAAGCCACTTTTGCCACTTTTTCTATACCATTGCTTATATTTCTGTTTTGAAGCAAAGTATGAAACTTTGAAGGGAAAGGTGACAAGATATCAGCAGTGTTTTTTATTTTGCATCCGAGACATAATGGGATAGTACTCGTTAGTGTAGCAGAACCTCTTGTGAGGAGATATGTATTCAGCTCTAACCCCTGTCATGGCAGAAAACCATCAAATTGCCTCAACTCCAGATGATAAAGCATGAGACTGAGGAAGAAAGATCTGTCCTGAAAAGATAGTCATCCTAGAAATCCAGAAACTAGAAGGCCCAGGGGAGAGGTTAAGGCTACAGCCCAATCTCGTCTTAATTTTGTTAATCAGACTTTTGTTAGCACAGGACACTATTTGCAAACGCTGGAAAAAATCAGAGCCTGTGAATAGGGCCCGGGACACATCATTACTTTCATTATCACTGAGGAGCAATTTCTCAAGCTGACTTCCTAAAAGGCATTTGGGCTTCTGTCTCCTGTATGAAGATAATTATTTCTGTCACGATGAATAATTTAACCACCATTCCCAACTGCCATCCTCAGACCACTCACGGCTTTCAAAGAAGGAGATCACTGCTTTGTAACGTAACAGCTTCTCTATTTTATGGACCTGGCAGAAAACGGAATGAAAGAAAGTGTTCCCAAACCTTCCATCCCCAAAGCATTTGTTGGTGTCACTTGGCTTTTTCCAATGTAGAATCACATTAGCACTGAATGTTTCCTTGGACAGTGACAGGAGCCTGATTAAGTCAATACGGGGATCCAGGCACACAGAAACTACACAGAGTGAGGTTTCAGACCTGGATTTATCTCCTGATGAAATTATTTGCTTTAATCTCTCTTTACACCTCTCTAATTCTAGTGAAAATGTTGCCTAATAAAAGTCCAGGAAGTGAAGTTCTTGGCCTGGAGCCATCCCACACTGGCTGGGTAACCTCACACCCCTCGGGGCTCTGTTTCTTCATCTGTAAAATGGGTCTGGTGACTTAAAAGACTGTTTTATTTTGAAACAGTCTCAAACTTAGGAAAAAAGTCATACCTTCAGTACAAAGAACTTTCCCTTCCTGAACCTTTTGAGAGAAAGTTGCCAACACGGTGCCAATGTGGTTCTCCATCGACCTGAATACTTTAGTGTGTATTTCCTACAAACAAGGGGAAAATCTACCATACAACCACCCAAATCAAAATGCATTCACGTTTCACCAGTTCCATCAATAACATCCTTTTTAGCGCAGGGGACCAGTTCCTAATCATACGTTGCTTTGTTGTGTTTCTTTAATTGTCACATCATTCATTTCCTTCAATCTGGAACAGTTTCTAGGTTTCCCCTTGGCCTTCATGACCTAGACACCTTTGACTACTTTAGGCCACTTATTTTATAGGATAGCCCCCAGTCTGGGTTTTCCTGATGTTTCCTCGTGATTAGATTCAGATCTTTGATGTCAACGTCACATCACACAAGGGATGCTGTGCTCTGCTGACTGCATCTTATCAGGTGGTGCACGATTTTGGTTGTCGTATCACCGATGTTGTTAACTTTAGTCACATGACTAAGGTGACCTCACCCTAATGATGTTTTCTTTTCATAATTATTATGTACCTTGTAGAGATATATGCTGAGACTATGTCAATATCCTGTTCCTTATCAAACTTCTCATTTATTCCTGTCAATATGAACTCATACTGGCCCATTTTATTCAATGGGATGCAATTTTTTTTTTTTTTTATATTTAACACACACTGCTTTTTTTTTTTTTTTTTAATTTTATTTATTTATTTATTTTTGGCTGTGTTGGGTCTTCGTTTCTGTGCGAGGGTTTTCTCTAGTTGCGGCGATCGGGGGCCACTCTTCATCGCCGTGCGTGGGCCTCTCACTATCGCACGCAGCCTCTCTTGTTGTGGAGCACAAGCTCCAGACGCGCAGGCTCAGTAGTTGTGGCTCACGGGCCCAGTTGCTCCGTGGCATGTGGGATCTTCCCAGACCAGGGCTCGAACCCGTGTCCCCTGCATCAGCAGGCAGATTCTCAACCACTGCGCCACCAGGGAAGCCCCGGGATGCAATTCTTTACCCTCGTTATTTATTTTGATATTTCAGTTGTCCCAGATTTGGCCCTTGGCAGCCCCCTCAAGCTACCTGCAGTGTCCTTTTGATATGCGCCTATTCTGTGAATACTTTCTTACTTTTTGGCACGAGACAATCCAGACTTACCGTGTACTCTCCCAGTCCCAAATCTGGAGTCAGCCATTTCTCCAAGGAACCCTGGACCCTGTTCGTAGATAGTAGTATTTAGAAATAATATCTGGGCACTGGGTGGGTTCATTGCACACACATGCACCCGTATTTATATCTGTATTTATCTATAGCTATATAGACAGTACTTTGAAAACCATATATTCACACCAGTACCTCCAAATCCAATCTATATCACAGGGGTAATTCCGGTTTTTTGAGTTTCTTGTTTCGGGGTGGGGGTGGGGGTGGGGGTGGTTGTCTCTGTTTTCAGCTTCCTTCTCTGGTAAGGAGAAAGCTGGTTTCCATTATCCTTAATTCGCTTGTTCCTTTGATCAGAGACCCCATATATCACAGGTCTTCATGCTGCTGGCCCTCTCCCCTGTCCTGGGTCTCCTTCCTGGATAGATTCCCTCCTTCCTCCACTCCAGCTCTGATACTTGCAGACATGCTCCTTATTCCGCTAGGGTTCCAACGCCCCACGTGGACCATCCTCCTGTGGGGACACCCCTATCATCCCACTTGGGCTTCAACAGTCTGCTCTGGACCACCACACCCTTCCCCGTCCAGCTCCTGGCTCTGCCAACCTGAAGGCTTTTGGACTGAAGTGGTCTAACAACTTTTTGGTCTTGCCTCCCTCCCAGGATGGTTATAAATGTTTGATGAAATAAGGGACTTTATCAATGAACACTTTGCAAACTGGGAAGAGGTTGATGTCCTGGCTGGAGAGTTTCTTGTAAGCTATGAAGCTTGTCAAGCGCAGGGCCAGCTCTCTCGCAATGGGTGTCCGTGCACACCCTTCAGCGCTGCCTAGGTGCTCTGCTCTGAACTCCTGCACTCGCCTGCTTGGGGACCAGCCCTCAGATCTGTGCTCACAGCTGCCCTCCCAGCCTCAGGCTTGGCACGAGTCCACCCTCACACCGACGTCCCTACCTCTACTACACTCTTCCTTTGCACCTTGTCTTCAGGACTGTCCCCAGAGGGCTTGCGTCAGATTCCTGGGGAAGATCAGAGCTTAAAAGGGGCGTAAGATGCTGACGGTGACATACAGTGTATTCTTCTCATCTCTCAGTTAAGATAAAGCTGACTTCTGTAACAAACAAACCCAAAAGAGAATATTTATTTCTCACTTCCAAAATGAGTGTACATGCTAGGTGGGCGGCTGGATGAGTTGGCTTGGGCTGCTTAACCAAATACCACAAACTGGGCGACTTAAACAGAAATGTACAGTCTCCCAGTTCTAAGGGTCAGAGACCAAAATGGAGGTGCCAGCAGGATTGGTTCCTCCTGAGGACTCTGAGGGGAGGCTCTGTGGAGGCCTATTCTCCCCGCATCTTCACGTCATCTTCCGCCCTGTGTGTGTGTCCAGTTTCCACTGTTTGTAGACACCAGTCGTATTGGGTTAGGACCGATGCTAATGGCTTCACCATAACTTGATTGCCCCTATCTCCAAGTGAGGTCACAATATGAGGTACCAGAGGGGTTGGGACTTTAACATATGAATTTGGGGGGCACACAATTTAGCCCAGAACAGCAGCTGTCCTCCAAGTATTGGAGACCCAGTCTCCCTCAATCTCATGTCGATTGTACTGAGCAAAGGCTTCCAACGTTTCTGTAGTTGGGTCAAGCTGGTGAGAGGAAAAAGAGCTGCGAATATCAAACATCGGCTGGTTTTATGGGTCCCCAGCCTGGAAACAGAGCCTATTGCTGGCTTTCCACTGGCTAGAACTCAGCGTCATGGCAGACAGATGGAGAGTGTGGATTAACCGCG
This sequence comes from Neophocaena asiaeorientalis asiaeorientalis, assembly GCF_003031525.2. NCBI lineage: Eukaryota > Metazoa > Chordata > Mammalia > Artiodactyla > Phocoenidae > Neophocaena > Neophocaena asiaeorientalis. The sequence goes on from NW_020175788.1 coordinate 974,966, forward strand.
TGTCCAGAAAGGAGAGGAATGGGCTGTGGTGGTTAGTGAGGTAGTATCTTCCTCATTGTGCTCTATTCCATGTCACCCAGATTACCCAGGAAAGACATTGTGATCAGGAAATTAAAATTAGCATGCTGGGGCAAGAGCACCAAGGAGAAAACAAAATCAAAGCTACCATTTCTCTGCACTTCTCAGGACACGCTTTTGTGTGTGTGGGGTGGGGGGGGCGGTGGTACGCGGGCCTCTCACTGCTGTGGCCTCTCTCGTTGCAGAGCACAGGCTCCGGACGCGCAGGCTCAGCGGCCGTGGCTCACGGGCCCAGCCACTCTGCGGCATGTGGGATCTTCCCGGACCGGGTCACGAACCCGTGTCTCCTGCATCGGCAGGCAGACTCTCAACCACTGCTCCACCAGGGAAGCCCTCAGGACACTCTTGATGTTTTAATGACCAATGTGTGCTCTGCTGAAAAATGATATTGAAGAAAAGAGAGGTCGATGGTCGTCCAATGAAGAAAAGAGAGGTCGATGGTCGTCCAATACAGCCTGCACATTTTAGCACTTCGGAGATCCTGCCGCGGGGGGAAGGTGAAAACCCACATCTGACCCTGGCAATGTTGCTGCTTCCTTTTGTGTAGCTGAATGGAAGGTTCAGACCTGGATTAGAAACCCTAGCCTTCTCTTAGGAGGTCATTCTTCTTTCCCCGGGGCTCCTGTTATCTTTATTTTATAATATTAATGGTAACTGTAACCGCCAGCTGGCTTGTGCTATAAAGAGCATAATCTTACAAAACTGAAATTCGCTGCTGGGGCTTTTTTCTAAACACCGTTATGCATAACAATATTTTTAATGGGGGGATTCCTACCAAGTGGTTCACAAAACTCTTGTCATTTTTTAAAGCAGAATTAAATAATACCAGGGAGCAGCATGTGTAAGGCATAAATTACAGATGGCAGGAGGGCAAAGACATTGTGTGGTGAATAAAATAAGTCCTCAATTATGAGGCCAGTAAGAGACGTATGAGGAGGGAAAATGGAGGCCACCAGAGAGAAATGTTTTCAGATGACATTGAAATCAGGTTGTGAGTGCATGAGGCTCTAAGACCCGAGGGCTAATAGTGCACCTGAAAGAAGTCGTTACTACAGAAGAGAAGGATTTTCTTGGACACAAAACATTACTATAAAAATGTAAGCATTTAAAAACAAATCTTCCACTCGATTGTCTAGTCCTTAAAGGTCTGGTCATGTTTATAACATGAACAGAGCTTAGAGCTCATTATATATCTGATGGGTGGTCATGAAACAAAGTGTCATTCCTTCATCTTGATTGTACAGCATTTTGTTCACACCACTACTATTTGCCCCTACGCTTTCTAAAAGACCATAAGCTCAAAGACAACGTATTTGGTTTTTCCACCCTTTTTTCTTTTTTCCAGTCCCCAGTGCTAAGCATACTACCTGGTGTGTAATAGCTGCTCAGTGACTATTTGACAGAAAAGGCAGGGGGGAGAGAGGAAAGTCATTCCATCTAAACTTGTAAAGAAAACTGGGAAAAGACAGGTTTCCAACAGTGATGGGAAAATGATTAATAGAAAGTAAAGTTAGATTACTATCACACACTATACTCTGAAGGAAAAATGTCAAAATAATTAAATACTTAAAAGTAAAAATTACATGAAATTAAGAAGTGTTTAAATTCCAAAAAGCTTAAATATTTAAGAAGAAAAATTAAATGGAATCAAAAACTTCTAGAAGAAAATGACACCGTGATGGTAGTTACATCTGTAATATCAGGATAAGAATGTATGTTCTAAGCATGGTATCAAAACCAACAACTATAAAGGAAAGGTTAACAATGACTACATAACACACAAAATAAAATGACATGTAGCAAACTGGGAATGTTGATCATACATATATAGCAGATAAATTGTTTTAACTCTCTTACAGAATTGTAAGTAAAAAGCTCTTATAAATCAGGTTGGACAAAAAGATGAAAATCTAAAGAGAAAAAATGTTAAAATGATTCATTTATCTTTACTTTTTGTATAATCAGTGTTTGCTTCATATGTTTGAAAGATTTTTTACAGTGCATGAAAAGTTAGTGTTATTACCTCTTCTTGATTCATTTATTTATCATTATAAAATATACGTCTTTAGTCCTAGTTACATTACTTGTTTTAAGTCTTTGCCATCTGATATTGATAAAGCAATTCCACCTTTCTTAAGATTACTGTTTGCACGGTATATCTTTTCCATCCTTTAAGTTTTAACCCATAGATATCTTTGTATTTAAAGTATCTACATCTATTTCTTATAGATACCCTATGCTGGATCTTGTTATTTTATCTAGTTTGAAAAATCTCTGCATTTTAATTAATTTGTTTTATTTTGGGCTGCACTGGGTCTTTGTTGCTGCACGCAGGCTTTTCTCTAGTTGCGGCGAGCAGGGGCTACTCTTCACCGCGGTGCACAGGCTTCTCATCGCGGTGGCTTCTCTTGCTGCGGAGCATGGGCTCCAGGCACGCGTGCTTCAGTAGTTGTGGCACGTGGCCTTCAGTAGCTGTGGCTCACGGCTGTAGAGCATAGACTCAGTAGTTGTGGCACATGGGCTTTGTTGCTCCGTGGCATGTAGGATCTTCCCGGACTAGGGCTCGAACCCGTGTACCCTGCATTGGCAGGCAGATTCTTAACCACTGCGCCACCACGGAAGCCCAATCTCTGCATTTTAATTGGGCTGTTTAGACCATTTACACTTAGGATGATTTTTAACTTCTCTTCTTTTAGTTTATCTGCATTTGCTCACTAATTCCAAATGCACATTTAATGTCTGTGTAATGACAAAACAGAAGTTTATGGTGTTATTGCAATGGCTATGCCGGTCTTAAAAAGTGAAATAAAGAGTAGCATGGGGTGGCCAAGTGCTCTGTGGAGCACTATTAAGATAAGCACCACGGATGTGACAGCGGCCTCACGTTTTTAGTCTGTGACGGTGGACAGATACTAAACCCAGGCCGTTGCCATCTGACCTCTTCCTAATTCAGGTTCTTCTGATGTGAATTATTTTGTCAGCTCCCTCAACCAATGGACTCTTCTTGATAAATCAGTTTTGAAAGGAAGCTACTTTCGGAAGAGCAACCAACGTTAATGATGACAGTACAGTGAAGGTAGGCTGAAATGACTTCATCTGTTGAGAATGTAAACTCCTTGATAATATTTAAACTCCACGAAGAGAAGCTCTGTCCACTGTAAAACATAAGCCCCTGATAACTTTGCCTGGAATAAGGGGTATCTGGCAGATCTCAGTACCTGGTTGCTAACATGGATTTATTAAGTCATCACAGAGGATACCCTTAGTTGGAATTCCTTGAGACCCTTTCAAATGTCTCACAGCCAAATACCCAGTAAGTACCCTTGAAAAAATTTGAGCTCTAGAACTGAATTGCTATGTAAACGAGGCTCGATGGCTGTGTGGAGTCTTATAAGGAAAGATTCAAAGAATTGGGTTAATTAGCTTGGTGAGAAGAGAGTTGAAGGAAAATTTAATGACTATCATTAGGAATCTGAAAGATTATGATACATAGGCTGTTTCCCAACTGTTCTCAATAGCCACAGAGAGCAAAGCTTTTGATGACGCAAGAAGGATTTGAATAAGACATGGCTGAGAACTTCTGGATTTGACACTGAAACAGGCTACCAGGGGATGAAATATTTGTTCCTGGAAACCTTTCACAATAGGTTAGACAACCCCCTGTTCAATTACCTGGCTCTAGTCCTGGATCAAAGAATTAAATAAATACCCCTTGTGTTTCTTCCATGGGGGATTTGTGGTTCTATTTTAATGAGCCAGTCAGTCTGTCAGAAGAATGTGGAAGAAACTCATTGAAATGGCCACAAAGTGCTTAGTGTTAATTTTTCTAAATATTACCTGTAAGAATGATAATAATTAAATTTAGAGCTCTATACGTTGCAGAGGTTGTGCATTCTTAGGCTTTAAAAATGCAGCCAGTCAAAACACTTCTAATTGCAAAGAAATTTTAAACTAACATATATACTTCACACCCTGGAAAAAAAATTTCAAAATATGCTATCACCCAGGTCTCACCACGCAAATATCAACACTTTTGTCAACTTTCAAACAATAAATCAGGTGAGTTTGTGTGCCCTTCAGTAAGTATGCAGTCTCCAGTTCTGGCCACAAAGAGTAAAAGAGCTATGGAAGTTCATTTATTTCCCTGAACCATTGGAAAATGTCACTCTTTGTTTGGAGCTGTTCCAAGCCTTAGGGTGCAATTAGGTCCCAGTAGTCAAAATATTCCACAAGGAGGAAACCAGCAAATGGGGTATTAACCACACCCTGGTGAAATTCCTCTTTGAAGCAGACTACTAGTGCATTCAATTAAAAACGACTTCAGTTTATTTAAGACTCAGCCCATGAAAACATTCCCCAAAGCTTTAGCTATGAACAGTTTTCTTGTACACTTTTCCTGCAGCTTTCCAAACCTTAGCCCCAGGGCCCAAACATTCTGCATAAAGCACAAGATCTTGGAAGTGAGACTCCAGGGCCTGGAGGGTTTTTTTTTCCCATCCTGCAAAGCGCTTAGGAAAGCAAGCTGCTAGCCAACTTTTGTGCCTCAGTCAATTTCCAGGGTCCCAGAGCAGTAATTAGCAATTAGCACTGGCAACAAAATGAGGCACCAATATCTTTTGGCAAAGAGGCAAACACAACACTTGAGGCATTTAGCATTAGTTCACAATTATTAATTAATCAACTCTGAAATAAATAGCCATATTCAGTTTTGCCAGAGACTATTTACTTCCAAATTATTCCGTCATTATCAGTAACAACCAATTTAGGGGAGGTATTATGGCATCAATTTTGTTAAAGCCACATTGGTGAGACTATTGTAAAAATAAAATGGCATATAGCTGTTAAAAGAGTTTTTCCTTATGTATTAATAGTGTATCTGTGGTAGATTTAATATTCTATGTCTTAAGCTGCAGTGCTTTACATATAGGGCTGGCAAAATATCAGCCAGTAATGAATCCCTCACTCTCACCTATTCTCATAATAAAGGCTTAAATAACATCTCCCTGCATTTTCAAAGACGTTTAGGCTTACAAACCATTGTTACCAAAATCTAATTCTTAAGCAGTGTTGTTAGAGTCATCCCTCAGTATTCTCAGGACCTCAGCAGATACCAAATCTGAGGATGCTCAGGTCCCTTACAGTATTTGCATATAACATATGAACATGTTCCTGTGTACTTTAAATCATCTCTACAATACTTATAATACCGAATACAATGTAAATTCTATATAAATAGTTGCGTGGCAAATTTAAGCTTTGCTTTTTGGAAGTTTCTAGAATTTTTTTTCCCCAGTATTTTTGATCTGTGGTTGTGTCAGTATGCAAATGTGGAACTCGCGGATACAGAGGGCTGACCGTTATTATAATTTGCAAAACTGCTCAATAAGAAGCTTTGTAATAGATTTCTGCGTGATTAATGGGTCCCTTTGAAAAGCAGAAAGAACAGTACATTTCCCTTTTTCCTAGTTTGGTTCTGGGTAAAAGGTGAGCAGTAGTTTCAACAGTGGCTTTCTCAGCTAATTAAGGATGATAGAGGGCAGGCTCTTGATACTTTTAACTGGCAAACAGAGAAGTCTTCCGGAAATAAGTGTTCAGCTAGGAGAAAATCAGAACAGAGAAGGCCACAAATAGATTGGTTGCACATTTGTGAAATCAACGTGGAAAAATCTAGGTGTATCTCTTCTGTCACACATAAAAAAGAACTCTACCAGAAATTCTTAAAATAACAAACTCCTCTTGGTGTTAACAGTGTATTTGAATGTTGATACACAATTAACTTGGCAGGAATATACATCTTATGTAAGAAAGTGTGGCAGGGGGACAGTGGAAATTGTCTGTAATGTAAATAGACCTACATTCAAATTCCAGTTCTGAGTGTGGGAAATTCATTTCTGGGAACCCCATTCCTTGCCTATAAAATGGGTTAATAAGCTATATTTGCAAGGTTATCGTGAGGACTAAATTCCACAAGGTATGTGACATGCAAGGTTTAGAGAAGGTACTCAATTAGTATTACAAATGTATCTCAAAGTACACTCCAGGGAGTGACCATAGGGGGAACTTAAGGAAATCCCTCATTTAAGCCACCCACTGGACAAATTCCAATTTATTAAGAATCTCTGTGGGGGGAGGGATAAATTAGGAGTTTGGGATTAATATATTGACAATCCTATATATAAAATAGATAAGCAACAAGAAGCTACTGTATAGCATAGAGAACTATACTCATTTTGTAATAACCTATAAGGGAAAAAATCTGAAAAACATATATATATGTACATATAAGGGAATCTCTTTGCTGTACACCTGAAACTAACACAACATTGTAAACCAACTATATTTCAATGGAAAAAAAAAAAAAGAATCTTGCACAAGTCACACATTCTAAGTCTCTCTAAATCTCTTTTTGTCACTAAGATTTCTATCGTACTCTGTTGGGTGGGGACTTGCTTGTCTTCCGAATTAAAATGAGGAAAGAAATAAGGAAAGGATTTTTTGAAAGGAAAACTGATGAAGTTGTTTCAAGCTAACAAGAAAGTATGATGGGACAAAGTCTCCAAGGCCCTGCATGGAAATCTTTTCCCATGAACATGCCCACGGGGAGAAATACGCCTTCCTTGTGGAGATGAAGTGAGTGTTTATGTAGAAATATACAGAAGTCCAAGCCTGAGGGGACAAGGTTGGACACCAAAACCACACTGGGAGAACTTCTAAAAGAAGAATCTTCTCCGTGAAGGTATGAGTTAAGAGCACGGAAGGATGTGACTTGAACAATGGAAAACAGGGGTATGTCAGTTTCCCCTCCCAGCTTCTGCTTCCTTTTCTAACTGATATTTGCAGATCACATGCCTGCTATGTGGATTACGTTAAGCTCCCCGGTAACACTTTTATCTGCTTCTCCTTTCTTTATCATCAATGTCTCCTTTTCTCCGTTTCTTCTTCACTTTCAAGCACCTTTGAATACCTCACATCTAAAAATCTTTTCGCCTGACTCCTGCTTTCTCTCTCTCTCTCTCCCCACAGAGAACTGTTCCAGAAAGGAGGGCTTAGGGGATCTGTCTCTTCCACCTCTTTTCAGTCTGAGCCTCTAACACATGCTATTGGAGCTGCTGGGAGAAAGACTGTTTTTGCAGAAGAACTTATGTAGATAGAATCAGATGCTTTCCTTTGTCATAAAATTAAAAACATCATTATCATTATTATTATCATATGTCTTGGCTAGGAAGCGCTGAATAAATGTGCTACTCAAATGCAGGAAGCAGTGATGGTGATTCATGTTTGTAGGTTGTCTACCTAGTATCCATTTTCTCCATTTTTGCTCCTAGGAGAATTCTAATTCTCTTGAATTGAGCCCACCTGCCTTGCACAACTTTGTTCTTCAGAGGAAGGTGACGTTACCCACCGGGAGAATAAACTCCCTCAACCTCCCACCTCCCCACACCATCCCATTACTCCGCCATTTGTGTTGCGTCATTTCCTTTGTGACCCTAATCAATCCAGGGGAGTATGCCATCCAGGTAGGTTCAATCAGAACAAGAGGAAAAAACAATTAGATTCCATGATTGGTGACGAGGTTTCACTGTCTCACCTACTTTGTGGAAACCATGTTGCCCTAGTCCTCTTGCAACCGTGACAAGCCCCAGCCTCAGGAGGAAACTCACACACTGAGAAGGGAAGAGCAGAGAAATGGGAAGAAACTAGTGCAGGAATGACGTGGTTGATCCCCTGAGGCAACCATCCTGGAGATTGTCCGGCCTTCGGACTTCTCTTCTAGTGAGAAGATCCAGTCCTCTTATCGCAGGGATGGACAGACTCTTTCTATGAAGGCACAGATAGTAAATAGGTTAGGTTTTCACAGGCCGTACAATCTCAGTTCAACTGTGCCACTGTAGCGGGAAAACAGCCATTGACAATCCATAAGTGAATGGGCATGTTCGTGGGCCAATAAACTTTCATTTACAAAATCGAGTTTTGGGTCCATGTGATCCCATTGAGGATTTTCGTTCATTTCAGTCATCCTGACAGATCAACTAATCCCAGACCTCTGAATGCATTACCATCTTCTGATAGTGATTTTAAATATTAAAAAAAAATCAGTCCCAACCATTGATCCTTTTTTGTTTTGTTTGTTGTATTTTGAAATATTATGTTATTTTGAATCCTTTTTGAAGTATGAAAGGTATAAATTCTTTCAAAACACAGACAAGTTGATGGAATTCCTTATGCAATTAATTATTCTTTCTTCCTCCTGAATCTTCCAATGTTCTCTCTCGTTCCCCTCAGCATTTGTACACACTCAAGAATCGTTGACCTTAAAATATCCTTAACTTCTCATTTACTTTGGCTAATGCTGCAAAATTCTTATTACCATGTAATGACTTCTAAATCAGCCCTAACCTGTCTTTTGAGCCCCCGATTGGCATAGCCAGCATTCTAGTTAATATTTCTAATATCTCAAGAGCATCTCAAAATGGACTCAGGTATGGCCCTACCAACCATACAGTCCTGCTAGTCAACGCTAGGAGTCAGAGTTGAGACCATCCTCTTTTTCAACCCCTTCCTCCATTAATTCATAAACATGTCCGCTTGATTTTTGACTCCAGATTACTTTTTTCTACTTCATCCACCCCAACCCAGGTCCCAGCGAATCCATTTCTTGCCTCGACAGCTGCAATGGTCTACTAACGTGTCTATCACCTTCTTCTACTCTAGTCCCACCCAAATTGCTCTCAAGAGTAGTCTTCTCAAAATACAAATGTAATCATATAGCACGCCTTGGTTAAAATTCTTTTGTGGCTTTATTGCTCTTAGGATAAGGACCAAAGTCCTCACCATGACCTAAAACTTCCTGCATGGCTTTGCCCTGCCTGTCTCGCAGGCTTACTGCCCATCCTTACTCTGTGTGCTCCGCCTCTGAGCTCCTGTCCATCCTTTGCATGTTCCATGCTCTTTCCTGTTACAGGCCTTTGACTGTGCCCATGGGACCACTCATGGTTAGGCCCTCAGGAAGGGGCAGGGAGTGACAAGGGTTGACAGATTCTTTTATGTGAAAGTCCCCGCCTTGCCAGCCACTTAATCAATGTTTATTGAGTGTTTTGTGACTTCTCTCTCCTTCTCTTTCACCTTTCCTTCCAAATTCAGAATGTTTATTAAGTGTTTTCCTTGTGGAAGGCCACGGTTAGGCAATTTGCAATGTAGGATGGCATTGGTGACTCATCTAACTTGAATTCCGTAGCGTACATACTGCTAATAGTAGTAGTTAGAGGCAATAACAATTCTAACAATGCTGACATTTATCAAAAATTTATTATGTACCAGGCACAATACCAAGTCTGTGGGCTACTCTAGGCCTCAGAAGAATACTACTATGTTAAAGCTATTATCACCATTTTACAGATAAGGGAACTGGAGCTTAAACTTTCTCAAGTTCCCACTACCAGCAAGTGTCTGAAATATGATACAAATCCCTTCCATCGGACAGCAGGTTCCACATTCTTAGTCCCTGCACCGTGATGCCTCCTAAGCCTCATTGTATACTTCTTGGGGGAAATAAAAGTGAAGTTTGGAACAGAGAAAGAGACAATCTTTTTTTTTAACATCTTTATTGGAGTATAATTGCTTTACAATGGTGTGTTAGTTTCTGCTGTATAACAAAGTGAATCAGCTATATGCATACATATATCCCCATATCCCCTCCCTCTTGCATCTCCTTCCCACCCTCCCTATCCCACCCGTCTAGGTGGTCACAAAACACCGAGCTGATCTCCCTGTGCTATGCGGCTGCTTCCCACTAGCTATCTATTTTACATTTGGTAGTGTATATATGTCCATGCCACTCTCTCACTTCGTCCGAGACAATTTTTTTTTTAGAGATTTCAGACCAGGACTGTCTCGACCAGTGTTGGGATTTCGCAGGTCTTGCGGGGAGATACAGATGTCTCCTGGGTTAAAAGTAGCTCTGAGCGAGTCCAACAGAATCTGTAGACTTCTCACTTTTCTCTTGCTGCTTTCAAAGTTGGGACCACTGGGAAAATAAGTCCCTTTCCTCCCTCAGATACAATAAAACAAAGGAATACTCTGCAGTGATGGTATATTCTTTATCCAACATGCTACCTGAAAACTAGGTTCGCCTCTTGGTGGATGTCCAGCTGATAGACACAACCAAGCCGAAGATCAGGTGGAGGAAGGATTTATGACTTACAGCAAGTGAGGAGAATACCATGATCTTTCCCAAAGCAGTGTCTCCTCAACAGCAAAATTGGGGAAGTTTTAAGCTCAGGGTACATGCATATTCATGAAGGGGCTGGAGCAGAGGAGAATTCAGCATAGAATTGGCGCAGAGGTTGACAGAGTCCAAGCCTTAGTTGATTGAAGTCAGCAGAGTCAACGTCATCATCTGTCCTCCACGTGGGTGTGGACCTTAGTCCCTGCAGAACTCAAAGATATATTATGATGTGTATCCCTTGAGGAGGAACTAGGACTCTGTTTTTATTGCTGAACTATTGTTTTCGACTGCTTTTCCTTTGTTCCTGCATTCCCTTGTTTCCTTTAAGAACATTGACGAAGAAGACTTGTTCAAGGGCAAGCACTGTGGCCAGGCTTAGATCACGAAATGGCTTAGACCAAAATGGTCTAAGAAAGCTGGTTCTCTTTCTCCTGGGGACCCCTGAACCTATCTGCTTACAGAGATGGTCCTTAGTATTTTCAGAGCAACAGTGGTGCTTTAGTATATAATATGGTGATTCTGCTTTTATCCAGGCACCGTGGGAGTGATTCGGATGGGTGATTTGGAAGCTGGACTTGACCTCCAGGTGGTGAAGGGGGAGCCACAGGCTTCCCTCTTCCAGACAGTGACCAGTCCAACCCTTTGCCCTAATCTCCATTCACCTGTTAGCCCACACCCAAAGGGAAGAACCCATATAATTTATTGCTGAAAAGATGGATGAGCAATAGTTAGTGACCTCTTGTCAAAGGGGTACTTGAAATCACCAAGCAGGAAGATCACCGCGTGTGCTAGAGACAGCAGTAATTCTTTGCAGAAAGGAGGTGAAATGATTAAACAGACAGGTCAAGGGATAAAGTGGAGTAAGTAGATGAGTGGAGATTTGTGGGTGAAACATCAAAGCCCAGGCTTCCATTTTCCCACCACTGCTGTCAGGAAGCAATTGCTCCTTTGTTCATTTAAATGACAGGCTTTTAAGAGCCAACCTCAGCCATTAATGTTAAACAAAAGCCCCACTTTGGCTCATCCCTGGTGGATCAAGCTGCTTCCATGAAACAGCAATAAATCGAACTGGTTTCCCCTCGGAGGAGAGTGTTGTCCCTCCCCTCTCAGTAGGCTTGGGAGGTAAAGGGCTATTTTTAAAATTAACTAATTAATTAATTATTTATTTTTGGCTGCGCTGGGTCTTCACTGATGCGCGCGGGCTTTCTCTAGTTGCGGTGAGCAGGGACTACTCTTTGTTGCGGTGTGCCGGCTTCTCATTGTGGTGGCTTCTCTTGTTACGGAGCACGGGCTCTAGGTGAGCGGGCTTCAGTAGTTGTGGCGCACGGGCTTAGTTGCTCCGCGGCATGTGGGATCTTCCCAGGCCAGGGATCAAACCCCTGTCCCCTGCATTGACAGGCGGATTCTTAACCACTGCACCACCAGGGAAGTCCCAAAGGTTTTTTTGTTTTTGTTTTTTAAGGAAAAGAGTTGATGAATCTCATTTCTGCAGTCTTCCAAAAGTTTGAATAAGGAATGATATGGAATCTTAAGTCGTTCTTTTTTTTTAAATATTATTGGAATATAGTTGATTTACAGTGTTGTGTTAGTTTCAGGTATAACAAAGTGAATCAGTTATAGATATAGTCATACATATATTCATAGGTATATTCATTTTTATTTATTTATTTATTTATTTTCAGATTCTTTTCCCATATAGGTTATTACAGAATATTGAGTAGAGTTCCCTGTGCTATATAGTAGGTCCTGGTTTGTTATCCATTCTATAGTATTTATTTTCCATTCCTTATTTTGATCTTTTTTCCAGATTCTATCTCACCTTCCCAGCTCTTTGCCCTCCTCCCCTACACACACTCCCAGATTCTTCACCTCCGATCACAGCTCCATTTACGCCCAGGGACCCAGCCAACATCACTTGCAAGGATGTCTGAGTCTCCTAGGGGTTCAGTTCCTGGGGTCATTCTCTGTCCTTCAAAGTCACAATGAGACTATTTCCAGTGGTCCCTGGGGGAATGAACTGAGACCAATTAATATTTTTCAATGAACATGAGAGGCTCTCTCTTCTGGCTGGCATTACCCATCTCTAGACCTTACTTCCTCCCTCATGGGATACCCAGGTCTGGGATTACGGTCCTCAGTGGGCCAGGAGAACTCAACTTGACTTTGTGCCGACAGCAAAAGGGGAGTCTGGACGTTGTTTTCCACATTTGTATAAAAGGAAGATGACTGACATCCCATGTGCCAGGAAAGGCCCTCAGTACCAGTCGCTACACAGAGCAAACCAGCAATGATAGCGAAGGTGGTCTCAATCTTACAAAAGAGAAATGGCTCCCAGAAGTGGTTCTGAAATCCCCCAATGGCCCAAAAGCAATTCTTTTTTAAGTTCCAGATGGTCAGATAAAGCATCCTTAGAAAGTCAGCATTCTGGACAAGACTCTCACACTTGGAGTCTTCAGAAAACCTAATAAATGACAGTGTGGTGCTCTTAAATATTTATATGAGAAGGTGAGAACCTGCCAGTTTCCTCAGCTAGAGGCAGCGTGTTTGATGCCAAATATGAATCATCCTATAATATTCTTTCTCAGAGGGACTCTACCGCTGCTCGTAAATCAGCGCACTGGAGTGAACCAGACACTTTTATTTGTTTATAATCTCTCTTTCCCCCAGTTGTTGCAAAGTCATTTTCGTTTTACTAACAAGAAGGTTCTACTCGGTGCAGCACAGACCCCCTTCAGCCACGCATGCTTTCTTCAGTCAAAAAAGATTAGGCTTATCAGACCAACACGATGAAAAAAACTGCAATGAAACTAGTATACTAAAGACCAATACGACGGAATGGTTAGGAACCTAGACTCAGCTGTTTAATTGGTCTACATTTCAGCTGTGTCATTTACTAAATGTGTCAGTTGAGTAAATTATGCTCTAAGACTCAGTTTCCTCCGCTGTAAGATGGGGATGATAATAAGGGAGTATGTGGAAATGGTCCTCCCTCAAAGTTAGCTATTATTATTATTATATAGAAACCCTCCCATTTATGAAACCAGCTTCTACACGTGGGGAGATTAGGGTTTCTCAGTCTTGGCATTATTGACATTTTGGACTAGATAATTCTTTCCTGAGGTGACTGTCCTGTGTACCCACTCGAGGCCAGAAATGCCTCCAGATAGGTATTGCAAATATCCCTGGGGGACGAAATTGCCCCCAGTTAAAAACCACTGGAGTATATTCTTAGATAGATAGATGGATAGATAGGTAGGTAGATAGATAGATAGATATGATGGAAGGATAGATAGATTGATTTAGATATAAGATATACATAGGTCTCTATCTATCTATCTATATCTTGGTGGGAGTTAGAAAAATTAAACAAATAATACATGTAAAACACTTCACATAGTACCCACCACGATGAGCACTTCGATAAATAGTAGCCATGATTATTATGACGATTTATGATTTTCTTGTTCCCATGTGATTTAAGCTTACATATGGCTTTGACTTGCCATGGTACCGGTCCTGATACAGGATCTTTTGGCTCAAACCCCTGGCCTATGCTGACTATAGTTTCTGAGTCCTTTGTTGAGTTTTGAGAGAGAAGGCGCGAGAATGTGATGGGTCCCCGGCTCTCCATGGCTGCGTGCCCTCCCAGAGGCTGTGACCAGGCGAAATGGAGCTTCAGGTCTGAAGGCTGCAGTGAGCTTTGAGTCAGGTGATTTCTTTAGCTGGAGCTAGATTCAGCGGGGCAATGACAAGGGCCTTCAGTGCAAAGCGGAGGAGAAATAATCACGACTCAGAGGTGTCTGGAAGGCCTGTGGTTGCTGCAGGGAAGTTCACTCAGGAGGACATGGTTGCCCAGCGCTGACAATGGAAAAGGATAGTACACAAGTTTACCCGCCACGGGCATCCCCACAGATACCACCAGGACACCCTGGAATGGGACTTGGCCAACTGGAAGGGCACAACCCAGCAACACACTTGAAGGCCACACTAGGTCAAGGCTCTCTTCCCTCCACCAGATTCTCTCAAGCCCCAGACATTGTCTTAGGGCCAAATAGAGGGAAGGATAAAACTGAAAGATCTAGAAATTTTCCCAAACGACTAAGTTAAACCTGAATCCAATGTTCAAATCATGGAATCACACCAACGCAAGGGAAGTGGGGCCTCCTAAGAGGAGCTTCACAGACTATAGAAACTACATTTTCTTGATACGTCTGAGGGTTCTGATTTTCTAACCCTATCCCATTTATGGGAGCTTCATCTGCCAAAGTCCTGCCAAAGTCCTGGAGCTGTCTTAGTCAGTTGCCAGCTTGAGAACCCCGTAACTGTCCCATAACCATATACCCGAGTTGAAAGAACATACAGCAAGTCCCCTACATACGAACTTTCAACTTGTGAACTTTCAAAGATGCGAACGTGCGTTTGCATGTCCAATCACCTAAGTCAGTTCAAGTGTCTGGTGTACACTGTCATCCGTGTGCATCCTCTACAAGTGGTTGTGCTTTTGTGTACTTTACTGTACAGCACTGTATAGAGTACGGTAGTACAGTATCTTTATTTCAAGCCCAGGATGTCCGGAAGCAAGCGTAAAAGCAGCAGTGATGTAGCTGGTACTCCTAAGAAGCGCCAAGCAGTAACAATGGAAACCTATTACAGTACAGTACTATATAGCTGATTGTGTTAGTTGGGTACCTAGGCTAACTTTGTTGGACTTACAGACAAATTGGACTTACAAATGTGCTCTTGGAACAGAACTTGTTCACATGTAGGGGAGTTACTGTAAGTTCAAAAATCCAAGAGTTTGGGACCTGACTTGCACCCCACTAATGGGATCTGAGAAACTGGGCAGTCCCCTCCCTCTTCTCTCTCTGTGAAATGGGCCTGGTCATTGCTGTCCTGCCTTCCATCAGAGGCCATTTGAGAGGCTCACAGCAGACACAGTAAAAGTGCTTTTTAAGCGCTACAGGATCATAAAAGTTTGAATCATTGTGTCTGGCATATGGTGAGCTCTAAATAAATATTTAACAGTAAATATAAAAGTATTCAGCATTTCAATTCTATGGGCTTTCACGGAATGTGGCTTTTCGCCTATAAATAAAATGTAGATAGGTTTGAGAGAAGAAGGAAGACACTGTCACTGCATTTTAATATCTGAAGCCTTACTTGCAATAACAAATCTTCACACATTAGAGCTGGAAAAACATGCAGGATGAATTCATCCAAGTTCCTCATTTTCAAGGTCAAGATGCTATGTCTCAGTCAAGGTCAGCCCCATGCACAAGGTCTCCTGGTCCAATGAGCTCTCAACCACACCACAGGGTCATTTTTCTAGATGTCCTCTTACAAGTAAAACAGAACAAGAATGAGTCGTTTGTATTTGGTCTTTTCAGATTTCAAAATGCATTTCCACATAGTATTATTTCCTTTGGTCCTTTATAATGTGGAGAAGAGATGTCATGACCCAGGCTTTGTCAACAACAAGGAGAATCAAGTTCAGGTATGCAAAATAACATGGTCAGGAAATGACAAATTGCATGTAAAGCTCTCTTCCCAGCGCTCATGCTGCATGGAAAATGTCTACAATTTTCACAAAGGGAGCGGAAGAGAAGAGTTGATTCATAGAATACATTAATGACCAGACAAGGCCATTGAGCAACATTTCTGGGTCAGAAAAAAACAAGTGAGATTTTCTTGGTTTTCGGAGGAACAAATCTCAAGGAAATTGAGGCCACAGTGGGTGCTGACTTTAATTAGAGGCACTGATGCTTTGCAAGTTTATTTAGAGAATATACATGGCTTGAGTCGCCAACAAACCACTCTGTCCATGTGATTAGATTTGGTATTTATTGTCCCTTGGAGTGAAATGGTACCAAATAGACTGTGTTAGATGATTTCACCCTGATTTAACTGGAAGGGCTAATTTGTACTATTTAAAGGCAAATTTCTTTTTTTCCTCATGGGACGTACAGTAAAGCAAATGAAGGGGCAATCTGCGGCACAGAACAGGCGGCCCTGGAAAGATGCCGGGCATCAGAAAAGTTCAGTGAGAGACAGAGTTCACCGGGGACACAGTTCTAGATTCTCCTTCTTTTGTTATCAGTTTCTGGGGACTTTGAAAAAGGAGTAGTTTGGCGTTTTTCAATAACTTTTGAGAGAGAGTCATTTGTTATCCATTCAATGAATATGTATTGAGCATCTATTTTGTTTTATGACATCATTGGGAACAAGATGAGCTTATATTCTAGTGAAGGGAGCAGGTACTAGTAAATAACTAAAAACAAAAAAACCCTTTGAAAGCAAAAACAGAAGGAAATAAATCGGATGATTTGATTGACAATGACAAGGAGGTAAGAAGGGCTACTCTCTGGAACCATAATGATGGTGAAGCTGAAGCGTGAGAAGCAGCCATGGGAAGAGCTGGGACACGAGGGTTCTAAGTACAAGGATGAGAAGGGTAAAGACCCCAAGGCAGAAACAGTGAGTGAGGAGGAAAAGTATCAAGGGGCCTGTGTGGCTGGAGGGTGATGAGAGAGATGGCACGGGGTTCAAGATGAAATTGGAAAGATGGGCAGGGCTGTGATCGTGTACAGACATGTTCAGGATATAGATTTTAATTTTTTAAATTTTATTGAAATATAGTTGATTTACAATGTTGAATTAATTTCTTCTGTGTAGCAAAGTGACTAAGTTATGCATATCTGTATATATTTTTTTCATAGTCTTTTCCATTATGGCTTGTCACAGGCTATTGAATACAGTTCCCTGTGCTATAGACTAGGACCTTGTGGTTTATCCATCCTATATACAATAGTTGGCATCTGCTCATCCCAAACTCCCAATCCTTCCCACCTCCTCCCTCCATCCCCCTTGGCAACCACAAGTCTGTTCTGTCTGTCTGTGAATCTGTTTTTGTGTCATAGGTATGTTGATTTGTATCATATTTTAGATTCCACATATAAGTAATATCATATGGTATTTGTCTTTCTCTGACTTACTGCACTTAGTATGATAATCGCTAGGTCCGTCCATGTTGTTGCAAATGGCATTATTTCATTCTTTTTGATGGCTGAGTAATATTCCATAGTATATATATGTACCACATGTCTATCCATTGATCTGTCAATGGACATTTAGGTTGTTTCCATGTCTTGGCCCTTGTAAATAGTGCTGCTATGAACATAGGGGTGCGTGTATCTTTTTGAATTATACTTTTGTCTGTGTATATGCCCAGGAGTGGGATTGCTGGATCATACTACAACTCTATTTTTGGTTTTTTTGAGGAACCTCCATACTTGGGGTTAAAGTGTAGACTGGATTGCTTTCAAAAGTCCTCTCCACCTACTAGAGTTAATGACTCTAGGACTTATAGAATATATGCAAAGGAAACAAATACTTTTAAAGAACTAATTGGAAAAAATACATTTGAATATAAATACACCACAGAGGCTAAGCCGACAAGCCCAGGGTGGTGGTTGTTTCCTTTTGTAAAGTAGAATTTATATAGCCCTAAGATTCTGAGTCAAGAGTTTGCTTTTTTTTTTTCTTTTGGTTTTCTCCTTTCCCCATCATGGGTCTAGTAAAGTGGATTACCTTATGTCAATCACCTAAAGGCCTTTGGGTGCCCTAAGGATTCTAAATGACAGAGGTGAAGGTTGGAACGAGCTGTGTCACAGGCAGAGAGGATGGCTTCCTTTGCCCTCTGTGTGGCCCTTAACTTCCATATAATCATGCCTCTTTATCCTCTCTGCTCCTCGGCTTGGGTTTTTCTCTCCCTTCACTCTTAGACGTCACTGATGTGCAGATGCTCACAGACACCTATAGGTGGCAGCAACCTTCTGAAACTGACAGAGGAAGATGGATTTCTATCTTTCACACACTTTCTTAGGAGCCCTGGGCAGGTGTAGGTCAGGTGGTGGGTGAATGTTCACACAAACTGTGCATATTCCTTTCCAAAGCAAGGAAGTGGCACGGTCCCGGTACACATTAAGATATTTGTTATTCTAAATTAAACTAATATTCAGGGTGGAGGGAAGGACGGTTGCAATTCTCATCCTTTAAACTTCTGGTTGACATATATTTAAAAAAACAAGCTGTACCCCTTGTGTGTGATTGTTGCTTCTTACATAGGTTGAGCTCTTATCATTTCCCAGCACCTGCAAGAAGGACAGAACTGGCCAGTCCACTACGGTCTGCAATCAGTTAAGTACAGATGTCCAAATAGATGTGTCTCCCCCTACACCTTAAAGATAATTTATGTGGAGTAAACAGCACAGCGATCAATTTGCCCCAATACAGTTGGATCTGCCTGATAAGAGTATGTCACAGAGGTCATTAAACATAGAGCTTCAATGATATCACATCAAAGTATGGTCCTTTACAAGAAAAATCACTAATACCAGTGCTACTGAGTTTGTCTTTCCACATTCAATCTTGCCATCTCTGAAGAGCTCTGCAGTCTGCAGGAACCAGTGGGCCATCCAGGAAAACTCTGTCCACTCTGGGGGGACGGCCGACAGCAGTTGGGACATTTGTTTAAGTATTTCACTGACTTGAGCACACTGGAAAATTAGAGCAAGTGTTTTTCATTTAAAGCCGGGTTCCAGAAAAAAAACTCTCCATAGCCTCAAGGGGGTATATCAGCAGCCTTCCAACCCCCTTCACCCTGCAACACTCACAGTCAGGCTCCAAGTTCTGATTTAAGGCAGTGATGGAGACGCTAGCTTAGGCTGACATGCACCATTCTCTAAATGATCTGCATGAGCATTTCTTCTAAATATCTTATATTTACGTTTGAATAGGTAATTCACACACATAGTTTAAACAAGTTAAAATATATTAAAAGGAATGCAGTGAAAAGACTCCTTCAAATGCCTACTACCCATCTACAGTTTATCATTGTCGTGGATTTCTGATGTCTCCTTCCTAAGTAGGAATACATACAAATAAAGGTAAGTATATATTCTTTTCTCCCTTTTTAACACCAAAACGAAAACTCTAATCACATTGTTCTTCATCTTGCTACTTCAGATAATACTATAGCTCAGACATCTTTCCATATCGATATATAGAAAGTTCCTTTATTTGTATTTGTCAAAGTAGATGCCCTGTGTTACTAACCACCTCACCATGCATAGATATTTTGTTAATTTCCAATCTTCTGCAATTACAGACAGCGCTGTAATTCTTGTGATACATCTTTTCAATATCTGCCGGGACATCTGTGAGATAAGTGGCCAGAAGTGTAATTGCTAAGTCTAAGCGTAGATGTCTTCTTTTGTGTCTTTGCTATGGACTGATTGCTTGTGTCCTCCCAAACCTCATATGTTGAAACCCTAACTACCAATGTGATGCTATTTAGCGGTGGGGACTTTGGGAGGAGATCAGGCCATGAGGCGGAGCTGCTTTGCTCCTTCCTCCAGGTGAGGACACAGTAAGAACACACCGTCTATGAACCAAGAAGTGGGTCCTCATCAGACATCCTCACCAGACACCAAGTCTGCTTGCTGGTGCCTTGATCCTGGGCTCCCAGCCTCTCCAGAACTGTGAGGAATAAACGTCTGTTGAGAAGCCACCCATTCTGTGGTGTCCTATTACAGCAGCCCAGATGGAATAAGGCAGTCTTTTATTCACGTTTTACAAGTCTTCTCCACCTCAATCTTGCACATTTTGTGTTAAGTTTTGTCTATGTTTTCTTTGGATTGCAATTATAAAAGAGGTCTTTGCTTCCATTCTATCTTCGAATGGGCTACTGTTCATATATATGAGTTATTGATTTCTATATAATTTTGTACTTTAGTAATTCTCTTATAGTTTTAAAAATTGATTAATTGGCTCACTTTAGTTTTCCAAGTATTCAGTTATATTGTCTTCTGCATAGAATGATGGTTTTATATTTGCTGTTCCATCTTTAAATCTGAATTTTTTTCTTTTGTTAAATATCATATTTAATTCTACAGTGAAATATTAAATAATAGTGATGTTGGTGGACAACCTGGATGTGATTCTGATATTTAATGGGAATGTCCCTAGTGCTGGCGTTTGAACTGAGATACACATACTTTATCATGTTAAAGTAGTGTCCATGTATTCCAACTTTATTGATTATTTTCATCAAGAATGGTTATTGAGTTTTTTAAAATGTCATTTGAGAGACTATGTAGAGAACCACAAGATTTTTCTACTAATATGATAAGTTAGATTTCCAACTATTGAATCATCCTTGAATTCTAGGCTAGGTCTAACGTGATTATAATTATTTTAACATGTTGCTGAATTCCATTTGTTAATATTTTATTTATGGTTTTGGAATTACTATTCATAAATAAAGTTTGTTGATAAGGCTTTTAAAAATTTCATCACATTTTGGTATTAATATTATACTTGCTTTGAAAAAATAATTTGGAGAGGTTTTTTTTTGTTGTTTTTTTTTTGCGGTACGCGGGCCTCTCACTGTTGTGGCCTCTCCCGTTGCGGAGCACAGGCTCCGGACGCACAGGCTCAGCAGCCGTGGCTCACGGGCCCAGCCGCTCCGCGGCATGTGGGATCTTCCCGGACCGGGGCACGAACCCATGTCCCCCGCATCGGCAGGCGGACTCTCAACCACTGTGCCACCAGGGAAACCCTGGTGAGTTTTTTTAATGCTCTGCAATAGTTTCCACAACATTGAAATTCTCTGCTCTTTAGTTTTGGTAGCATTTCCCTGTGAAGCTGCCTACCTCTTTGTTATCTCTCTGATTTTTCTATGGAAATAAGTCATTTTAGATTTTTCTCTATTTCATCTGGTGTCAGCTTTGGTAAGTTACATTTTCCTGGAAAATTATCCATTTTTTTCCAGGTATTGAAATCATTTTCAGAATTGAGCAAAGTGGTCTCATAATTTTCATTTTCTCTGTTCCTTTGGTATACTCCCTTTTGTTTCTTATTTTTTTATATTGAGTTTTTACCCTCTGTAAAAAGTAGCTTTTCCAGTAATTCATATATTTTTCTTATAAGTAGTTTTTGAAATTATTTATTGGTGCTACATTTTTTCTGTTTTCTAACTCGTTAAATTCTTTATGAGCCTTTAATAGCCTTTATCATTATTAAAGGCCAATGTTGAAGGTCTTTTCCTAACTTTTTGTGTTTTTTTTTCATCATTTTTGACATATGTTTTTAATGTTATGAAGATTTTATTGTGCGCTGCACTGCTTTATTCCCTGTACATTATCATAGTTAGTGTTTTTGTTATAATTATATTTTAGACCAGTGCTATCCAATAGAACATTCTGTGACAATGGAAGTTTTCTGTATCTGCCCTGTCTAGTGTGATAGCTACTAGCCTCTATTGAGCTGTTGAGCTGTTAAAATGTGTTAAAATGTGGTTTGAGTGTGTGAGAGAGAAACTCAATTTTTAATTTAATTTAATTTTAAGCAGCCACCTATGGCTGATGTCAACCATATTAGACAGAGCCTATCTAGACATTTGATAGTTTTCATGTGTATTTCATCTTTTACCCAAGGACTATAGGGTTTATAGAAGTATTCAAGAGATAACGGCTTTTAAAAATTATTTTCAGGTTTAAAGACTTTTTAGTTACACAATTTTATTAACCACTAGTTTTGCTGCACTCTGATCAGAAAATATTGCTTGTATTGTTGTTAGTTTAGGGGATCGATTGAGGATTTCTTTGGAGCCCAATGTGTAGTCTACTTTTATGAGAGGCCAGGGCCATTTTAAAAGGTATGAATTTTCTATTGTCAGGATAGGATGTTAGGTTATGTATCAATCTATCATATAACATTACTTAAAACTTCTATATTCATAATGTTCTGCACTTATCTGTCATGGCTGGAAGAGAAGAACTAAGGTTTCTTACCACTAGTTTGCTTCTGTTTACTTCTCCTTGTGTCTCCTTTAATCTTTCTCATAAACGTCGCTGCTATTTAGTGCAAGGGTGACATGTTTTCATCGTGATTTTACAAGTTAGCATTATAAAGTGTCCTTCTTTTCTTATTCTGGCCTGAATTCCACTTGGTCTGATATTAAAAGTTTGTGATCCTGCCTCCTTTTCAATTGCATTTGACATGTCTACCTCTACCCATACTTTGATCTTCATGCTTTCTGAAGTGCTGCTTTTATCTAGTATAGAGGTGAGTTGGTTTTATGATCCAACCTGAAATCTTTTCTACTAACAGAAATGTTGAACTCATTTATATTTATTAATATAATAGAGGCATTTAGCCTGAGGTCTACCTGTTACTTTATGTTTATGTGTTTATGATTTTTTAAAGGTATTTTCCTATGTGTTTTCCTCACTCTGTGAGTAGCACTTCTGTCATGTACAGAGATTAAAAAAATTTTTTGTGTCAAAGGTTGGTTACCATTATAATTGCAACTTTATATGTTATCAGGAGAATGTTTCTTCCTTGACTATAGCTCCTCTTCACTGTCCATGACCCAAATTCTGTTAATAATGTTACCTTTCTTAGTACTTAGCTGTGCACTTTTAAGTATGCTAATGTTTCTATATCCTGGTTTGTGAGATTTAAGTATCTTTGATTCCCGGCTAATACAGATGAGGCAACCAGCAAACTTCCTCTACCTCTCACATTCTTTGCCTCTTCCTATCCCATTTTTGTTAGTCACCAGATTTGCACCTTGTCTGGGCATATAGCTGCATTTTATCCTGTCCCACTGATCCACCGTTTTAAACTTATTTATACAGTTAAATATTTGCCTCATTACCCTGAGTCCTTTTGCTGTCGTTTTCTCAGTAATCTCTTAGTTGAATAAAATTCACCCTTTAATTACCCCAACACATGTCTACGGGAACACTATTATCTGAGTTTTATCCAAAACTGGTTTCTGTATTCGTTATAGGGGAAGGAGAGCTTGGCCTGATGTAAATCTTTGGCTTATAATTTATTTTCTTGTATTTCTCGTAAGTATTCTGGTATTGAAGATACCAGAATGTAACATTCAATACCATAATTTTCTGGTATTGAGTGTTACAATGGAGCTATCTGAAGCCAGCCCTATTTTTTTCCCCTCTTTTGTGACAATGTTTTTGCCTGGCTACCCAAAGTTTTCTTTTTTATTATTTTTAATAATTTTACTGGATTATATTTTTATGTTGACTGTTTTCAGTCAGTATCTACTAGTTCCTGGCATGGCCATTCAGTATGCAGACTTCTTTTTTTGTCTATTTAAAAATTTTTTTAATTGAGATGACATTAATTTATAACATTACAGAAGTTTCATGTGTACAACATTATATTTCTACTTCTGTACACCCTACAGCGTGCTCACCACCAGAAATTTAGTTTCCAGTATGCAAACTTCTATCTTTTATTTTACTTAAATTATATCTGTGCATAGTTTTTCTGCTCAGTTCCTCTTTGGGGATTCTAATCACATTTATGTTAGATCTACCTTGCTTACCGTTTATATCTGGTGTTTCCTCTCTAATGCTTAAAATATTTACTATTTTATTTTATTCAAATTTTTATTTCTTCAAGAATTTCTTTAGGTCCCTGAAAGCCCCCTCTGTCTTTTTCACAGTGTTGATTCTCTCCTCCTTTTCATTTCTATAATGGTTTATTTTTTCTTCTATTTCTTTTTTGAGTTCTGCCCACACATTTTTATAACCTCAGTTGTTTCATGGTATTCTCCCTAAGCTCTTCAATTTCTACTTTGTGGTCTTCCTTCTTAGAAGCATGTTTACCATGCTCTTAAAAATCATGGTAAAAAGTTTGATCTCAATGTACCTTTGTTACATCAGTTGGAAAGCTTTGCAGACCTTTTCCACACTTTTATTTATAATATCTTTTTTATTACTGATCCTTGAAAAGTTGACTTTTCATGACCCAGCTGTTAGCAGAATATCCCTAAGTAGAGATGAAGCAGGATAGTTTTCTAGGCTTCACAACAATGGGCTTGTCTCTCCACACCCACAAAGACTGATTGCTCCCTGTGAATATTATCTTTCTGTGTAAGTTTGTATTTCCATTCCCCTTTGCATGTCTGAACCAGATTGAGTCCATCATGTCTTCTGCCATCAGCTGTCCTCATCCTGGTACAACACATCCATTGTTGCAAACAAGAGATACGGCTCTTTCACTGTCTGACTATCAGCCATAGTATTCTTGATGGCTCTTCCTAGAATTTGCTTCTTACAGTTCCACTCAACACTCTCTCAGCTCCTTATTTTCACGTCTTCCCTCTGCTTCTGTCTAATCTTGGGCTTTTGAAAGTCCCTACAAGTATTTGAAGCTTGCAGATTACCTGACTTCTAAATTCCGTGGACAGTGGAATTTGCACCATTTAAAAAGTCCTGCTAGTTGTTTTTGTTTGCTTTTTCAGGAGAAGAGAAGGAAAGCATTGATTACATAGTCATGTTCATAAGAAAATCTCCAAGTTTTTAATGGAATCTCTTAATTTCATCATCTCTCTTCTCCTGTCCCCCATTTTGCTATTTCTACTCATCAATATGCAGCTTCTTCACTGACATTTGACTCTCGTGGATAAGCTCTTTTCCCATGAACCTTTTCCTTCTGAAAATCGTACGTCTCATTGTCATTTTTGCATGTCAATTATTTTCAAACTTGAAAATTTCCCTCTCCCATTTCCTTCGTTAGTTTAGCAAAAAGTTTGGAAATACATAATATAGACTGGACATTAACTTAGTTATCATCGTTTTATTGTACATAATCAGCACCTAATATTGACAACTGGTTCACTGATTATTTTTCAACAAAGAGTCATGCAACAGTGCTCACCATATAAACAGTGGTTCCTTGATTCAAGGAAGCGTATGAACTGCTGAAATCACCTGCTTTTTTTCTATCATCAATTAATTTAATTCAAACAATGAAAAAAAAAGATAAGAGGGAGTCTTGAAGTTAAGTTGAAAACAATGCACTAGTCAGTAGCTATTTTTATCAAAATAGCCAAGAAGACAGCAAGCAACTTGAGCTGTGGTTTCAGTGTTCTTGTTTCCTGTGTCACTCGCATGAATCGTCTGTCCTCTCTGACTCTCTGCCTCCACTTCTATAAAAGGAAAGGTTTGATGTTCTCTGATTACCCTGGTGTTCTCGACACACTCCCCCTCCCAGGGGCTAACGCTTAGGCACTGTATGTGTTAAAAGCTTCAGGCTTAATTTCGAGCACATCGGGAAACCAGTGCTGCTCCATCTTCTACCCACTTTCCCTAATGCCTTCTCTGGGTTCCTGTCTCTATCATCTGGTCCCTCGTCCTGTGCCTGCTTGTATCTCCTTGTCTCCATCCTCGTAACTGAGGCTACATTAAGGCCACCCCTCTGTTTCCAATGTAACTTGACTCCTGGCCCTATTTTCTGGATTTTGCTTAACTCTGCACAGCGCGGCTCCCCAAAACCCACTCTCATATTGAGCCCCAACTCCCAGAACTTGAGTCCGGGTAAACACTCGGCTCTCCATGCTTCCCGACTTCCACAGCTCCTCTCTGAGTATCTGAAAATCTACACAATGTTCGCTGGCTGTGTCTTAACACTTACCCAATGCTTCATAAGCGGTGCAGATGGTATTGCCAGGGATGAGGGGTTTGATGAATTCAAATTTAGAGAGGAAATTCATTCCTCTCTAAAGACTGTTTTCTTTTAGAGACTAATTTTTTTTTCCAGTCCTTTGCCTCTGTTTTTTGTTTACCTCTATAGACTGGCACTTCAAAGAGCTTCTAGAGAACTCTCTGTCTCACTCCCACCCCCTCTCTTCCCTCCCTCTCTCTCTCTCTTTCTCACACGCGCGCACGCACACACACACACACTCTCTCTCTCTCTCTCTCTCACACACACACTACGCACACACCTCACAGGAAACAGAAACTTGCCTCCATTGGGGGTCCTGAAATACAGCTCTGAGATTTAAGTCTGGGAATGTGCTCTTGCTACTCAGATTTTCTACACCAGGAAATGAGTGTAAATATCCACTGACCGCCACCCCAATTTTTTTTTTCAGAAACAGACTGTGCAAGTCAAAGAGGTGGAAACCCTCCTTGAATATAATTCTTGGAAGTTAAAAATCTCAATTATCACTGTTCCCCTATGAAAGACTTTGCGGTACTGAACAGTTTATCTCCGTGACAACCAGAGCAGGGTGCTAGATTGTTTTCTTTTTTTACTTCACATCTAAAATAATCAAAGTTAAAAGTATATATCCCAATAACCCATAACTAGTCATTTTCTGAGTCATAATTAGGACACGGGCTCCCCTTTTTGGGGGGCTGGATTGCTTTTACAACGTGGGCTATGGGTTACTTTAAAATCCAGCTTCTTGCTTACTAGTTATATGACTTTAGGGAGGTTAATTTCTTAAATCCCTTGTGTTTGAGTTTCTTCACACATAAAAATTTAAGAGAATTCTACCTCAAGAAAATCTGAGACTTATGAATAAAGGGTAAACATGGGGGAGGAATAAATTAGGATTAACGTATACACATCACTATATATAAAATAGATAATTAACAAGGACCTACTGTATAGCACAGGGAGCTCTACTCAATATTCTGTAATAACCTATATGGGAAAAGAATCTGAAAAAGAATGGTTATATGTATATGTAAAACTGAATCACTTTCCTCTACACCTGAAACTAACACAACATTGTAAATCAACTATACTCCAATGTAAAATAAAAATTAAATTAAAAAAAAGATCTGAGAGGATAACATCACATTAGGTGTGAGAAATTGCCTAGCAGTGCCGAACACATGGACGGTGCTCAAAATACCCATCTCTTTGCTTCTTTGCCTCCATGATGTTTCTGGCTGTAGAAGTGATTGCTGTTCCTGCCTCTTTGGTCCCAAGGGGAGACATGTTGTTGCCTCTTGGAAAGGGCACTCTTGCTTTGCTGGTGGCAAAGCCCATCTAGCTCGTTATGTGAGCAAAGTCTTTTTTTTTCCCAGAGGAGCAACTGATGTGCGTGGCCTTCACAAAAGAGAAATCTATTCTCTCACCAAGGAGTTGTCAAGCATAATGAAGAGAACTGGCAGAATAGTTAGGGTGGTTGCTGTGTCTGTCTTAATGCCGTGTGAAAGAAGATACATGGAACCACAGTCTTTAAGAGAAGTGCCTGCCTCTGTGTCTGGGATGCTCCAGTTCAGCACGTAGGGCCCAAGAGATGGGGTGGGCCCAGGACTCCAGGGAAAACACCAGACGAGCTGAAAACTCCCGGAGTATCACCCCTCTGTCTCTGCCAACCCAGCTCAGCCATCTTGGTCAGAAAACTCAACAGTCAGTCAGAAGATGGCTCTGGTTCAGGGTATTACTGGGTTTATTTCTTAATTTTCTATACTTAATTTTCTAAACAGAGGCTATAGCAGTCCTTCTCTCTCACTATTAGAAGGTGGGCAGAGGGGAGAATTTCCTGGTGGTCCAGCAGTTAAGACTCTGCGCTTCCACTACAGGGGGCATGGGTTCGATCCCGGGTTGGGGGAACTAAGATCCTGCATGCCCCACAGGGCGGCCAAAACAAAACAAAACAAAACAAAAAGAAGGTGGTGGGCAGTAAGTTCATATAAGGCACTTAGAAACATGCCTGGCACACAGTAAGTGCCATTATAAATGTTAACTATGATTATCACCGTCCCCCATGGCTTGTCCATCGAAGCTGAGTTCTTAACAGCTGGCTGACTTGTCAAGCAGATTCAATATGGCAAGATGCAAGCATAGGGTGAATTCCCACTAGTCTGAAATGACTTCGGGCTAGATGTGATTTTGCCTAGAAAGTGGGAAATTGGTCAAATAGCCTCAAGAGATCCTAGAATGACACCATGGCAAGCATCCCCTCGGTTGGGATTCTGTATTTTTCTCTCTGCTCTGTTTCAGCACCAACAGTGCTCTGTGGCATTTTGTCAGCCATTGCAATGTCCTCCCCATTCCCAAGCATTCCTGCAGAAGACAGCTGCATGGCTCCCGGGCCCAGAGCCCCTGTCTTAGACTCACTTCCTTCAGGCTCTTTCATGAAGTACGTGCTGCACTTTTCCTCTGTGCTTCTCCACTGCTCACAACAACAATAGCTTGTACGGGGGAAACTGTCAACATTCAGCCTCACCCGCCGTGGGTCACCGCGCTTGGATTAAATAGCTGATGGAGACGTTTGTTCACCTGTGGGTCCCTGAGTTCACACAGACTCACCTCTGGCTACCTGAATGTTTTTTCCCCTTTTCTTTTTCCTCAGTGCAGAAGGCACGGACAACATGAAGATAGATTTGTCATAGCCAGAGTGACGGGCACAGCAAAAGCCTGTTTCATGCTCTCAGGCTTCTCACACTGAAGTTTTTTTTCCCCTGCGTTTTCGGTTAGGCCTTCATAACGCTCATCCCGGCCCCAATCTCTGTAGCTTTCAGACCAAATGATGCTTTATCATGTGAAACTCTATTTCACGGTGGAACTTCCAAGGCCATTTAGAGCTCTTCACCACACTTAGCCTGTGCCTGGGGGTTACCGAGCGGGAAGCGTCTTGTTCTTTGTCACGTCGGGTGCTGCTTCTTCTTAAGAGCTGTGTTCTTTCCGAAAGCCTAAAACCTGAGTTTATATCAACCAAGAAACAGGCCCCGAAATATCAAAGTTAACGAAGGCAGATAACAATTTTTTTAAATCAGTATTACTAATAACACTACTATTTAAATATCACCTTTAGGTAAGGAAATGGGAACCTCTTTATATGGACTTAGATAGCAAGTCTCCGTATAGATCTGATCAGCGGACAAATGTAAATTTCTTTTCTTCTGGCTTAGCAGGACCTAAATATATAAGGAAATATGTTATTTGTCCCTTCTGCAGCAGGAGTGCTTCAATTCTGTCCCGCCGTGGACAATATGCCCATCAGCTAGAGAATCAAGCTTAACGATTCTGTGAGACTGTAATCAATGCCAACATCTACTCATCTGTCAAACTTCAGCTTCTGATGTCACTTTTTCCAACAAAACCTCTCTGACCCCCAGGTTCGATGATGTGCCTTTAATTAATTACAGTCCTACAAAACCTCATCCTTCTTCTCTGTGAGATCATTAACATTTTAATCAAATAATTTAAGTATTTACTTGTCTGATGCCCAGATCTCTTCCAGATGGTAAAGTCCATGAAAGCAGGGGCTCGCTCACCAGGGCCTAGCAGAGGCCAGACCCCTCGGGGGTCCGCATTAAGTCCTGGGCATTCATGAGTGCAGGAATGGTAATGACAGGTCGGTAGGAGAATTTTCAGGATCACCTCTAAATAGTTATTTAGGGATGATGACTGATCACCATCTCATAGAAAGATGTGAGCATTACCTGGTCTCCTTGAAGGAACAATGGAGGGAATAGAATGACTGGCCCCAAAGAGTGCCGGGACATCCCTTGCAACTCTGCCTTGTATCCTAGAAAACCAAAAAATGGTTAATTCCACTTCCTCACCCTCTGGGTTTATATCCCGCAAACTATGTAGAGAGGTCTGTCTTGTTGGTCCTAAGAGAAGAGGAGGGTTGTCTGTTGGAGTGAAGCTTTGCTACACATTAGAATAGCTTGGGAGCTTTGAAAACTTCGGTGCCCTGGTTGCTCCCCATACTAATTAATGCAGAGCCCCTTGGAGGGGAGACCCAGATATCAGGATTGTTAAAATCTCTCCAGGAGGATCCAGAGCCAGGTAAGAGTGGGGGGCCTGAGCCACCCTAGGAGACAGATCAAGTGCCTCTCCTCCTGTGAGAGAAGAAGGAATATATCTGTGCTCCTGGCACAGAGATTCAAAAGCCTTGGAACTTCTTGAGTGATAGGAGTGTCTTTGTTACTTATCACAAGCGCTTTACACCATCCCTGAGTTTATGTGAACGAGATGACCCATTAGACCTTACCCTAGGTACTTGTTCATTTGTACCCTTTATAATAAGATGGTGATCCTAAGTAGTCCTGTGCGCCGTTCTAACACATCATCGAACCTGAGGGGATTGTGGGAGATTCCTAAATTTGTGGTCAGCCGGGCAGAAGTGCAGGTGACTTGGGGATGCCTGCAATTTGTGGCTGGCATCTTAAGTGGGGGAAGTCTTGTGAAGGAATTTGCCCTTCATTTGTGGGGTCTGCACTGATGAGGGTACTTAGTGTCAGAATTAAATTGAATTTCAGGGCCCCCAGTTGGTGTTGGGACACACTTCCCAACTCTGTGTTCGGTGGTTTTGCGTTGGTAGCTTGAAATCATCCACAGGGAGGTTATTTACTGATACACCCTAGAAATTGGCAAATGTTATCAGTCAGGGCTTGTCCTCCCTCTGCCTCTGAGAGCTGGTTGTTAAATCTTTATCAGCATACCACTGCATTAGAACCAAGATCATTATGTGCTTGTTATGAAATGCTGGAAAGAGTTTAGAAGGGCAGAGTCTGGACACACTGAGAATTCCCATTTCACACCCATGCATATGAGGCTGAGCCAGCTCCGTGAGTGAGAGGCAGCCCTTCCTCTCTCAAATACACCCCCGTAGTCCCACTTCCATGTGAGTTGTGACCAAGCTGTTTATCACACTAGTAAAGGTGCTATAACTCTCCAACTTTGTACCTTGAATTCTTGTTTGGGTGTGTCCACAGCTGAACAGCACAATATGGTAGCCGTTAGCTACATGAACCTGTATAGATTAATTAATATTAAGTAAAATTCAGTTGCACTAGTCATATTTCAGGTACTTGCTAATGGCTACTATATATATTTTAATTTTTTTAAATTTTTATTGGAGGATAGTTGATTTATAATGTTGTGTTAATTTCAGGAGTACAGCAAAGTGAATCTGTTATACCTATACATATATCTACTCTTTCTTTAGACTCTTTTCCCATATAGGTCCTTACAGAGTATTGAGTAGAGTTCCCTGTGCTATACAGTAGGTCCTTATTAGTTATCTATTTTATATATAGTAGTGTGTATATGTCAATCCCAATCTCTCAATTTATCCCCCCCCACCACCACCTTATACCATGGTAACCATAAGTTTGTTTTCTACATGGCTACTATATTGAACAACACAGATTCAGAATATTTCTGTCATCACGGAGGATTATGTACCAGGTCTGGTTTAGCTTGCCCCAACGTTAAGAATTGCAAGAAGAGGAGGCGGTGTGTGTGTGCGTGTGTAAGGGGGCCATCCCTCTGTGAAGTCACCTTTTTCTTGGACTGAGTTTCAAGCCTCCGTGTCTTCCAGCTCTTGCTCCTAATCTCTACCTTCAGTGACCTAATTAAATTCTCAGTGTGATTCATTTCTTTAGGTGTATCCATTCCTGCAGTTTATTGCAAAACTGTCAGGCTTATCCCATAAGAATTAAATCCTAAACTTTAATAGCAAAGGGACAACTGAATCTTTGTTTTAAATGAACAGTGGAAAAATGGATATGAAAAGAGTCAGAGAATCCCCAAACAGTAGTCTCCTGGACAGTGTATGTGTGTTCATACCCTTAAGTGAATTATGGATCAGTAAGGAAGAAGTATGAAGCAAAGTAGAGCAGAATTTAAATAGGATTGGGCAGTGGGGGAGGGGAGAGTTCCAGGTGGGAATTGTACTCGTGGATTAATTATCTCTGAAAACTCATTTAGGTGAATTTCCTGAAGTCTTAAGGAAGGGAACTTCCCTCTGAGTTCCCAGAAAGGAATTTGAGTCCAACTGAGGCTAAGATGGGAAGAGGACCCATCCACTTCTAAAGATCTACAGTAAATTAAACAATCCAAATGGGGAAAAAAAGATGTGAGAAGTTAACATGAGATGCTAACATGAAAAAGTAATTATGGCTTCTCCCTGAGCTATTGCATGACAGTATTGTCTTCTTACATAGAATTTTGCCTCATGGCTGAGGTTAGTATAATAAATAGGTTGGACACAATTCCTGTGGAAATGGGAGTGTGTGGAGGGATTTGAGGAAGGATGTGTAGACACACGGGGAAGATGACCATGTCTAAGCCAAGGAGGGAGGCTTGGAACAAATGCTTCCCTCAGAGCCCTCGAAAGGAATCAATCCTGCTGACACCTTGACCTCAGATTTCTAGCTTTTAGAACTGTAAGAAAGTACATTTCTACTGTTTAAACCAATTAGTTCGTGGTACTTTTTTAAAGCAGTCCCAGAAAGCTAATAAAACTTCTTCACAGCACAAGAAATCATCAACAAAATGAAAAGACAGCCTATGGAATGGAAGAAAACATTTGTAAACCGCATATTTAATAAGTAGTGAACATCCAAAAATCTATAAGGAACTGATACAACTCAATAGCCAAAAAAAAAAAAAAAAAAAAAAAAACCCAAACAACAAATAACCCAATTAGAAAATGGGCAAAAGACTTGAATAAACATTTTCCCAAGGAAGACAGACAAAAGGCCAACAGGTACAAGAAAAGGTGCTCTACATCGGGGAAATGCAAATCAAAACCAAAATGAGGGGCTTCCCTGGTGGCGCAGTGGTTGAGACTCCGCCTGCCGATGCAGGGGACGCGGGTTCGTGCCCCGGTCCGGGAAGATCCCACATGCCGCCGAGCGGCTGGGCCCGTGAGCCATGGCCGCTGAGCCTGCGCGTCCGGAGCCTGTGCTCCGCAACGGGAGAGGCCACAACAGTGAGAGGCCCGCGTACCGCAAAAAAAAAAAAAACCAAAATGAGCTAGCTGTCACCTCACACCTGTTAGGATGTCTATTATCTAAAAGACAAGAGGTCACAAATGCTGGTGAGGATATGGAGAAAAGGGGCCCTTGTGCACTATTTATATAGAAATAAACTGATGCAGCCACTATGAAAAAGAATATGGAGTTTCCTCAGAAATTAAAAATAGAGTTACCATATGATCTAGGAACCCCACTTCTAGGTATATATCCAAAGGAAACAAAATCATTATCTCAAAGAGAAATTGTACTTCAATGTTCATTGCAGCATTATCCGCAATAGCCGAGGTGTGAAAACGACATGTGTCTGTTGGCAGATTAATGGATACAGGCAATGTGGTCTGTGTATCCAATGGAATATCATTCGGCCTCAAAAAGGAAGGAAATCCTGTCCTTTTTGACAACATAGATGAATCTTGAGGGCATTATGCTAAGTGAAATAAGCCAGAGAGAGAAAGACAAATGTTGCATGATATCAATTAAGAGTGGAATCTAAAAAAGCTGAACTCAGAAAAACAGTGGAATAGTGATGCCCGGGGGTGAGAGGTGGGGGAAATGGGGACATGTTGGTAAAAGGGTACAAACTTTCAGTTATAAGATGACTAAGATGTGAGGATCTAATGTGTAGCAGGTTGACTGTAGTTGATAATATTGTATTGATCATTGAAATTTGCTGAGTACAGCTTATGTGTTCTCAACAACAACAAAAAGGTAAATATGTGAAGTGATGGACGTGTTAATTAACTCGATGGTGAGAATACTTTTACACTGTATACATATATCAGACCATCACTTTGTACACTTTAAGTACACTATAATTTTATTTGTCAGTGATACCTCGATAAAGCTGAAAAGAAAGGATCTATCTAGAGGTCTCTTTCACACAACTTACCAAGCCTGTGCTAAATCTCTGTCCCCTTAACCCCTTTTATTTCCTCTTCCAAGAACCTTTGCTCAGAGCCTCTTTTCCCTTTCTCAACCTTACATCAGCCAGAAAAATGACACATTTATAGCTAAGGGCTAGATTTAAAGACGATCCCCTGGGAGGGCAATGCAGGTGGGTGGTGGGTGAGACAGCCCTATTCCATCCATCTTCATTATTGGTGGGACTTAGCATCAACTTTTAAAGTTCATTTGTACCTTGAAGGCTGTTGGGCTTGATTCCTGTTTCCTTTCCCCTCCTCTGTAAAATTTCCATCAAGGATGTTGAAATTGCTTAATAGAAACACTAAAATTAAATTAATTAGATAACAAGGGGACATATGTGATAGTATAAGAACCAACTTTGGATTCAGATATATGCCCACTCCATCACTTTCCCACAAGTAACGAAACCCTTTAAATCTGATACCTTTTTAAAATTGAAGTATAGTTGATTTACAATGTTGTGTTAGTTTCTGGTGTACAGCTAAGTGATTCAGTTTTATATATAAAATACATATATATTCTTTTGCAAATTCTTTTCCATTATGGTTTATTACATTACTAAATCTGATACTTTTATCTCTAAACCAGAAATGAGAAAAGAGGTTTGTTGTAAATTGGCTAAGATGAGGCTCGCAAATTGGTACCTGGCACACAGAATACTACTTACATGTTGGCTATAATTGTTATTTGTCTTAGCCATCTTATTGTCAAACAAATGGGAGAGGGAAGTAGCAGAGTCAGACACATCTAGAGAGAATTCAAATGAGATCTTTTCTAATTTTAAAACTCGGTAATATATGATTTTTTTTTAAGGATGAAATCACTTCACCTCACCATTGGTGGGGTTATGATAGAAAAACAGCATCAAAAAAACCCCAAAACAGTGCCCATTTGAAGAACTGGAATTCCTAAAGCACTTTTAATTTCCAAGTGTGTGTGCTTTTCAAGGAGAACTCTCCAAGCACCTGTGGTATTAAGCATTTCTCTTTCAAGAGAGCAGCATGGTTCCTTTAAGGCATATCCTTTTGCATCATGCATTGCCACGGTGATTTTTCTCCTGATCCCAACATGTGTTCTTACATCGTGTTTAATTTAGGAAGATTAGAACCAATGATCAGCCCTAGCTCTCACCTGGATTCCTCATCATCTGTATTGTTGTATAAAGCTTTTGATGTTTTTGTACTTTAGATTTTTAAAAGTATTTCTGATTACCATTCAGGGCTCACAAAATTCAAGGATCACTTGCTTTCATAATCTTCCTCTTTTCCTAAATTGTCCCTAAATCCCATGAAATCACTTTTTCAATGTCTGTTTCCCTGATAGACATAAGATCTAAGGAAGCAAATTCTGAGTTGGTATTGTTTACCACTGTACCCCTAGCAGCTAACACACGGTGCCTAGTCCATAGCAGGAACTTGCTAATTATTTGTTAAATTGTTTTGAACTATTTTGTTTTTCCTACTCCACTGATTAAAAGCGATGCTATAAGCCACAGGGATAAGAACCCACAAGGAAAGACCATGACCTTTCCAGTTCTACACATCTGTAGTATTTGGCATCCTGGAAGATATTACTGGTAAACACCATGGATTTTGTTCACAAACACCCCACCCGGTGACTATAGGGAATACACCAAGCATCTTCAAAGACAGCAGCCGATGTCTTAGTTCTTAGGCTGAGATCAGAGACTTCGAGGAACTGGAATGATTCCCCTTCTTCGTGAAGACACTGCCCTGGGTCACTTTCCCAATGTTCCACTTCCTCTTGGGAATGTGGAGAATAGGAAAGGGGGTGGCAAGTTCCCAAGAGTCAAACAGCTAACCACTGGTTATTGTTCACTGTCCCACAAAGAATGCTTGCTTTCTTAGGCTTCTGTTTTGAGCCCTAAGAAATTGGAAATATCATTGGTCTTTACATGATTATGAGTCATTGACATTTCTTTGTAGTCAGGCCCTTTCTCCTTCCTTCTGCTGGGAGGTTTTGACAGGGAATAAGCAACTGTGAGAACCTTCCTGTCTGAAGGGCAGGGAGGGAGGCTACCATCCTGTGGGCAGTGAGGGGGGCTACCATCCTGTGGGCAGTGAGGGGACCGGTACAGATAAGCTTGCCTGGGGCACCCCAGACTCAGGGCCGGCTTCACACACTAAACCAGGACCTGCGTGATAATAAGTGCATTTTGGATCTACCTTCCAACCATAAAATGATCTCAGAATCAATTCCATTGAAATTTATCTTACTAAGCATTTGAGAGTTTCTTTTTCTTTCTTTTTTTAATATTTATTTATTTATATGGCTGCGCTTGGTCTTAGTTACAGCATGCGGGATCTTTTAGTTGCGGCATGCAGGGTCTAGTTCCTTGACCAGGGATAGAACCCTGGCCCCCTGCAGTGGGAGTATGGAGTCTTACCCACTGGACCGCCAGGGAAGTCCCTGGAGAATTTCTTTAAATCTTGAAGCTCAAAATGAGTCCCTCGGAGTTAGTTTGATGCACCCAGAATGTCAACTTCTTTTCCACAGCATTGTTACCTCTTAGTGCCCTTTACATATACACACACACATACGTGCGCCCACACACACACACACACACACACACACACACACACAGTTGATTTTGTTGTTAAGAGCATTGCATGCTAAGTTCTTCATATTTCCACAACATCATATGATGTTATTTAGGAACATAATAAGATATGCGTTAGGTGGAAACCTTCAGGCTCGAAGAAGTGACGTTTCCACGAAGATGGGCAGATCTAAAGAACGTGTGCCCTGAGCGTGATAAGAACTGGACCCAAGGCATCAGACCAAGTCACCCTTTTATCCTAGAGTCCAAGGTTCTGGAGTGCGAGGCATCCTCAGGAAGCAAAGTTTTAATAGGGTCACATTATCTGCAGTAAAACTTTTTCATTATGTATGACTTTCTAGAGTTCCAGTGTTTGGCAGCTGCGCTTGCCTTTTATGGAGATTCTCTGGAGCTGTCAGACGAGAGAAAAACTAATAATCATCCTGTATTACATCTTGGTGCTGGGACAACAGTTCTGAGGATGCCCGGGCTTTGAGATCGAGAGGCAGTGTTTCTTTGATTGTTTGTGGGAACCCTGCAGATATATAATTTCATTTATTAGAAGCAGAAAGCTTATAAAATTGTGTGAAACAACAGGTGCCAGGAGAAAAGCCAGAGGCTCTAAATGAGGTGCTTGGGCACTCTGCTCTGGAAAAAGCCGAGACGCAATCGGTGAGGTTTGCATTTCTCTTTAGACCCAAATCAATCAGAGTCTTTCCAACTGGATTATCTCAGCATGCGCCTGCCAGCAGTTTTCATCTAAAGTTATTGATGATTTTGCTTTTAACCAAGAAGCAAGACGAAGTGGAGAAAAATTGTGTGCGGTGCAAAGACTCAGAACAGGCAGGAATATAAGAAGCAGTTTAAAGGAAAAATAAATAATCAGACTATACCTAGTGACACTTCATTTGGCATCTTGGGAAGGGAAGTGTTATATATAATGAAATTTTCCAGATAAGGGCAGTTCATCCTTTTCACACCCAAACATTTAAACTGAAACCATATTCGATAGATAAACATAACAAACATCATATACACCCTTCTCTCTACCCACAAAGAGGAAAATTTCCGAAACCTTTTAAAAGTTTTCTTAACTACATACATATCTCTTCCATAACATGTAAGTATACATTAATTTAAATATTTCTTTGCATTCCCCACAGTTAGTGTCTACATTAAACAGAATGTACTATTCTTTTGCGGGTAAGAGACCTAGTTTGTTACGCATTTGTTATGAGTTATAGTTGATAGCCATGTGTAAAAAACGTAGGTGCGAAATATAATGATGTCAATGCATGGGCTTTATTTCCTGAATTTAGGTTTGGAGTTGAAATCTGGGAAAATCTGACTTGTAGATATATAGTAAAATATTACTTTACTCTGTGTGTGTGTGTTTTTAATTGGAAATGTCTGTGTGTCACTGAAGTGTGCCTACAAGACCACGAACATCTTTTCTCTGACTGGAGTCAGGCTAAATGCAGAGAAAACCCAGACATTTGCTGTGAACAGTGGGGAAGGGAAAATAAGAGATGTGTGTCTCGTTAACTTGGTCTCAGAGGTTAACATTCTGGGATTCTCCTGGCATGGTTTACTGAACCTTGGCCAGAATACCAAAGCCTACGGTCCAGGGAGATTGTGCCAGGAATCATCAGGACCAACAGTGACTGCGATCTCAGTAAGCACCAGGGTTCAGGAGGCTGCTGAGACCTGAAGGGAGCGGATATCATTACAAGGATGCTGTCCAAGTGGTCTTTGTATTAGGGATGCGCGGATGGCAGACATAACGCTTTTGAGTCATTTTATCCAAACAAAGATGTCATGGTCCTGTCTCCTAAACGATCCTAGAAACCCTCAGGCATTTTGGGCTGTGCCAAAGCAGCTCTAACCATCGTAACAGCCAACACCAAACACAGAACAACCTGGCCGGCCTTACTGCAGAGTCATGATTTCCTTGAAGCGTATATCGGGATATCGTGAATCTTGCAACAAGTGATAACAGCGGGGATGATGCCTTTAAATCCTCAGCCTTGGCTTCAACCACTTTCCTCTGTCTCTGTCACCCCTGAGGTCTTGAAATTGAATAAGGCAAAGCTTCCCCTTTCCCTCCCACTCCCCGCACTCCTTCACCCCAAGGGTGGGCTTGGTCCTGCTCGAGGTCCTTGAGCAAAGCTAACTGAGCGGAAGGCCCCTGCAGAGCCCTCATGTCTGCTCAAAGCCAGAACTCCTCTCCACCCATGACCAGGTGCCCGACATCCCCAGCTCAGCCCCCGGACGCCCCACGGTGAACGTTCATTGGCCCAATTCTCAAGTCTAGAAGTAAGAGGGCTTCTTCCCTCCTGGGTACCTGCAAACCACCCTCTCCAGGACTCAAGTTTGGCCTGGAGCACAGCTGCCTTCAAAAACTTCCAACAGAACAACCTTCCTGCATCCACAGTTGCCTAATTTCTCTGCCCTGATGCTCTGCCCAACGCACTCCCTTTTTTCCTTTTTTCCTCCCCTCCCTCCCGGTGCCAACTGCTTCTGCCAATCTCCAGAGATTCCTCCTGACTATTCCTCCCTGACTTCTCCAGGACCGGCCACTGTGTCTCAGGCGTGAGTTCCAAACGGTGACAGGGTCACTCTAAGAATGTGCGCCTCACTGGCATGGGGTCCTGTTTCACATTTTTCCATCCAAGGCATGTCCAGTCCTCACTGCTGTTGAGCTGCTGGCGGGCTTCCCTCCTGACTCACCGAGTCAGGCTGAGCTGCTTCCCAGGGCCTTTCTCAGGGATCACCTGCCCATTATCATTCTACCTGCAGCTTCATGGACCCATGGTGGCCTGATTCAATTCTAATATTAACCCAAACACCTCTGGGCTCTTTGTGTAATGTCACAGGCTTAATCTGTCTCCCTTAAAGACAAAACCATGACCAGAAAGTTTCATTTTCTTTTTCTTTTTTCTTTTTAATATTGACTGAAATCTAGAGAATTCTCATGAGGCTTGCTTAGGGAATTAATTGAAAGGAAATCACAGGCAACTTGCTATCTTTTCTGAGGTCTCAGAAGATATACCTATACTCTTCAGTTTACGGCTAGATTCTGTTAAATGACCAGCAAGCCAGCCCAGTTGTTAGAAAAGAAAAAATAAGTGAAACGATATACAAACTTGGGGAAAGGAAAGCAAACACATGTTGCCACTGTCATCACTAAAACCTGGATGGTTTCTTTATTTTGGATATTAGAAATATATAAAGTTCATATGCTGGAATATGTTATACAAGAATAGTTTCTGTTAAGGCAAGGTACTTACGAATGTGATAGATTGATAAAAATGGGCTTTAAGATTGATTTTACAGATGAAATCCTGTTGGACGGGATTGGTGAACAAAGTCAAAGGTAGAGGGAGAAAAAAAAACAAATAGTAAGAAGGAAGGAGAGTTAGGAAAAAAACAGCAAATCAAGGAGGAGGAAAAGTTTTAGGCTAATATCAAGAACAGAGACAGAAGGCATTGAGGTGTCACAGGAGTACCTGTAAACTTGGAAGCTTTATGAAAGTAAAGCAGAGAGTAAACCTGGCATCGGATCATTTGGTCCAAGGAGATAGCACAGATCCCAATTTACTTCAAAAACACAAACAATCTGAAAGGATCTCCTGTCCAGTTACAGGAAGGTACTTTCCAAAGAGAAAGAGTAAGTCCAAGGTCCATGCAGAAAGTTCCACCCTGTTGGGTTACATCAGTAATGGTGCATCAGCTAGACTCACATGTAATCTCCTTCCTTTGTCATTTCACTGTGACCCAAACATGAATCCAAGGGCTCACTCTCTCTAGATCATGGGAAAACAACACAAAATAAACAAACCTACAAAACCTAGATCCTGGTTCTTAGTGCCAAGATTCATGTTTCCTTTGTTCACGCATCCATTCACCCGTTTGACAAATATTTTTTGAGAGCCTGCCATATGTCAGGTCATACTATGCACCAGACCTACAAAGGTGGGCATAAGGATACAGTACCTATATGGTCACTTCCCATCACATAGGCCAGCCAGTGAATTGAAGGCCATTATGTTAATTCCAGTCCATCACAGAAGTAAATTCTACTATTTACTATTGTTCTAATAAAATCCAAGTACTGTGAGGC
This sequence comes from Neophocaena asiaeorientalis asiaeorientalis, assembly GCF_003031525.2. Taxonomy (NCBI): domain Eukaryota; kingdom Metazoa; phylum Chordata; class Mammalia; order Artiodactyla; family Phocoenidae; genus Neophocaena; species Neophocaena asiaeorientalis. The sequence continues at coordinate 1,015,489 of NW_020175788.1, forward strand.
TTGATGTCACCACAGCAAACTTTTAAATGATCGCACATACTATAATTTTATGTAAATAAGCTTCTTATGGGAAGAAAGACATACATTTTCAGAATAACAAATTCCCAAAATGTATCTTGGCATTCACAGTTTTCTGCTCGAGCTATATGTTGTACCCTTTTCCTCTCCCCATCTATGAGACGACCAAATAACTCATGGTGTTTTATACTTAGTTAAAAATCCTTCACATGTGAAGTATATATTTTATACATCTTCATTATTAAGCTGTGGACATTTCTAGCCTGATTTCATATCGAAGTTTTTCAAGGGAGCAGTGGGGGGAAAGTGATTTCATACCAATAGCATTTGAAGCGGTGTCCTCATCAAAGCTCTGAATCTATTAAATTACATCCAAAAAAAGTTTAATACTTATCTTGTCTTACTGACACTGTATCAGATGTGATCAGCTTTTAAGTCAAAACATTATGTTTCTAATTACACTATAAATGGCCTGAGGTCTGAGACTCAAAATGCTTCCTTCTAGCTCTGTATCTCCTTCCCCTAAAACAAAGTGTCCTCAGCCAGAATTTAGCTGGCCGGTTGGAGGATGATTCATGAGAGAGAATAGGATTCAACTTGGCTTTTCCGCTGGCTGCACAGAGCCCAAAAGAAGCCAAAATGTGTTTGTTTCCACAAAGCAAGCAGCTTTCACAAAGTGACACATGGGAGAGCAGCCGCAAGGAGGAAGATAGTCTGATATTTTCTCTGCAATACGGCCTGTTGATTCAACCGATATACGCATCTCTACTCAATAAGCAAACCGCACAAGATCAGGAAGGTTCCTCAAGAAAGCCTGGCAAAGCTGACCCAGTCTTCATCCACCGATGCTTAAGAGCTGAGAATTTGAGACAATTCTGTGATTAAACTCATCTCTGGTTCCAAAATCTGTTTTTAGGAAAGAGGTATTCAGCTCTTCCTGTGGTTTTCATAAAAAGATTATCATACTAAGTAAGTCGGACAGAGAAAGATATGTCATATGATAAAATCATAAAATATCACATGATATCATTTATATGTGGAATCTAAAAATATGATTCAAATGAACCTGCTTACAAAACAGAAACAGACTCACAGACATAGAAAACAAATGTATGCTTACCAAAGGGGAAACGTAGCGGGGAGGGATAAACTAGGAGTTTGGGATTAACAGATATACACTATTATATATAAAATAGATAATCAACAAAGACCTACCGTATAGCCCAGGGAACTCTACTCAGTATTCTGTAATAAACTAGATGGGAAAAGAATCTGAAAAGGAATAGATATATGTGTATATATAATTGAATCACTTTTGCTGAAAGTGAAACTAACACATTGTAAATCAACTATACTTCAAAATAAAATAAATTTTTTTTTTAATCCTCAAATATTGTGCTTATATTACTCAAAACGAGAATGAACAGCATTGACACACCTGTGACATCAGGCTGTCCCCACTGCTCCGAGGTGAACTTTCTGGCTGCCCTGGATGCCTGGTCACCTGCCTTACTCTAGAGAGCCTCCTAAAGCTAACTCAGTACCCTGTGCCAGGCCCTAATTATGCTCACAGACACACGATGTTTTCCTCCCAACGTACAGCAATTCCTCTCAAGGCAATTTGTTTCAATCATCGCCAGGGATAACAGCTGGTCCTTTCCCATCATACCTTGCAATTAACAACTTCTTCAAACCTTCCCTTTTTCAGGTTAAGTGGTCCCAACAGAATCAACCTCTCCTTCTCAGTACAGCTTTTTCTCCCTTGCCAGACCACAAGTTTCAGGCCGGCTGGGTGGCACCATTCTTAGCCATTCTACAACCAGACACTGTTCAGCAGTGTTGGGCTCACCGTAGGTGCTCAGGAAACGTCTGCTGAATTAAATCTTTTCAATTCTCCGATTATCGGTATTGTTCTTTAATGGACTCATTGTGCTTTTGTACCCATTACATCATCAAGGTGACCTATCAATACAGCCAAGATAACTGTTAAAATATTGAAATGCTTCCTAATCCCCAAAGTGCCCTCTTCCCAGGTACCCTGGCTTCTCACCCATGACTCTCTGGACCTTCCAGAAGTTTCCATAATCCAGGAGCTAAAGGGTTAACACCAGCTGCAGCAGGGTCAGGATGCTGCCCATTGGCCAGTGCCTAGCACACTGCATTGAACCAGTTTTGCAGTGTTTTACATACATTCCTGGCTCCAATGACATTAAAATCATTATATGATCGAGAATAGTACTGCAAGGGAGATACATTTAGATAATCAACCACAAGTGTTATCAAAAGAGCCTACTTTTCATTCATTGCATCTGAATCAATGGTTGATGTGCTGTGGCCAGAGGTGATACTTGAGCACAAATGCTTAGGATATCAGGGGACAGGAAGAGAAAGAACCCACCACTGTGGGGAACGTGGTGAAGGAGATTTGCATACCAAGATTCAGTCTATTCTACAAAGGACACCTTGAGAATATTGTCAAACTTTTAACATTTCCCTAAAGCACTACATTTATAGAAATAAAAGTTGACAACCTCTTCAAAACTTTGAGAAGAAACCCACTTGCTGAATAATTTACTAAGTTTTTTTTTTTAGGTCTGAGTTGACTTGGGTGTTTTCATTGTTCTGTTTTATTTTATTTTTACTTTTAATTTATGTTATGGGATCGTAGGAAAGTCACCAGAAAAGGAGCCAGAGTTGGAACAAGAAAATATATTCCCATCATTTGCTCCCTTTTTTTCCTCTCTGTGGAAGCACATAGGAAAACAAGTACTCTGTACATTACAGGCACCGAGAGAGACATTTGTTTTGCAGTTGGCAAAGGAAATGTTCTGAATTACTGCCTAAGAGACAAAATTTCTAGCAATAACCCTGTACATGGCCTCAAAACTACAGGTGTTGAGCACGTCTTTTATGGCAAGATAGTAGTAGGGGAAATGTGTGTGTCTTCCGTTACCTGACTTAGAAAATTTACATAAAGGATAAAAAAATTATAAAAGGCATCCTTCCATGCCAGCGCATATATAATTCTTTTAATGCCGCATGGTAATTCATTTTATGTAACATAATTAATTTAACTAATCTTTAATGGATGAACATTTGAATTGTTTCTAGTCTTTTCTTTTTACAGCCAAAGAACTGCAATGAATTTTTTGCATATATATCTGCATATATATTTTTTATTGATGAGTCTAAAGTTATGTGCATGTTTTTAATGAAAAAAGCAAGTCGTAGAAAATTACCTAGGCCATAATTGCATTTGTGTTGTATTTCCAAAGATATGTATATATTCATTTACGTACATGCTTGTAAAGAAGTCATATATTTCCGGAAGCAATATATATCTCACACAATCAAAGCAATCTGTATTTCACAGAAAACAAATCCAGAAACTGAGAAAAATTCAGTGCTACCATGAATTAAGGCTTAATTCCACACATATAGATCTTTCTCCAAAGCAGTTTGAAAAGTTTAGCTTTGCAACGAAGTAAAGCATAGAGACGAAGCTTTCAGGGATGATGATCTTCTAGGTTTGAAACCTCCCACACCATCAAGTGGCCTTGAAATGTTAAGTTCCTAAATCTTTCCTGGCCTCAGTTTCCTTACTGAAAAAACGGGGAAAAGTATACAGTACTTTTTAATTCATTAAATAATTGTGAGAGTTAATGAGGTAGTACATGCAGCACACAGCAGAGAGCCTGAGGGAAGCACTCAATGGATGTTAATTATGTCTATAGTACTATCATTGTCCTACAGAGGAAACTGCAAATCTACCAAAATAACAGTTGATAGTATCATTTTGATTGCACTGAGGTAAACACAATAGACAAATCAAATCTCTTCAATTGGAGAAAAGAACAAATATTAATAGCTGTACAAATAGTCAAGCTTCCCTAACCTGACATCTTCCACCTAAACAAGTTGGTGGACATTGTTCTCAATTATTTATCACAGCGAGTTACCACAGTGAGTCAATTTCAGTGGGTCAAGGCTCTGTAGTTCAGTGATAGGAGCCACAGTCTCCCCAGTTCAGCACTGTTCATTTGTGTTCAAAGTAGAGAAAGACATTAATGTTTTGACTATTCCAAGGAAAACATGGGAAGCTGCTCCAAACGAGCGAAGTTCCCCTCCACGCTTTCTTCATTGCTTCTGCCACTTCCTTTGTCTGTCCTGGTGCTGGATGCATCCTCCAGTACTGCGCCAGGTCCTGGGCCAGCCCACACTGTGTCCTCCCCAGGGTCTGTTCACAGCCTCCACCTCTTTGGACTCAGGCACCCAGGGCAGACCGCTTCCTTCCTGTTCTGTCCTCTTGTCTCCATCGGTTACCTGGAATCACCACTTCCTGACCATTTTGCTTTTGTTTGCGCTGTCATGTCCTGCTTTTCCATCCCCTTCCCAAAAATGGCATCTTGAACTGATGTGGGGTTGCTATCTTAAACCCCAAATATCCAAAGCATATGACCCCCCAAAAAAGAAGAAATAGTGTTTGGCAAGTGTTGGCTTCATACTTTACAAAGGGAGCTCCACTTCACCAAAGGAAGACAGATGGGAAACCCAGGATGGATGACACTGGCAGGCCTGGGCTTGCATGGATGCCTCATGCACGACTGTCTTCCATGTGATCTCACCCCATTTAATACTCAAAGATGCTTTTCCTTTGACTTACAAAGCAGCAAGTTCTTAATGCAAAATAAACACAGGAGCAGATCAAGTACAAAAACCAAATAAGCTCCCTTTGCAAATGTTACCCATTGTTAACATTCTTCCCATGCTTTTTGCTTATCCATCGGCTTTGCAAATATTTACTGAGCACCTGCTATGTGCTGGGCTCTGGGTTGATGCTGGGCATGCAGGAGTGGGAAAAGAAGATAGGACCTCTGCTGTCCTGGGATGTTCATTGTGGTGTGTGTGTGTGTGTGTGTGGCGGCGGGGAGACAGACAGTAAAAAAGAAAACAAATAAGTAAAGGAGGCAATTCTTAACAGAAGGTGAAGGGGGGGGAAGGTCCCCCACCCCAGGAGGTGTGACATGAGATAGAATGTGGGTTGGGGGCTTGGGCAGTGAAGGACTCAGGAGGGACATTCCAGGCAAGAGAGGAACAAGCATAAAGGCCGGGAATGGGGAAAGTTTATGGTGTTCAAGTGTCAGTAAAGCCATCAGTATGAGCTGAGCCTGGAGAGGGAGGCAGGGCCAGGCCACTCAGAGTTGGGAGGCCCGTTAAGGAGTGTGGGTATTATTCCAGGAACAATAGAAAACTGCTAAAGGAAGGAGCATGATTAGATTTCTGTGTTTAAGAACTCACACAGGCTGCTTCTGCTGAGAATGGACTTTAGGGAGACAAAAGTGGAATTAAGAAGCCACTTAATAAACTGCTCTCGTCCAGGCAGAAAAGGACGGCGTCCCCAGGGAAAGGACATGCAGGGCCCTGACCGGAGACTCCGATGCTGCGGACAGGGGGCCTTGCGTGGCTTGTGGTTATAAACAAACTGTTAAAGGGGATCATCTGAATTATGGACTGGGGAACCTTTTTCAATATTCACAGTGAGTGCTTCTTCTTGGATAAGGAAATAACATTTGGTTTGAAGCGTTTACCTCACCTTGGCTATAAAAGTGTACAATCAGTTTTACAACCAATCACTTGCTCTCTGCAGCCCCGGGGCACACATCTGTCGCTAAGTAATCAGGCTGCGGTTAACATGCAAAGGCCTCCAGGATGGGCCTAGATATTTGGTTAAACTTTATCCTGGGTGCGTCTGTGAGGAAGTTTCTGGATGAGATTAACATTTAAATCGGAGGACTGAGTAAAGCAGATTGCCCTCCTGGGGGCTGGTGGGGGGGTGCTCATCCAATCCACCGAAGGTCTGAAAAGAACAAAAGGCTGAGTGCGGGAGTGGGGGGGGGACTTGATTTCTTTGCCTCACTGTCTTTGAACTGTGACATGGGTCTCCTGCCTTCAGTCTCAGATGCGAACTACACCATTGACTCTCTGGGTCTCCAGCTCACCAACTATAGAGCTTTGGATTTCCCAACCTTCATAACTGCATGAGCCAACCCCTTTTAGCTGATACATACATACATACATACATACATACATACATACATACATACATACAGCGACTTCCCTGGTGGCGCAGTGGTTGAGGGTCTGCCTGCTAATGCAGGGGACACGGGTTCGAACTCTGGTCTGGGAAGATCCTACATGGCGCGGAGGGGCTGGGACCGTGAGCCACAACTGCTGAGCCTGTGCGTCTGGAGCCTGTGCTCTGCAGCAAGAGGGGCCGTGATAGTGAGAGGCCCGCGCACCGCGATGAAGAGTGGCCCCCGCTTGCCACAACTAGAGAAAGCCCTCGCACAGAAACGAAGACCCAACACAGCAAAAATAAATAAATTAATTAATAGGTACATACATACATATATACATGCATAGGATGGATAGATAGATGGATGGTTAGATGGATGGATGGTTGGACAAACGGAATAGACAGACGATAGGTAGGTAGATAGGGAGATAGAGAGATAGGATAGGTAAATAGATACATACATACATAGGATGAATGGATGGTTGGATGGATGGATGGATGGTTAGATGGATGGATGATTGGATGAACAGAATGGGTAGATGATAGATAGGTAGATAGATAGGAAGATCTGCAGATACATATCTCCCATTGGTTCTGTTTATCTATAGAACCCAGATTAATACAATGAGTATTCAGAAAGGAGTCTTTAAAAAAAACACAAACAAACAAACCAAAACTAGTGGATGTGGACTATGTATGACTAGTTCTACTTGCTGAGGTCAGAGAAACTGAAGTGGAAATGACCAGCTCCCATACTACCATCCTGCAGGAAAAGGTGAATGCAACAAAGAAACTTCAAAGATGCTAAAGGCTACAGAACCCAACAGAATAATGTCAGTGCAAAGAGCTGCAGTCACCTTTCCTGTACCTAAGTACTGCATATTTATACCCTAAATACTGGGTGCAGCTCAAAACGGTAAGTGACGGGGGCTGGGACTTGATAAAGATAAGGACTCCCCAGGAGACGCGAAAGAGGGAAGACCCAGGTCTGGGAATGGTTTTTCGTACAGTAATCCACATAGCAACAATTTCCCTTCTCTTTTGAGCTTCCCTGGAGACTAATTCTGGAAAACATTCTATTTGAGTGTTGCCTTTGGCAGAGAACAGTATCATTGGCAATGATGACAATTATCCTTGTCATTATTATCATGCCTTTTTTTTTTTTTTTTGGTGGTACGCGGGCCTCTCACTGCTGTGGCCTCTCCCGTTGCGGAGCACAGGCTCCGGACGCGCAGGCTCAGCGGCCACGGCTCACGGGCGCAGCCGCTCCGCGTCATGTGGGATCTTCCCGGACCGGGGCACGAACCTGCGTCCCCTGCACTGGCAGGCGGACTCTCAACCACTGCGCCACCAGGGAAGCCCTATCATGCCATTTTAAAAACAATTGTTTTATTTAAGAAAATTTTAATATGAGTATATTGAATATAGTTCTCTGTGCTATACACTAGGACCTTGTTGTTTATATTCAATATTTTATGATAAACCATAAGGGAAAAGAATATTTTTAAAATGTATGTATGTATAACTGAATCACCTTGCTGTACAGCAGAAATTAACAAACACAGTAAATCAGCTATACTTCAATAAAAAAATAAAATTTTTTTAAAAATTAAATTTTAAAAATTTTATTGCAGTATAATTGCAATATATAATTTTATTGCAGTATAATTGATTTACATTGATTCAGGTGTACAGTAAAGTGATTCCGTTATACATACATCTTTTTCAGATTCTTTTCTATTATAGGTTATTACAAGATATTGAATATAGCTCTCTGTGCTATACAGTAGGTCCTTGTTGTTTATTTTATACCTAGTAACTTGTACTCTGTTAATCCCAAACTCGCAATTCATCCCTCCCCCCCTTTCCCCTTTGGTAGCCATCATTATTGCCATAGTTTTATTTTTTCCCTCCAGCAGATGTTGTGCCCTTTTGGAGCTTATTTCAGGTAATTATCCTAACCATTCTGTGAGCTTGATACTATTGTTTCCCCTTTGAGATTGAGATTCTGAGAGGTTTAGGGAATTCTCTAGGGAGTGACAGGGTCAGCAGGATTCAAAGTCACATCTGCTGGACACATGAGCCTCCTCCCCTTTCCACCCTAACGTTGTGTCTTTATTCTAAATCCAGGGTAGGTGTAAGAGACGGAAGGGCATAAGCCTGCAGCAGAGATCAGCAAACGTCTTCTGCAAATGGCCAGAGAGTAAATATTTTAGACTCTGTGGGCCAGTCATGCTGTCCTATTCTGCGTTGTAGCCTGAAAGCAGCCTGAGACCATGAAGAAGTGAATGAGCATGGCTCTATTCCAATAAAGCTTTATTTATAAGAACAGACGGAAGGCCAGATTTGACCTTGGGCCGTGGTTATGCCAATTCAGTCTGTAAGAACAACCAAGAGGAGGAGTGCTGGCAGGAGTTGGAAGAACTTTGCAACAACAAATTAAAGACCCCGTCCTTAACCTCAGATGCTTTAAAATCTAGCAAGGAATGTCAGGCAACCCCGTCTAAAAAAAGAAGACTAGCGATTCATAGAAAGAAAAGAGAGGGAACTCTAAAATGCAAATAATGCAAATTATAGAAGTAATTTCTAGGGGGAAAGGAAAAAAAAGGATGCTCATCAGGCATCATTAAATTAGCCAAAGTGCCTTACACAAAGTAGGTGCAAAGCTGGGTCTGAGAGACCAGGTAGGGAGTAAATAGGAACAGAGAAGAGACTAGATCCTTCTGAACTCAGATTTCTGAAATTTACACAACAGAGAAGGTATAAAGAGACTTGAGAAGCACCATACAACTATGGATAAACAAGCAAAGACATTTGTGCCCTCAAGAAAAAAAGCACCTCATAAAATTTCATACCCCCATCCCGAGAGTGTCTACTAAAATAAATGTCATCTGCCCAGGCTAACACACTGATAAGACTGAATTATTAATTACGTTCTGAAAGTTTTCATTTGAAATGTTCTATGGGTTAATGCAATAATCCAATCCATTTCCTCAGTCTGTCCCTGCTCTTCTATCTCAGCTCCAATTTCAGCTCTGAATTGTAAAACAGGACTTGGTTTTATCTGGAGTGTCTCTCTCTACATAACCCAGTGCTCTCAGGCGTCATCATAAACCAGGGCCTGAAAGCCCAGAGAATCAGCTGGCAAAAGAGAGCAGGCTCAGTGTCATTTTCCTGCAAAGTAATTTCCAGATGGAAATTGGATGCAATTGCATGATGGGGCTTAACTTCCCTCTGCTTGAAGCACAGACTTAGCAGGCTCCAAATCCCCCGCTCCACGCCATGCAAATGCCTTTCAGGTGGCTGGGTCCCCTCGTAATGTCGAATTTCTACCACAGGAATATTGGGGTCTGGGCTGGGGTGGGGAAAGAGGTGCAGAGTTTTGGGGTCATCAAATGGTCTCCATCCTCAGCTCAAAGATGACCAGGTGCGAGAGCCAGAAAAATATCTTGGTGAAGTCAGGACAAACATATGATAAAAATACTGTACAGGAAAGGATGTCATCTCCCCTAAAAGAAAATATGATTGATTCAACTACCAAGTTAATGAGGCAGAATGGTCTGCCTGCCTGGGTTTACTGCATCTCCTCTTATGTTCAGACCCGTCCTGGGTTCCCTCACCTTGGTCCTGAGCTGTAATGGAGGTATTTGCCTTCTACTAGCATCGTGTTCTTAAATCACGTTGCCTTTCTCAATCAAATTTAATCTCAGAATCTACCTTAGTCGCCCGTGGAGCTCCATGTCTAATTGTATCAAAATGGAGTTTCTGAGTATCGTCCCATTATACTTCCATTTCTCTCTGTCCAGGAGCTGCATGCTGACTCACTTAGCTCAGATCCTAAGTCACTGAACACAGCTCTGTGCATCACGGTACCTGCTGGCTGTGTGTGGTTTCTGAGCGCTTGAAAGATGCCAATCTGAACTGAGATTTGCCGTGAGTGTAAAATACACACTGATTCAAAGACTTACTACAAATATAGAAGGTAGAAGACTGTGCCTAGTTCGTCCATCATTTTTATGTTGGGTGCATGTTGAAAAGATATTTAGGATACGCTGGTTTAAATAAAATATTTATATGAAGTTCACCTGTTTCCCTTAACTTTTTAACAGTGGCCCCTAGAAAAAATTAAAATGATATATTTGACTCATATATTCCTTTTCGGGGGTGCTGACCTAGGGTTACAGAATAAATAAGCAACTGGTAAACACAGCAAGCTCAGAGGTGCAGCTTCATGGCAGTAAACCAAGAGTATGTTCTGAGGGAGACAGTCTTCACCCAAGGCAAGGCGAATGCTTAAGTTATTCTCAAAACTGCCTTCTTTTCTGTCCTTGGCAAAAATTGGAATTGTTTTATAAATTAGTTGTATAACATTTGCTGTCATTTATTTATGAGTTAGTTTTGCCATGTCTGTCTTTAAAAGGAGGTTTTTCCTTGTTCCAATCATTCTCCCCTCTACATTGTGAGAGTCACAAAGGAAGGCCCCTGGGAGCTTCATCCTTGAATTCAAAGTTCATAAGACAGTGCCAGGCACTTAGGGCTTCTGAGCAAACATAGTTAAATGATAAACGTTGACCTCCTAGAGGGGTGGGATAGGAAAGGTGGGAGGGAGACGCAAGAGGGAGGAGATATGGGGATATACATATATGTATAGCTGATTCACTTTGTTATACAGCAGAAAGTCACACACCATTGTAAAGCAATTATACTCCAATAAAGATGTAGAAAAAAAATGATAAACGTTGAGTGAAATAATCTTTGCTGTTATAGGGTGTCAGTAGATACTTAGGTTATAGCAGCAAAAGTGGATCCGAATCATAATTTTTCCACTTAAAAAATGTAAAATAAAATCTTACTACAACAGATGAACTTAAAAAAAAATAAGGCCAAGCATTTTTTTTTAGGGCAGTGATTCTTGTAATGGGGTAAGATAGGATGGGGTCTTTCCAAACAAGACAGGCTACCCCATAGATCATTATTTCTCGTTATTGATGGAATTGCTTTGTCACGCTCAGGTATGATGAGCTGGGAGAAAAGGTTAAGAATAAGCATGTGGGTTTGATTCACTAAGTGCTATTTAGGATGTTTTCCCTTACCCTTAACTCCAAACCTTTAACTCCAATCCAAGCGGGGCCAACTTCACGAGCATACAACCTGGGCTTGCTTTGACAATCTGCTGTCTTGAAATTCTTAATAAATTTATCATTGAACTTGCATTTTATAAATGTAGTCCGATGGGACAATGGAGCACGCACGTGAGCAGAAATGTCCCATAGGCATGTCCCCCATTCATGGTTGCCCGTTAACATGTACCATTCATGATGCTTCATGAGCACAGAACTCCGGTTGATCCATAATTTGTGGGAGTTCAGCGAGATTTAAAATGAATGCACACGTCTATGATGAGTAAACAGGGATGCTGACAGCCCCAAGACGCCATCCTTTCTGTTCAGAAAAAACTTGCTTCTAATAAGGAAAGAAAGCAATGACAGCCTAAGAAATAAGAACAGCTAAGGAACCCGACTGTATCCTTTCTGCTCACGTTAAGCCCCTGTATTTGGAACCACTCACACTAAACATGACAACAAGGAAGGAAGGGAAAGGGGGGCAACCCAGAGTTCCTTTTCCTCTCACGTTTCCTTACTCAGCTGTAAGCTAAGGGTAGAGAGTGTTAGTAGAATGTGCATACGTCGTAGGGGAGGAAAAACCGCCCTTCTTCCCTTCTAGCTTCTTTGGCTAAACCCACTATTAAATTGACATGAGACAAATCAACAGGAGAAAAACAACTTTAATTTTGTACATGCTGGAGCTCATAAAAATATGGCACTCTCTGAAGTGACCAAAGCAGGCAGCTTTTTTACCTTTTAGATAAGGAAACAATAAATCTGTGAAGAATTGACAAAACAAAGGGGTTTAGGCTTGGGCTGGCAAATTAGTGAAGAAGTAGCAAGGTTTGTTTACACAGCCTTCTCAGCCTTGAACTTCCTATGGCTGGCCATAAGGATGCCGTCCACCCTCCTGATGCCCTGAGGGTTCCTTCCTTCCCATGGGAGATTTATTTCCTGCTTCCAGGGGAATGGGGGAAGGTCAGAGTGTCTTTGTACCTGCCGTTTCTTAAGTAACTTTAATTTTAAGTAACCCATATGCCAAGGCGGCATCTTTGGGGGTGGTATATTTTGCTTCCCTTCAATATCAAGAAGTGACATAAAAACAGTTGAGTTAGTTTTTGCTAGTTTTGTGCTGAATGCCCTCCAGGTACACACCTGTAGTTTAACAAGTTGGGTTCATTAGTCACTGCTGAGGAATTCCCGTGAAAATCACAGGCAGTCTTAGTAAGAGTGTGTTAGAACCCATTACAGGATGTGTGATCTGGTTGGGTGATTTGGGGGAGGGTTGTCAGAAAACAGGGCAAGACTCTGCGTGGCGACCTCAGTACATCTTATCTCTAGGAAGAGCAAAACTGAGTGAGGCCATAGCTGTAACTGGTTCACGCAGCAGTCACTCATTCAGCCACAGAGGGTGGTGTTGGGTACCTTGTGGGCTGCGCAGTGACCTGGTCAGAGAAGATGCTCTATGAGGTTGTTTATGTCCAACAACACACAGCTGAACTATAAGTGCTGGATCCATTTGTAGTAACATTGAGACCAAGCTTTGAAGTCACCAGTTCCCAGACGTCAAGGGAGGCCTTTTTCCTTTCTCATCCTCTCCCGTTAAGAAAAAAAAGACCCACGTGAACGGATAGGCTATTAAATCTGAATTGTGTGATCTTACTGCTTTTGCATGTGAATTAAATGCCCTGATATTTGCATTTAAAACTAGCACTGTACCAGACGAATGCTGAAACTCCTGCTCATTTAAATGTTTAAGGTTTTTAAATTTTAGATCAACATTAGACAGCAAATTAAAAACAAAAAGGCATGAGAAGTCAAGAGAGAGACTGTGGAGGAAAAGAAAAAGCTTTACATTTCAGTGCCTCTAATAACACTTTTTTCTGCTTTTTGAACAAGGGGCCCTGCGTTCTTATTTTGCCCTGGGTCCCGCACGTTGGGCAGCTGGCTCTCTCCCCAGTCCTTTATGTCTTTCAACCCTTGACAGTGCCCCCAAAGAGAAATGCTTAAATCTGATTTTCTTTTGTCCTTCAGAGATCACTAGAGGCTGCATGTTTCCCTAAGTCAGCATATGTTATAGGAGTTCAAATCCCTGCGGCTTCCTCTGAGGTGTGCACTTGGGTGGACAGAGCAGAGTCCACTGGCTTCCCCTGCTCTTTCCAGACCCTCGGACTGAAGTCCTTCTTTTCACGGGGTGGGAACAGGAGGTGTGGGGAGGCGACGGAAGGTGCGTTCCCCCCACCACAAGTGTTCCATCCTTGTGTCTGGGGAGAAGCGTGCCCTATCATTGCTGTGCTTTTCTGCTTGGGGATTTCTTTTTATTTCTCCTAAATCAAAGCTATCCAAGTTTCTACTCACTCTTCTGATCAATATCTTACTTACAAACAATTTTCGAGTCCTTATCCCCAGTTGCCCTAAAACTCCCTAGCTGCAGCCTCCTACTACATTTTTCTTTGATACAAATTTAGAGTGAATCTGAGTCTTTCCCTATCCCCTGCACAGAATATAGCCTTACAAAATAATTCAGAGAAAGGTCTTTGAGCGGAGAGTTAAAGTGACTTCATGCCACCCCAGATGAGACCAAACGGATAAACAGCCTTTGAAAGGTCCAGAGTTTATGGAGGAACGCTCCTTTTCTTTTTCTCAACAGAGCCATCTGCCCTGCTTACATGTAGATGTCTGAAGGCCTTTGCCCCACACACAAAGGGTCAACAGCAATGGGGGGAGACCTTGCCCAATGCTGTGCTCTTATCCCTGCAAATAGCTCTGACCTATCCTTATGGGTCACTATAATTAGCATGCGAGACAGCAGGCTCTTAATAAAAAGTCAGCAGCCTACTCATTGGGGTGAAGTGAACGAAGGAGGAAGTGGTACCCATCACCCACCCCTAAGTTCCATCCCATTCCTACGACATGATTCTCTCACCACCTGGACACCCTCTCCAGGTGGACCTGCCTGACAGCATATGTGGTCTATGGGACTTTTTTTTGGTACGCAGGCCTCCCACTGTTGTGGCCTCTCCCGTCGCGGAGCACAGACTCCGGACGCACAGGTTCAGCGGCCATGGCTCACAGGCCCAGCCGCTCCGCGGCATGTGGGATCTTCCCGGACCGGGGCACGAATCCGTGTCCCCTGCATCGGCAGGCGGACTCTCAACCACTGCGCCACCAGGGAAGCCCGGGACTTTTTTGTTTTAAGTGTAGTTGATTTACAATGTTGTCTTAGTTTCAGGTATACAGCAAAGTGATTCAGTTATATAATATATATATATATATTCTTTTATATATATCTATAGTTATATAGTTATAAATACATATAGTCTTTCTCAGATTCTTTTCCCATATAGGTTATTACAAGATATTGAGTATAGTTCTCTGTGCTGTACAGTAGGTCCTTGTAGATTATATGGGACTTTCTTGATTGCTACCCTTCAAAGTGGGGAGCCATGGGGTTTGTTGGGTCTCAATCAATTGTCATTGTGGGTGCCTACAGCAGCCCTCCACTCCCTACCCGTGACCAAGGCTTATGTCTCATACACATGTTCCACCCATTCCCCCACTCCCAGCCCTTTCCAGCCCTTTATCAGTCATCGAAAGATGGAACCGCCCTCACTCAACCATACCTCTGTTATTTCACAAGCCCCAGTTTTCTCCCCTCGGACGGAGCGTTAGGTCTTATTGGCTCAACTACCTTCACTTAGCAGTCAGGCAGGACCCAGGATAACCCATCCCCAGCAGCTACTCCCGAGGCATCCCACATCTGAACCTTGATTTCCCCATCCAGACCGTGAACCCAGTGAACGCTCGGGCTCGGAGGGCTGCTGTGAGAAGTGACTGTAGAGCGGAGAGGGCTCGGGATCGCTTCTCAGTCAGCCTCACTGCTCAGGCAGCCCAACCTGGGATCAGGGCTTCCAGAACACACTAGCCCTGTGAGTATTTGTTTCACAATCAAGGAGGGGGTGCATAGACACCAAGTAATAGGTGAAGTCTTAGCTCGATCCTATTGGGACTGCATACTCAGAATTAATAGTGGAAAGAAATTATTTAGTAACACATACACTGCCCACCCTGGTTTTCTGACTTTCTCTGAAATCTGCTTGGGGTCCTACTTTTTCATTTTTATCTTAATTATTAAAAGACTATGTGTTTGCAGTAGAAACTTCAAACACACAGTATATACAGAAGTAACAAATAATTGTCTTCCTGTGCCCCGTTGCCTCACTGGCACACATTATTTGAACCTTTTCAACATGCACACACACACTCATGAGAGAAAATACACACACCCACACTTAACACATCATTTTTAACAAAGCTCGTACATGTATTGTACTGGCTCCTCCAATTGCTTTTTCAGGGAGAGGGGAGAACACTGAAGAATTAAAGGATGATCTTCTACATATCAAAATGCAGGTGTTGCTGGTATTGCTGGCATCCTCTAAGAGCCTAGAAGATGTTCTTAGGGGCAAATATTAGTATAACATCTCCCCACGATTGTCCCCATTTCCGCTAGTAACAATAACATGTAAGATATCCAGGAAGATCAAAATAATCATTGCTGATTTAAGGGCAAATAATTTTGGAGCCAGAGGAGATGAAGCAATGGAGCCGAAAGGGCTTGCATTATGGCTTCTGAAATTCGTCATCCAGAAAAAAAAAAACCTAGACGATTTGACTAGGTTTTTTTTTGTTTTGACTCATTGCTTGAGCCATAGTGACACTTGCTACACATTCAGCCGGGGACCTTGTCCAGGGCCCTAGTCCTCAAGGAGAAATCCGGAAGGCACGAGGCTCAAAGCCCTGGATCCGTTCGCTGCTGGCCGTGCCACGAACCCCCTTTTCTGCCAGCTTTTCTCTGAGCAGAGCTGTGCCCGGCCAGCCCCCAGGGACTGAAACAGCATCTAACAAAAACAAATGCTTCCTTCTATTCCTTTAAACACCGCGGAAAGACTGGTATCATCAAAAATGAAAATGCTATTCTGAAGGGGAAGAACTTTTTATTTTTTTTGTTTGTTTGTTTTCTATTGAAGCAGAGTTGATTTACCATATTATGTTACCTTCAGGTGGACAGCATAGTGATTCAATATTCTTATAGATTAGACTCCACTTAAAATTATTGGCTATATTCCCTGTGCTGTAATCACATCCCTGTATCTTCTTTTTTTTTTTTTTTAACATCTTTACTGGAGTATAATTGCTTTACAATGGTGTGTTAGTTTCTGCTGTATAACAAAGTGAATCAGCTATACATATACATATATCCCCATATCTCCTCCCTCTTGCGTCTCCCTCCCACCTTCCCTATCCCACCCCTCTAGGTGGACACAGAGCACCGAGCTGCTCTCCCTGTGCTATGTGGCTGCTTCCCACTATCTATTTTACATTTGGTAGTATATGTAAGTTCATGCCACTCTCTCACTTTGTCCCAGCTTACCCTTCCCCCTCCTGTGTCCTCAAGTCCATTCTCTACATCTGCGTCTTTATTCCTGTCCTGCCCCTAGGTTCTTCAGAACCAATTTTTTTTTTTTTTTAGACTCCATATATATGTGTTGGCATACGGTATTTGTTTTTCTCTTTCTGACTTACTTCACTCTGTATGACAGTCTCTAGGTCCATCCACCTCACTACAAATAACTCAATTTCGTTTCTTTTTATGGCTGAGTAATATTCCATTGTATATATGTGCCACATCTTCTTTATCCATTCATCTGTCAGTGGACACTTAGGTTGCCTCCATATCCTGGCTATTGTAAATAGTGCTGCAATGAACGTCATGGTACATGACTCTTTTTGAATTATGGTTTTCGCAGGGTATACGCCCAGTAGTGGGATTGCTGGGTCATATGGTAGTTCTAATTTTAGTTTTTTAAGGAACCTCCATACTGTTCTGCATAGTGGTGAAAAATCCTTTTTAAAGGCCATTGAGTACAAATTGCCTGACTAGTTGCTAGTGAAGGGTTTCAGTTAATACCTAAATTTGCTCCAGCTTAGCTGGAGGCTCTCTCTGAAGCAAGACTTCTCATTGTTGGGCTGTTTGTTCAAACACAAGGCAAGCCAGGAGCAATTTATTAGTAAAATTCCATCTAATATGGTGACTACGCATTCTTGCTGGTGGGAATGAATTGGATTTGTCAGGGCTGGTATTTTGCCAACACAAATCCCTGGGATCCCAGCTCCTCTTAGCATGGCTAACTTCGCATTGACTCATAGGCTCCGGAGTCAGATCTTTTTCTAGGAAAACCTTCTTTGACTCTGTTCTCTGTGGATTAATCAAGAATAAACATCCCTATATCCCCAGGATTTCTCTGATCTATCAGACGCTCTTTGTGACCCTGGGGCTGGGAGGGCGGGTGATATTGGTATGAAGCATGGTATTTTTTTCTTGCTTATTTTTATATACAGGGAGCTAATTTCTCTTGAAAGGCAAGATTCTGATTCTGAAAGAGCTGTCTGCTGCATGTCCCCACAAAAACTATAATTATACTAAAATCTACTGCTGCCCACCTGCCCCCAGTTCTAAGAGGGCAGAGAGGGCTTCATCTTTCCCACAATGCTTTTCTTATCCCCAATGCGGAGCCCCTGACTGGCACATGGTGAGTGAATGAATGAATGAGTGAACAAATGATAGTTTCCTGGGCGTGATCATAGGCAGCGGAGGTAGATGGTGGAAGGAGGAATGCAACATGATTGGTTCTTCCAAATATAACATTTTTCTCTATTTCTTTTTTTTTATTGGAGTATAGTTGATTTAGAGTGTTGCATTAGTTTCAGGTATACAGCGAAGTGATTCAGATATAGATATCTCTCTATATATTTCTTTTTCAGATTCTTTTCCATTATAAGTTTTTACAAGGTATTGAGTATAGTTCCCTGTGCTATACAGTAGGTCCTTGTTGTTTACCTATTTTATATATAGTAGTGTGTATCTGTTAGTTCCATACTCCTAAGTTATTGCTCCCCCCTCCTTTCCCCTTTGGTAGCCATAAATTTGTTTTCTATGTCTGTGAGTCTGTTTCTGTTCTGTAAATAAGTTCATTTGTATCATTTATTAGACTCCACATATAAGTGACATCATACGATACCAAATAAAACATGTTTTAAGTAATGTCTGTCCGTGCCAGGTTTGGGCTTCCTTGCTCCTAGTTGATCCTTTTTCTTGCCACAGCTTGTGGTGAGATTGGTCCTTGGAAACCATTTTTTCACCCCATTATTGTATATATGAGGAATCTGATGCCTAAAGAGGTAAAGTTACTTATTCAGGAGAACACGCTAGTCAGTTTTCATGATATTTTATGACATTATACATCTTTATAAGTTGGTTTTCTGTGAAAGCTCAAAGTTGTGCTGTAGACTGGCGATCTTCTGTCTTTAATAACCAGAACATTTGAATTATCAGAAAACAATGCTCCCTCCCTATGGTGGCTAGCAGAGGATTTATAGACTATGGATTCATCAACTCTGACACCAGGTGATTGAAAAACACACAATTATTTTATGCACTACTAAGAAGAAAA
This sequence comes from Neophocaena asiaeorientalis asiaeorientalis, assembly GCF_003031525.2. NCBI lineage: Eukaryota > Metazoa > Chordata > Mammalia > Artiodactyla > Phocoenidae > Neophocaena > Neophocaena asiaeorientalis. Next base: position 1,034,202 of record NW_020175788.1, read on the forward strand.
CATACTGCAAACATAAAGTTTTTTTTACTACTTATAAGTTTCAGGTTATACTTATTGTAAGAGCTCTTTTAGATTTACTTATGCATCTAAAAATAATGTATTGGTCTTTGTTTATACCTTAAAAGGAAAATATAACTAAAATAAATTGGTTATGGAATTTCAAAAATGTCTTCTTATTCAGGAAACGTGCTTTTATATTACTTTTTAACTCGATCATTGATGGGCAGCTTTAGCTGTGACACTGTCATTTGTGCCATTAAAGGCATCCATGTTAAATTAACTATATTTCAATAAAATAAGTTTTAAAAAATCAACTATACTTTAATAAAATAAATTTTTAAAAAATTTTAAAGCATCGATGATACAGTTTTCTCTAAACCAAAGAAGTCCTCCACAATGGTCTCAGATGTTCTTTCCAACCACTGCTTACCTTTCCATGAGTTTTGATGTGAGTGCTTTCTTGCTTGGCTGGTGTGATGGGAAGTCCTCTTGCAGGGTCTCAGAAAGAGCCCCCCTCTCTGAGTGCACGTGTCCTCCTGCAGATCCCGGCAAGCACTGGCTTGTTGCTTTGTGAGAACATGAGGAATTTCGGTCACTCCTTTAATGACAAATAATTGTTTTCCTAATACCAAATCTGTGCCGCCCGTCTCTGTTTGCCTGCCCTTCTTTGTACTCAGTAACTTTTTGCTTTAATGACAAATCATAGCATCATCTTCTTAGAGACTTTCTAAGCACCCATTAAACACATCTGGTTGCAGCAATTCATATAACACAATGGAAGTGCCGGATATATGAAGCGCTATGACCAAGAGTGTGTAAAAGCAATGACAGCTTAATTGGGACTGCAACTTGGTCCGGCAATGACTGAACAATCGCAGTGATTGTAAGATGCATCCTGATTTCTGCTGCGTTAAAATGGGCAGTGGTAGGGAGGGGGTCGGGGTGGGGGGGTGGAATGTGCACCTTAGAAATTATGATACCCAGAAATCACTTCAGCCTGTGTCAGGGTTTTTCCCTGGGAAACTCACCGGGAAAACTCCAACTCATGAAGGTAGGATTTGACATTCCACTTACAATTAGCAAAGTGCTAAAACATCTGCCAAAGAGAAGGCAATCAAAGCAGTTTTTGTTGTTTTTTTTTTTGCGATTCGCGGATCTCACTGTTGCGGCCGCTCCCGTTGCGGAGCACAGGCTCCGGACGTGCAGGCTCAGCGGCCATGGCTCACGAGCCCTGCCGCGCCGCGGCATGTGGGATCTTCCCGGACCGGGGCACGAACCCGTGTCCCCTGCATCGGCAGGCGGACTCTCAACCACTGCGCCACCAGGGAAGCCCCAAGGCAGTTTTTAAAAAGATGTTTGCAAGGCCATAACAGAATTTCTCAACACTGGCTGCACATTAGACTCGATGGAGGAATTTTAGAAGAAGAAGAGTTAAAAAAAAAATAGTACTAGCCCCAAACAAATTGAATCTCACACTAGCTTCGGCAGCACATATACTAAAACTGACACAGTACAAAGATTAGCACGGCCCCTGCCCAAGGATGATGGGCAAATTCATGAAGCATTCCATATTTTTAATAATTTTAAAAAAAAAATCAGAATCTCTAGGGGTGGGCCCAGGCATCAGGTCATTTTGAAGAGACCTCTAGGGAGTCCTAGTCTGCCATCCAGTTAGGGAACCACTGATAGGAAGATAAGAAATTTCCTGGATTTCCAAAAAGCCAAATTCCTAGTATGTCTCAGGCACAATTAAGAGCGATCCACCTTCCTTGGAAACATCTGGATATAGCAGCAGGCAGGTCTAGGGTTTACTTCATCTGGGCCTGCATGGTGTGGGCACTTTTTTCCCCTCCTCTTTCTTTCCTCTTTTTTTCCCCTCCCTCTTTTTAATGCCAGCTTGGCAATCTCGCAGCACAGATCTATTTCAGCACAATGACACACTGAGTTTTAAACCTTTCAAACTGTGTTATTCACAACCATGAATGTCCTATCATGAATAGAAAATAGACTTTCTGGGATTCTCTGAACTCAGACCCTTGACCGTGTGTCATTTCTGAGTCCTCCCTGGCCGTTCCCTCTGCTGGGCTGGTCACTTTCGCCCTTGACTTCCGTCTGCCCCACCTTGATGTCCACCCCTTTCCTCCGCTGGCTCCGAGGAGGGACAGGACATGAAGGGCAGCTCCTTGAGGCTCTTCAGGATTCCAGTGTCTCTTGTAGTTGAATCTCTTGATAGCTGCAGACAATATATGGTGTAGATCAAAAAGGAGGGCACCAGTGTTCAAGGCCAGTGACAGCGGTGTACATTACCCCACACCGTGTACATATTGGCATGTGTCTAACAAGGGGTTTTGATTTTCCATCACAGAAGAAAAGATGTGCTTTCTAGAAAGATCCCACAGCCTCTTCATCTCCCTACCCCTTCATCTCTTGGATTTTTTTTTTTGGTAGGTTTATTTTTTAAGCGTACAAACCCTGCATAATGAGGAAAGCGAAAACACTCTGATTGAGAGACTTTCGGCTAAAGAGGGGAGCTCTTGGGGGCATTGCTCAAACTTCATCCTCCGAATGCCATCAGTATATTTTCAAAGAAAACAGACCATAATGGGCTTTGTTTTTTCAACTTCCATTGAGATTTTTATGGAAGAGGTGCTCTGGGAGTCTCTGCATATTTTATTTAGATTTTGACAGTATAATTTAAATAATGATCTAGGGAATTCCTTGGCAGTCCAGTGGTTAGGACTCAGTGCTTTCACTGCCAGGGCCCGGGGTTCGATCCCTGGTGGGGGAACTAAGACCCCACAAGCTGCATGGGACTGCCAAAAAAATCTTTTTTAATTAAAAAAAAATAAAAAAGAATGATCTATTGAAGAGAATTAAATCATCATGGCACTTGAAGGTGATCCATTCTGCATCTCTTCTTGAGATCCTCGGTCAGTGGTGAGTTTCTTTTTCTCTTAACAGATGTAGGACACCTTTTTCTTTGTGTTAAGTTTTTCATAAGACGAATAAACTAGACATGGTAAGACGTATCACAATCAGAAAAAGAGAAAACTCTATCACCTGAAATCTCTTCTCTCTACTCTTCTTCACACTTGGATGAATTTTCTTAACAACCCATGGCTTTCAGGACAGACTAGAGTTCATGTGAGTGACACATAGTGAGATATATTTTGCGGTGACTTCTTAACAATCTGTACAGTTATACATAATGTACTTTAAGTTTAAAAAAGTCACGTTAGAATAGATATGTTGCTACCACTTCTTGTATGAGATTGAGAGCAACGCTTACCCTCTTTAGGCTGCAGTGTCCTCGTTTATAAAAAGAGATATTTATAGTATCTACTTCATGGGGTTTTGTGAAGATTACAATGAATATAAAATAGGGAGCTAATTGCTGGGCATTCGGTTCAGCTAGGCAAGGAACGGTAGTTAGATGTTGTCATTATTACTTTTGTTATTATCAGCCAAGCTCTTTCTCTATCTCCATCCCTTTTTCTCCTCACATGCTGTAGGTAAAAAGAAAGTACAAAGAGTAGATTTTTTCAGAATGAAATCCTGCCTTTGAGGCAACATGGATAGGCCTAGAGGGTATTATGCTTAGTGAAATAAGTCAGGCAGAGAAAGACAATTACCCTACCATATCACTTATGTGTGAATCTAAAAATAAAACAAACAAATGTGTGTAGCAAAAGAGAAACAGACTTGCAGATCTAGAGAACAAACCAGTGGTTTCCAGTGGGGAGAGGGAAGGGGGGAGGGGCAAGATAGGGGTAAGGGATTAAGAGGTACAAACTATTATGTATAAAATAGATAAGTAACAGGATATAACGTACAACCCAGGGAATTATAGCCATTACAAACAGATTATAATGGAGCATAATCTGTACAGATACTGAATCACTAGGCTATATACCTGCAACTAATATAATATTGTAAATCAACTGTATTTCAATTAAAGAAAGAAATTAATTTTAAAAAGAGTAGATTTTTCCATAACCGAAACTTTACCTACTCATCCTTTGGATGGGATCCTCAACAGAGAGACAGAATTCACAGACCACAGTTAACCTGTCTTTGAATCTGAATCTTTTACTGCCTACAAATCGTCTGATTTGAGACAGTACACCAAAGGATTTGAAGGCTTTTGAGGGTTCCCTTCTGGCGAGCTCACTAGAGTCCTCACCCAAATCTTCACTCAGAATTCCCTAACAGTAATTCACTCTGTGTTCACATAGCAATTTGTAGTTTTCAAGCATTGTTACTTTACATGTCAACTTTAGAACATTCCAACAATATCTCACTAATATATTAATAAGTAAATTAATTAGCATATCATTAATACTGTTTGTCATGGAAGAAAGTTAAGAAACCAAGAATTTAGGTGACCTGACCATGGACCCTCAGTTACTGTGAGATTTGTGGAACAAATTGTATATCCCATGTTTTCTCCAACACATACTGTTATTCCCAGCAGTGAGTTCAAAATGACTTTATTAATCTCAACCAGGCAGACACTCGGCTAAGCACCCCTAGATTATCTTTTTAATCTTAAAGTTATTGAGCGTTGCTATGGGGACACGGCCGCCTTGCAATATCCTTTCGCTGCAGGGCATAGCCCATAACATAAAATCCGCAAAGCATTCCGATGCCTGATGTGGACATTTGGTTGAAACCTCTTCCCACTTACACCTGTAGATATTCACCTGACGATGAATAGCAAAATGGACTTGCTTTTTTGTTTTGCCTCTTCTTTTCCTACTTGACATTTCTTGAAACTGACAAAAAGCCAGGGGTAACAAAAGGCAAGAGGAGAAAGTATGGAATGTGTAGATAAGGAGCAGAGTGAAAAAGAGACCTGGTTAATTCACTCAAAGGGTCATAACTCCCTCCCCACTGAGGTCTTCGATTTGATGTCGAGCCAGCTCTAGGGTCTCCTGAACAGTTGATGGTGTGCCAGCCTTCAGGGTAGAACACCCCTTCTCTGGAGAAAATCATCGCGGTTGGCAGTGGCCTGATGGGTCCACCCATGATGACATCTGTGCTCCTATTTATAACTCAAGGGTATACCCTCCTTTTCCATCTGAGCTGTTAGCTTTTTAAAATACTTAAAAACCAATCAGCAACTAAATTGCATCTGAAGAGCTATTTCAATTATAGGATGGAGGCAGTTCCTCGGCAACTGAAGTATTTAAGAGCTGCAAAAAGTAATGTTCATTTTAATGCTGATTTGCAGGGTATAATACACTTTGTAATTCATTTAAATGTATTCTGTGTGTTTTCTTCTAGCTGAAGGCGCAGCGGCAGTCCTTTGAATCATCATAGAACTACACGTTTAAAGTTTTTTTTAATAGAAAAGTATTTAAAACCTAAGAAAATAAACTGAGTTAAGACATAATTGGTTGGAATCGGAAGGTAGATTGGGTCCTTTTCCTTGAATAACATCACTTAAAAGCACTCCTGTGGGATGATTCTGACTCCTGAGAGAGACAACCTGGAGTTTGGATCATACCAAATAAAAATCTCATCTAAAATTGCTTTTTTCTTGTTGCCAGACTAGATAGAAGCTATACTATTGGTCAGAGGCTACTGACTTGGCAGGTAAGTCCAGGAGCTTCAGTGCCTCCATGGATGATAAGCTTTAAAACTGAGTTCATCAAACATAAACGTTTTGCCCCAGAGCCCAGCAAGCTGTACCTCAGTCGACAGCCCAAAAGACGTGAGGTCAGCGGAGCAAACAGTTGCTTTTGTTCCGTAGTTGCCACGACAGAGATTAAATGGATGCGTGAGGGAAAGTGTGTGGCTACAGGCCGCAGAAAGAGGTCCGAGGTGGAAGTACCCAGCCTGGGTCCCCTCTCTGTGGTCTTGAACGAGAGACTCCGGGAAGGACAGATTTCAGCCACAGAGCATCCATGTGCCGTCACCTCGTCCAGGGCCTTCATTCTTTCACACAGCAGATGAGGGACCAACATCCTGACACGGAACTACTGCAGATTCACAGAAAGAGGCAGGTCCCTAAGCAGCCCCCAGCAGCGTGGGGGAAGTGACACTCCCCTGCTTTGTTCTGTAGCCACCTGAAAACAAATGAGCATACGCTTCTCTATGCTATCCAGTGTGGCATGGGGTTATTGCCAACTTTTGATCAGTCCCAGATTTGGTGTCACGTGTGTTGGATTGGCTGGGGTTGCATTTGAACCAATGAGTTGCCCGGAATGATGACATGCTGTGCCCTCCCCTGACTTGTCTCCTGAAGTTTATTCTTCCCATTCCCTGAAGTCAATGTGCTTATAAACTGAGCCAATCAATACACCTAAGGCAGAGCTCTTCCAGAGCCCACCTAGGGGGCCGCCCTCTTCTGGGACATCACTGCTGTTGCGGACAGGCGGGTCCCAGGCGGAGAATTGCAGAGGCCATTTATTTACTGAATGTTAACTGAGCACTGACTCTAACTGCATTTGGCACAGGGCTATCGGGAAGTGTAGGATGGGCGAGCTACAGCCTCATTCTTCAAAGAGAACCAAGTCCAAGGATTGGAAATCGGGGGGGACTCCATGTTGCTTATGGAAAAATAAGATTTCCTGGGGCTTCGAGGAGTGGTTACGGGATGTAGCTGAACTCAGACATCACAATTAAAAACGCAGTTTGGAATAGGCTATGAACATCCATCTGGGGTGGCCTCTCCCGACTCTCCACACTGAAGAAGCAGAAAGCTCAAGGATGTAAAGGACCTCAGGCTGGCTCGTACGCTGGTCTGAGCATCTGGGTTACCTTTAGTCACTTCTGCTGGGTAACTGGAGCCTGTATGTTTTTCACGGAGCCATTACACTGGAGCCCTCTCTACCCTGAGCCCCAAAGGGTCCCCTTCCCCCCCAGCAAACATGACATTGTCACAGCGTGCCCTGCCCATGGGACCTCTGTTTTCAGGCCTTCTATAAGGAAACCATTGAGCCTGCCTCGGAGCTGTACACAGTGGTGGCTTTCATTTAAATACCCACTGCTCTTCCTGCCAGCACCGGGGAACAGAGAGCGCTATTTATACACATCCTGGTGTCAATTTCCACAGCAAGGAGGTGAGGCTGGTTTCTGATGTATGCCTTTCCAGCCAGCTGTCCCCCAGTCATTTTGCACATGCTGGCATGACATTTCCCTCCAGCCAATTGAATCCTGAAAAGTTTTGTTTCTTTCACACGTGAATAAAAAAGAAGTCTTTGACGTGCAGCATCCCTCGCTCCTCATAAAGCTGTAACTTCACAGGCTGTATCTAATTTGTACTCGTATAGTTAATTATGAGTTAATGTTAATGGTTTAAGAGGATGATACCAAGTACCCAGCAATAGGAAAGGGAAGTTATTGTTAAATAAAAACCTGGATAACGGCATGGACCAATGACGGATATGTGGACAAGGGGGGAGACATAATCTGTGTCCTCGAGAAACTTAAACTGTTATAAATCATAGCAAATCTCTAAGGTTCTCTGGAGATTCAGTACAGCCAGAGCTGCGGCTCCAGAGCAGGAATAACCGCCCACAGCCGCATCCTGTCAGTCTGCACAAGCCCTGGGTCTTTCTGTTTAGATAGTTCTGTTAGTGAATTTTGCTCTGTGGGGAACTTTGAGGAATTTAAATCACATATCGTGACATGGCTGAGAATATATGAAATATATTGCTATAGAAATGAAAGCTATTCTAATTGTGACAGTTTTTAACTTATTTGAAAAGCACCTGCCATACACACAACGAAAGTAATATTTTAATTTTAGACCCCAAGGCAGAAGAAGAGGCTCAGGACAGAACAGAATTCTACCCACGCCCTCGCTTTGTAAACATGTTCAACAAATACTCACTGAATAAATAAGCAAATGAACGAACAGACGAGCCTTGAGCACAGGGATTAAAACAGTATTTAGAACTTTTCTGAGAATGGAAGAATTTAAGTAGGATTCCATAGCACCCCAAATGGCAGGGGCAAAATTTCTTGATTACAATGCTATGAAGACCCAGATGGCTCTCAAATTTTCTACGTTAGTCTGAATTGATGAAGAGTTAGAAGCAAGTTATGACAATATTTGCTACAAAACTGGACAGCCCAGAGAACTGACCAAAACGATCACGAAGTTCTATTGATAGCGCCTCCAAAAATACTGTAAAATTATCATCTCTTTCTTATTACAAAAGATTTCAGGGACACAGAAAAGCATAGTGAATGAGCTCTGTTAAATGGAACATTTAAGTAAAGCCTTTAGAATAAGAGGTGAAGCTCCTGCTTCTCCTTCCCTAGTCCTTGTACCCACCCCCCTTTTCGAGAAATGATCACTTTCACGAAATTGATGTTAATCGTCCTAGGAATTTTTTAAAAATCAAATTTACTTGCAGATGTAATCCATAAATTATGCATTGTTTTGCATCATTTTTTAGCTTTTTAAATAAATACTACCGTACCATACGTATTTTTCCCTAACTTGCTTTTCATACTTGTGTTTGGGGGGATTTATCCACGTTGATTTATGTAGCTCAAAGAAATTTATTTTAACTGATGTGTAGTATTTATTGTACCTTATGAATATGCCATAACTTACACCTCCATTTTCCTGGTGCCATACATTTTAGTTACTTTTTTTTTTTTTTTTTTTTTTTTTTTTGCTATTGCAAACAGGCCTTTCTGACCATTCCTGTTTATGTTTCCTTGAGCATACAACCAAGGGTAGCCCCGGGGCAGTGGTTTTCAACCCTGCCTTCATATAAGAAAGCTTTAAGAAAAATACCCAAACTGAGCCTGACGTCAAAGATTCTGATTTAATTTGTCTAGGGTCTAGTGATAGAAGACAGAAAATGAACAAAGGTATAGATTAGGAAATATCTGGTGGTGATACGAGACACAAGGAAAATAAAACAAGGGAATCCTATAGAGCCTTTATCCAGGGAAGAGCATCCCTTGGAGGTGACATTGAAGCTCAGATGAGTGACCCAGGGGTCACTGTGAGAAGACCTCAGAGAAAGAAGTTTCCTGCGAGAGGACATGGCTGGAGGAGGCTTGTCATTTTGAGAAACAGGAAGTCAGTATGTCTGCTACCCTGCTGCTGACGGTGTAGGGCCAAGGCAGGAATACCAGTACAGGCCCGTGTACCACACACTTAAATATTTAAAGGCCATAAGTTAAGCAAACTTTTGAGGAATATATGTTCTATATTCCTACTTTAACAAATACACCTTCATAATGACAAAATTAAAAATATGGGTAGAGCTAAGGTCTCTATCTGATGGAAAGTCATCAAAATACCAATGAAAACTAAATTTTATCGTTACTGCACACACGTGGGTGTACTCCGGATGGACCAAGGATGCTTGAATGAGTGATAAAATAAAGATATAAATAAGTTATAAATTATTTTATAGTTTTCCATTTAGCTTATTTTGTTGGCTTTATTTCAAGTGAAATCATTATTATGTTGTTATAATCAAAAGTCACATAATTTGTTATTGACAGTAATGATCTAAAGGATTAAAGGTAAAACATATTTTTACTTAAGAGATACACAATTTAAATTTATTTTCATTAAAGCATAAATGAAATGTAAAACGTTTTAATTAAAAAAATTTTTTTAATTATATATTTTCCGAAAGGTTATTTTTCTTTTAATTATAAGTGATAATTAGCCAATATCAAAATATTTATTCAAAATTATTTGTTAAGAGACTTCCCTAGTGCGGGCTTCCCTGGTGGCATAGTGGTTGAGAGTCCACAACAGTGAGAGGCCTGCGTACCGCAAAAAAAAAAAAAAAAAAAAAAGACTTCCCTAGTGGTCCAGTGGTTAGGACTCCACCCTCCCCTTTATTGTGTTTCCCTGGGGCAGGGTAAGCTTTACCTGAATAAAATATGATTTTTTAAAAAACGAATGAAATGAAAAATTTCAACTTGCTTATTTATAATGTGAGTAAAATAAATAATTCTGCAAGTGAGATACTTTTATATATTAAGTGAAAAAAAAATTGCCCAGGCATCAAAACTTTCTCAGATAGTGGGTTTGGAACAGCATCTCTAGAGAGCAGCAGTGCAGGACAGAGACGAGTATCTACAAACCTAAGTCTAACCAGAAACACTTGTGCCCAGAATGCTGACCTTAAGGCTGAGAACTTGCAGGAGGAGTTGCTTGAAAATAGATGGTTAATGATGTTTTCTATTACAGATGAGAATGTAGATAACATCTCCCAATAGACCTGCATTTCTTCATGCTTCCAGTCAGAAATTTGATATGATCAAAGTCTGATAGAAACTTTTGGACGTGATGCCTATGATAGGTACACATATCAGGGCATGACCTACTATCCTGTATTGAGAAAAGTCCTGAACATTTTAAGGTGGACTCATCCAAAGTAGTAAACTGGATTACGATATGGCTCCCGGAATGGTCATGGTTAATATTTTAGTACTTGCTATAGTACTAAAGTCCAAGATGGTAACAGCGTGCAAAGCCTTTGTCGTTAGCTATTTGTTAACTCATTCGCCCAGGAATAATTTTGTACTAAAACTTTCATATACACAACACCATGAATACTGCTTGCCCCTAGCCTAAAACTACAGACCATTCCTGTTTATTAGACTCAGAGATGGCAGGATGCCAGGGATTTGGTTTTGCCATGGTGACAGAGATTTTTATTAGCTTTTGGGGGAAAATAGGCATGTTAGTATAATTCAAAGAAAAACCTCACCACCTTTCACCAACATATACCCCAGTTTCCCTTCCTGAAATCCATTTCCTGAAATGAAAGTGAAACATTTCCAAAATTATAGACTTGAGAACTGAACAGCAAAAAAATGCTCAGATTTTAAACTTTAGAACATGAACTAACGTGGTTCAATTCACACTCAGGTGTAAAATTCATAATTTGAATAAAAGCTACAAATGGAAATCACTGTCCTACACTCCAAAGAAAAGTAAATGCAATGATGTTAGAAAAGCAGAATATTGCAAAAAGAGTCATTGCTTTGAAAAACAATCACTGTGCAAGAATCTTTCTGCATTTAGAATCCCTACATTTGTGAACAGCTGTTTTTCGTTATAAAACTAAATGTCGCAGCCCGTTAAAGGACTTAACATTAAACACGGAACACAAGACTTGACGTTGTCATCGTAATACCAAAAAAAAAAAAAAAAAAAAAACCCCAACAAGAGACGTGGTCAGGTTTCTATGTCCTAATCCAAAGTATAATGAGTTAACAAAATAAAAATACATAAAATATAAACTGAAATGTGTAATGAATTACATATTCAAATATATGCATATGTTAATTTTCAATTTCAAATTGATGCTGTTCTATATTACACATATTTCTGTTGTGACTTTACAACAGCACATCTGGAAAAACAGAGAAAGATCGAATATATTTCTGGCCACCGATTTTTCTTGTTATCAATCCATTGCACTGATTTATTTCTACCTTCCAGGCCCTGTAGACACCTGAGTGCATGATCCCTGCTCTAGACCATGAGTTCATCACGGACAGACCCTGGCAGTGTATTATTCAACCAGCTTCCCACTTTGTCCATCTATGATCCATCTGTGATTTAACAAATATTTCTTGGTCACCTGCTAGCTACCTAGCACTGTAGGTCGTGCTGCAGTAACAAAAATGGATAAGACAATTCCTGTCTCCTGGACCTCAGATTCCTATATTCAGTAAATGTTTAAATTGAATTGATTGGCTGTCTTAGTCCTACCATGGCCCAAAGAGTTCTGAGTTACACAATCTGTAGAACCCCAAGACTGTTAGTCGCAAACATGGCAGGTAATAAAACAGCTTATAAAATTCATCCCCCAAGAGAGAAATTATTCCTGTCTGTGGGATTTGATTTGTGAAAGCATCTGGCACAATGGGAAGCATTGAGTTTTGCATTCAGGGTGACAAAATGTAAGTCCCTGAAGCTAATGAGTAAATTTACATATACGCTCATTCACCTGAGTTCCTCCAGTCCAAACCCTTTCCAATTTTGCTGCAGGAAAGTAAGCTTTTCCCAAGAGACACAGTTGAAAATAGGTCTGAACGAACATGGCTTTTGTCTTTGCTGGCATATGAATCTGTTTCTGTCTTTCTTATCACGTTTAAAATCCAAAGGATTGTGCTTCTAATCTCGGTGCCTTCAGTGACCACAGTTACAGCAGTGATGGTGGTACCTTTTCCCCACACATAAACTTCCCTTTAGCTTAATTGTCTTTTAAGACACAGCTGGCCTGATGTCACAGGAACTAGAATGGCGGCTCATCGCTGAGCTGGGGAGTTGCATTAGATTTAAAGGCAGGGATGAGAATGAGAGATGACATAGAAGTCTTTGAGGCTGAAACGGCAAATATACAAATAAACGTACACATTCTTCCAGTCTTAACTATTTTAGAGTCTTCTTAAATATTTACATGTTTAAGATTTTACGGTCTTCTTAAATATTTTAAGAGATATTTAATTTCTCATCTTTAATTAGCCCAGAAGGATAGAGATATGGTCTTTGGTCTCCCATAATTTTCAGTTATTTACTAAAATTCTTCTTCCACTCTGTTCATTCAACCTGGTTGAATTCTAATATAATTCAATGTTATTTCAACGGCATTTTATCAAGTACCCATTCCATGCCAGGTCCTGTTGACAGGAAGCGTCGGAGACAGGAGAGCACCTAGAAAGGCTTCCCATCAGAGACAGAATGAGGAACGAACAGAATTTATTAAGTGAAAAAGGTGAGACATGAAACACAGGCAATTCGATCAGCATGTTCAAAAGTGCAAAACAATGAAATATCACGGCAGGCAAAAAGAAAATATAAATCTTTTGAATGGCTGGTACAGCAGAAAAATAGCAGGCTGGGGGTTGGGTGGGAGCTGGGACTTCAACAGGTCTGAGCTCCAATCACTGTTCCAGGGAGGGCTTGCTTCAGAGCCACCAAGGGGGATTTTTTTATATATATATAAAAGCAACATGGGCTTCCCTGGTGGCGCAGTGGTTGAGAGTCCGTCTGCCGATGCAGGGGACACGGGTTCGTGCCCCGGTCCGGGAAGATCCCACATGCCGCGGAGCGGCTGGGTCCGTGAGCCGTGGCCGCTGAGCCTGCGCGTCCGGAGCCTGTGCTCCGGCAACGCGAGAGGCCACAACAGTGAGAGGCCTGCGTACCGCAAAAAAATAAAAAAAAAAAAAAAGCAACAAAACTTATTTATTTTCTGGGCAGGACACCTGGTGATTCAGGTTCAGAAGGCGTGGGATTGGAGCCCAAAAATATTTATTTTTTGAAATCCTTTCCAAGTTCCAATTCAAGATGGCAGCTGAGCACAAGGCTTTTTCTTCCTCCTCCTGTGTCTCCCCAAACCCCACTGAAATTATCGTAAGAAGGACCAAGATGCATTAGCCACAGCAGTGAGGAGAACAGAAAAACTGCAAAGGGGCCAGAGCTAATAATCTCTTGCTTAAAGTTAGAAAGAGGATAGAAGCACATTGAAAGCGAAAACCCAGCGTTGGGAGCTATGGTCCTCCACCTTGGGAGAAGGATGCTGTAAAAGCCATGGTTTCTGGCAGAGTTACAGAGAAGCTTCCAAATTGGTGTAAGTCAGAGTGGCTAAGGAATAATGTCACAAAAATAAAATCAAATGATGAGAGGAGTGTCTAGGGAACAGCTGAACCCTCCTCTTCCACCTCAGGAGATTAGCTGGCAGTCTGGCTCTTAATGACCTGGAATAGGTGCTCTTTGAAAGAAATGTATTTGAGAAATCCAAGAGATACTATTTCTAGCCCGATGAATTTCTCCCCAGCTGAAATAACCAGACCAGCACGGAAGAGAAGCCTCCCCCCATTTTCCTCGGGAGCTTGGAAGTGAGAATACACTCACCCCCTCCAAGTACCCGTGTCCCACAGACCTCATGAGGGATGGAGAAGAAAGTGGGGAAGGAGATGGGAAAGGAACCCGTGCTCATAGCTGTTGCGTTACACCCATGGGGCACTCATTATCCAAGCTCTTCATGGCCATTTCTGTTAATGTATTAGGGGGCCATAAGAACTTTAACACAGAGCCCCAAACATCCCAGCCTCTCTGAGGGTGTCCCTTCTTCTCTGCTACTGCAAACAGTGGCAGTGGGAATCAAACTTTCCTTTTAAATTAGATCTCTCTGAAAAGGAGGCATTCTCTGATAGGTAGAGTGATCTAAAAAAGACCCAAATTCCCATGTGCAATTTCTTTTTACTATCCTTGTTTGTTCACTGGAGAAGGGAAGAAACCAACATTTGCTAGAAGAACCCAGCACTCGATCTGGTCCCATAGGGTAGAGGTGGCCAGGAGTCCAGGTTTCGATGTTCTAAGAGCATCTGGTCCATCGTATGAAGCTCAGCACCCAGAGAATCCAGGCCCAGGCAGCTTTTCAAAACTGGTGTGAAACTCTCCCCAGTCACTGGCTAGAGAGCGACTAAACGTCCTTCCTCGGGAGAGCCACTGACAAGTATGTGGGTGGGGTCTCGGAGCTCCATCCAAATGGGCTGAGATCACCCGTCCCAACAGGAGGACCACAGGGAAAGGAGTAGACGAGGCAGAAGCCCTGTCACCTGAACTGGACAACATAACATGCATAACACTGATGCAGCAGAAACGCCACAGATCTAATGCACAGTCTGCTTGCGATTTCCACCACCCGCCCCACGTGGGTTCCAATCTGGGAAACGGGTCCCACTTTGGACACAACGGGTTAGAAAAGTCTCACTGAACCTCTGGCTTGAAAGTCCTCTGTGATGTCAGATGAGAGAGAGCTCTCATTCTCTTGTACTGAGAAATTAAGTCGCTTTAGGGCTGGGGGAAGGAGAGTCCCTAATTTTTTCTTGAAAATAAAAACATGTTGAATGCAATTGTGTTTAATGCCCTTGGCTCTACACTGAGGGCTTGTGGCCTGTTTTCAGACCACAACCTTCTGTTCTTTCTTCCCCAAGCTCGCATTCCGCCAGCCTTTGCCCGAGGACTGTGGATGTTCATGTGTTTGATGGGAAAGAAGAGAGCTTGGTGGTGGTGGGGGGTGTGGACTGGGAGAGAGCTGAATCCCCCTTTGCGTGTGTCTCTAACGTGTTTATTTCTGGTCAGTTCTGACCTCCTGTCCAGCTTTTTCAGAATCATCTCTTGCTCACAAACTTGGCTTTGCTGATCAATGAATGAGCCACTTTTTAGCCTACAGTCTGCGTAGGAAACCTCAACAGCTCAGGGCCCAAGGCAAATGGGTCCACTACATTTGTACAACGTCCAACCACACCCATCTCCACAGTGGAGATCACCGGCTCCTGTCTTGGGCCATCCAATAAAGAGAACTCGTTGTGCTCAGGACTTCTTTCTCCATTTTGATCTCTCAAGGCATTCCACGTGGATGCTTTTTTGTTTTCACATTTAAAATCCATTTTCTCTCTCTGGGGAGACTCCCCAAGACCATGGCTCAGAGTCCACCTTCATACACTCTTTGCTGTCAAACCACCAGGCGCACAGGCATTACTTTTAATGTCTGTTTGTATAAGTCTGCCCTGAAATTTCAAAAATTTCAAAATACAATGGAATCTCTCACATGGGGAGATGGCACTTGTAAAGTGGTCCTTTTGTGAACCCCAGGGAAATAACAGAATCTTCACCTCCATTCTGAGGCTGCAGCCAGCTGCTACCTTGGTTACAGCGGTGTGGGTTCTTAACAAGCTCTTACTTTGAATGGGCTGTTTATGTTCTGTTTACGAGGGGAATCTAGGTGTGATGCCCACTGACCACGGGAGAGCTGGACTCAGTGAGGCCCTTTCTTTGCACTAAATGTGCTTGATGGGAATCTTTCTCAGTCTCCTTAGAGCAATAATGCAAGTGATAAGAGCTCCGGTTGGTGTGAAATAAATTGGACCCTGAGTATCTCCATCTCCTCATGCAGAGACAGATTAGCCAGTTCTATAGATAGAAGCCCACCTCCTCTAAGCTTGGGGTGGGGGCCTGGGTGTCCGAGTGCCGCCCACTCCCACCAACGGCTGAGGGTGCTCACAGCTCTCCACCGTAATCTCCCCCTGGGCCGAGGCTGCAAGCCCCGGGCCCAGATCGGTGGGTCAGGAGCTTCTAGATAATTTCAGAACCTCCTGTAGGATTGCTACCGACATTCTCGCCCTGTCAACTGTTCAGTCTTGAGACTTGCAGGGGGAGGAAATGTCACAAGATGTATCCCTTCACCCACCCATAGGTGCTTCTGTCAGAAATTACCCTTCGTAACAGGAGAGAGAGATGGTAAAGCTGAACAAGTAATACAGTGATGGAGGCAGGCTGAAAAATACCAACCCAGAGAGGAAGAAAAGCCAGAAACCAAGGGTCAGCTGGGAGGTTGGAAGCTAAAAGACCGTATCAATGAAGGCACGGATGCTGAAGTGTGGGAGTCTATAAGTCGAAGTTACAAAAGAGGAGGGATGGTTTTTAAATTATCTGCACGTTGTTTGACACCCACCGCCTGCCCCCCCCCCCCAGTGGGTGAGGTCTAATTTCTCTCTTCTTGAAGATGGACCAGCCTCTGTGAAGTGCTTGTGATGATAACATGCAGCAGAAGTGACACTCTGCCTTCCGGGGCTGGGTTTCTGCTTGGTCTCTCTCTCGGGACACTAGCTCTGGAGCTCTGAGCCATCATATAAGAAACTGGCCACCACGAAGCCACCGTGCTGGAGACCACGTGGAGGTAGCTATGTTTGGGGAACCCCCAGTGTTCCAGCCTCCAGTTTCTTGAGTCTTCCCAGCCCAGCTGCCAAGCAGATGAACAAGCCTTCAGATTCTAGCCCCCAGCTTCAAAAGGCTGAGGCTAAAGGGGAGTGAAGCAGAAACAGACTCTCTCCCTCCCCAGCCCTGCCCAGAGGGCAGTTTCTGAGCATAAATTTTGTTTTAAGCCACTGAGGATTGGAGTGGATACTTCCCTAGTCACAGAACTGGGCTGGAGGGGATGATGATTAAATAAGCAAAGATGGAGGCCATTTAAGTTAATTTACTTTCCCTGAACGAAGATGTGGGAAGATTCGGGATGATATGGTCCCTTGCGGAGGTTCTGACACACTCTCATGACTGACAGCAGAAGGACTATGAAAAATATTATTGCATTGCTTGTCTTTTCTTTTAGTCATGTAAATATTATATGCAACTCCGGAGAATAACATTCCAAAAAACACCCAGAATTCCCAGCCCCTGGCACTGATAGCTATTTTCATTTTAGGTGATATTCCTTTTTGTCCTTTTCCTGAATTTCTGTTCTATTTCTGCCCTGACTCTACTACTTACCCATTGATCCCTTGGTTATTGGCTGTCTACCTGGTCTTTAGGTTCTGTTGCCCTTGGGATTCCCAAACCCTGCATTCAGATCATGAACCAGCCCCAGATTATGCATAGAGATTAGGGCCCCAGAACTTTGTTTCCAGGATTGACCCAATACATGCACCTGTATGCTCCCAGGGCCTCTGTACCCGTGACCCTGGACGCTCTTCCTTGGATAAAGATAGACAAGGCGTTTAATAATTAAGTTTGTGATCAGACAAAAAGCAAGGAGGACTAGCTAATGTATTTAGTGGAAGAATCAGCATTCTGAAGGCTTTGGCCATTATAGGCAATCTATGTATGTTGAGTACGTGAATTGAGACAGGCTAGAACTTTGGGCCGAAATGAAGTTTAATGGGGATAGACGCAATGCCAAGTACATGATGGGAAAGAACTATTTTTTCAGATTAAAAAAAGATGTGGGGCTTCCCTGGTGGCACAGTGGTTGAGAGTCCGCCTGCCAATGCAGGGGATGTGGGTTCGTGCCCCAGTCTGGGAAGAAACAGCAGTGAGAGGCCTGTGTACCGCAAAAAAAAAAAAAAAAAGATGTGATTGAATCATCCATACATGTACATATATCCCCTCTTTTTTGGATTTCCTTCCCATTTAAGTCACCACACAGCACCAAGTAGACTTCCCTGTGCTATACAGTAGGTTCTCAGTAATTATCTATTTTATACATAGAAGTGTATTATAAGTCAACCCCAATCTCCCAATTCATCCCACCCTGCCTTTTCCCCCTTGGTATCCATGCATTTGTTCTCTACGTCTGTGTCTCTATTTCTGCTTTGCAAATAAGATCGTCTATACCATTTTTCTAGATTCCACATATGTGTGTTAATATACGATGTTTGTTTTTCTCTTTCTGACTTACTTCACTCTGTATGACAGTCTCTAGGTCCACCCATGTCTCTGCAAATGACACAATTTTGTTCTTTTTTATGGCTGAGTAATATTCCATTGTATATATGTACCACATCTTTATCCATTCCTCTGCTGATGGACCTTTAAGTTGCTTCCATGTCCTGGCTATTGTAAATAGAGCTGCAATGAACATTGTGGT
This sequence comes from Neophocaena asiaeorientalis asiaeorientalis, assembly GCF_003031525.2. NCBI lineage: Eukaryota > Metazoa > Chordata > Mammalia > Artiodactyla > Phocoenidae > Neophocaena > Neophocaena asiaeorientalis. Next base: position 1,052,576 of record NW_020175788.1, read on the forward strand.
ACATGACTCTTTATGAATTATGGTTTTCTCAGGATATATGCCCAATGATGGGATTTCTGAGTCATATGGCAGTTCTAGTTTAAGTTGTTTAAGGAGCGTCCATACTGTTCTCCATAGTGGCTGTATCAATTTACTTTCCCACCAAGAGGAGTAAGAGGGTTCCCTTTTCTCCACACCCTCTCCAGGATTTATTGTTTGTAGATTTTTTTGATGATGGCCATCCTGACCAGCAGATAGTGACAGAGAAGTGTAAAGCAATTATACTCCAATAAAGAAGAAAGAAAAGAAACACATTTAAAATTGAAAAAAATTAAAAAGATCTGGTTGTTTAACCCATAAATTCAGTATAAGTCCAAAGTTAGCTGGGTCTCCCCAGAGCTTAATTAACACATTTTCAGGCTGCAGACATAGAATGCTAGTGTCAAAAAAGCGGAAGCAATGAGCTGACTCCATTTTGCACTGGTAACATTCTCTCTATGACATTGTATTACATTCTGAACATGATATTTTAAGAGGGCCCTTTAAGAGAAATCATACCAACCTGGATTGCATTCAGAGAAAAATTATGAAGAAAGATCAGAGTCGGAAAATCACACTATGTAGGGATGAACTAAAGGAAACAAGAGACTTTGTGTGGAAACATGGAGACCCAGGGGAGAAATGAATTTTATGAAGTTTTCCTGGGCAATGCATTCTTTTGTTCTAAATTCTCTTGAAAGCATCAGTAAGATCAACATTACTTGTCTGCATTCATAGGACCAGATTTGGAGCATGGGGGTGGGATATGTGAACCCTGAGTCTAGACTCAAGGTGGGCACAGAGTAAAAGGGATGCTCCCTCACCTTTAAGACTGATAGAAGATGGCTTTGGGGTGGTAAATGGAAAACCAAAATTAAACAAAATGGAATAAGACAGAATTCCAGTCCATGTGGAACATGGGAAGAAGCTAGAACAAGACAGTGTATGTATATAGGGTCTCTCTCTCTTTTTTTTTTTTCTGTGATAGTCTATGAAATACTTTTGAACAAAGATTCAAGTGTCACAGCCCCATGTGGGAAAGGCATTCAAGGCCCATTTTTCCCTGGTCCAGTGTGCAGATGACTTAGGAAAAGGGGAAAAAGGTTTGTTGGAGAGAGGAAGGGAAAGGAAGGATAGAGAATCTGTCAGTGAAACTTATTACCTTAGCTTGCATTTTGGTGAGTTTGTGTACGTGAATGCCCCATCTGCGGAGAAAATCCACCAGAGATTGTCGGTGATTCATCGTGATGAGAGGCCTCATGTTTTCACCTCCTCCCGGCTGCAGGGAAGGGACCCCACTTTTCTAAGAGAAAAATCAATGGCCTCCCTAAGCTGCCTGGTATCCAGCTCTCATTTTCTAAGAGCTGAGGATAAAAATCACACCTCTGGGCACTAAGCCTTTGGAGCACACACCTGGCACTGAACGGCCTCCTCAATGCAGTATCAGAGATCTCAGCTCAGTTCCCTCCGCTGCTCTTGAGAAACTAAATGTCCTTGACAACATCGCATCCTTTCCTGCTGTCACCTCTCTCCAGCCTTAACCACCCCCAAGATAATCTCTCTCTTTTCCTTCTTGGAGGAAAAACTGTCAGCTGTCTTCTTTAAGTTAACCCTTTCCCATCTTCCCCAGGCCCCTTCATTTATCTTCACAAAACTCATGTCCCATTTCGTTTCTTGTTTCTCATCCTCCCGAAACTCAGGGCTGCCTGTGGCTTTAAGGCTCCCTTCACTTGATTTCTAACTACCTGTCCTGACTTTTCGCCACCTGTTTGACTGCCCAGGTCTCTGTTTTCTTTGCTGGTTCCTTTACTGTACTGCTGGTACTGTACTGTAAGATTAAAAGTGTTTTCTTTATTTTTTGTGTTTGTTTTTTATGTATTATTTGTGTGAAAAGTATTATAAACCTATTACAGTACAGTACTATAAAGCTGATTGTGTTAGTTGGGTACCTAGGCTAACTTTGTTGGACTTACGAACAAATTGGACCTGGGAACGCACTTTCGGAACGGAACTTGTTCATATGTAGGGGACTTGCTGTAATGATTTTTAAAGCCGGACCTGGAGGAGATCATCAAAGCAGTAGGTCATAGAGAAGAGACCCAAGGACTTAGCCTGGAGTATTTCAACATTTAGAAGACTGGAAGGGAAATTCCCTGGCGGTCCAGTGGTTAGGACTCTGTGTTTTCAGTGCCAAGGGCCCAGGTTCAATCCGTGGTCGGGGAACTAAGATCCCATAAGTCACACAGCACGGCCGAAAAAAAAAAAAAAAGACTGGAAGATGAGGAGAAACCAGCAAAAGAGATTAAGAAGAAACAACCAGTGGGATAAAAGGAATAAGTACATATTCCTATGTATTTATAAATACATATGTATATAAATCACATACCTTGTATAGTGAGTGAATATACACGTATCAAACACAATGGGTGAGTCAAATGCAGCGGCAGTGAATTACTGTTCAATTACACATTTAATAGATAGCATCGCATTTAATCAGGAAAGGAAGAAATCCATTGTGGAAAGTAACAGTCATGGTTTTATCTGAAAGGCAGTGACCCAAAGGCGATGGTACACATTTAATAACTCTTGGAGGGAAATATCACTTGCCCTTTACAAAAGAAAGAAAATAAAGTCATAAAAGATTGTCACCTACGTGGGAAGCAATTAGGATGAAATCGTTTAAATGAACTTTATTTTCTTTGCAGAATCTACTTGTCCTTAAAGGACCTCTAAATGTCATTTTTCCCTCCAGGCAAATGTGTCTTTAAATCCCCATTTCTGCCTGACCCTTTTCTGTGATAAGGCATCTACAGGGATACACTTTGTTCTAAATCTCACACTTTCTTTGCTAAGCTTCCATCCTTTCTCTGGCACCAGTGAAGGGCAATAAAGCTCTGGGAATATGCTATTAAGAGCAGCCCACTGCTTTGCTCCTCACTTTATGGGTAATAAGAAAATATCTTCTTATGTTGGTAATTTTGATAGCATAAAGCCGATCTCAGCAAACGTTTTCTGTAAAGGGTCAGCTCGTAAATTTTTGGGGCTTTCCGGGCCCTATTCTCTCTTTGATAACTACCCATCTCAGCTGTTACAGAGTGTAAGTGAGAAGATAACAAAGGAAGGGTGTGGCTGAGTTCTGGTAACACGTTATTTACAAAAGCAGGCTGCAGATCAGATTCAGTTCCGGGTCTGTGCAGTTTGCTGGACCCTGGCACAGACCACAGACCAACCCCTTTGTACTTTAGTCCCCTGTTCATCCTCGGGGACCAATTCCAATACCGTAATGATCTCCACACAGTGGAGGAAAAGCAAAGCTGAACATTTCCATGTTGCTGCTGCTGCTTTCATTGTGGACGTTTCTTCATTTGGAAGAGTCACACTTAAATGTTAAACAAAGCAGCTGCACTGGGAAAGGTTTGTGGCACTAGCGTGTGGCTCCATTTTCCCTGGGGTTCTTCTGAACATATTACAGAACAGGACTAAGAGTTGGTAAAATGAGAAATTACATTCCCTGTTAGGTAATATTAGAACCACTTGTTCAAACACATGGGTATCTCTTTCGAGGACAATCTATTTTCTTGGCATTAATCTGAAAAGGCTGGAGGAAAAAGAAATTTGAATTTTCGTGTGATCTCCTCTTTGCTTTTGTCATTAAGTTTCTAAGCAAAGATCCGACCCTTCAAAAGTGCACCCTGTTTAATTTAGTCACAGTTTAAAGTAACCTTCTCTTGAACAGGACGTGTGGATTTCACGGCTTTCTTTCAACATCTCTTTCAAGAGGAAGATTCAAAGAAAGATTTTCTATCTCTGGTAGTTTTGATATAAAGAACCTATTAGCAAACTTGAAATGTGTAAATTACACGGAAGTCCTGTAAGATGTAGCTGAAATTGTCAGGGCAGTGGACCTTCTCCCAGAAGGTTAATGTACAGAGGGGGTGCTTGTTTCAACAAAGGGCTGAAAATAATACCCAGGAAATCACCTTCATGATCAAAAGCTGATTGTTTTTTATTGCAGATGTGTATTAGGATATGAATGGGTAAAAAACAGTTTTAGTCTTTCTTGATGGAATTTCCTTAGCACAGGTAGAACTAAGATGCAGCTCTGACTAAATCCAGCAGAACATGCCTCAATGCTCTCTAATTCGTTTGCTTTAACTCAGGATAGATATAGGCACAATTGTTTTTATTTATGCCTGTGGGGTGTTTTATTAATATTTTATAAGAAAATCATCATCTTATACAACCTGCACTCTATAATGTGTAAAAAACAGGACCAGGGATTTGCAAATAAAACAGAAGCAATGGTTGAATTTAAAACATCATATTGGACTGCAGTTTTTCTTTTTATTTTATTTTTCTCCATTAAAAAAAAAAGTCAGGGACTTCCCTGGTGGCGCAGTGGGTGAGACTCCGTGCTCCCAATGCAGGGGGCCTGGGTTCAATCCCTGGTCAGGGAACTACTTCCCTGGTACACCCTTATCCATTTCTAACTTTTCTGACCGAGCCTTTCATACTTTACTGGCCAGCATTTTTTTCTCCAAATATGATTTGCTTTTGGTGTTTTTTTTTTTAGATAAGATTAATAAACCATGGAGAATTCAGCTTTGAAAATTTTTTTCAGAATTCATTTCAGGGAGCACACTTTTGAGAACACCATCTCTAAGTTATAACACATGAATAGTGAGAGGCTGCTATTAAAACAGAGTGGTTCTCTCTCTCCCTCTCTCTCTCTCTCTCTGTCTCTCTCCCTCTCTCTGTCTCTCTCCCTGCTAGCTGACTAGAATGCTTTAAACAAGGAGAACAATATAGATAAAGTAACCTCAGTGCTGTGACAGAGAAAAGCCCCTGATTTGCAACACTCGCCAGTTTCCGTGGTGTCAGCTCTCCCACCACTGCTGATTTCATGTTACCAACGTGATGTCACTGAACACAGATGAGGGAAGAGAAGGGCATTCTGGCTGCAGCACCAAGTCACCAAATAACGTCACAGTATCACCAGTCCCATTAACCAAGCAACTCTGTCTCATGGCAACGTCATGAATCATGTAACCTTACAGTTTGGGGGCAACCACTACTTTGATGTGCAAGAAATGAATATGCTTTTCTCCTCCTTGGCGCTTCTAAGACCCTTTGTAACAATGAATTCAGAAGCTTTGTCTGGACGGACAAACTTCTATTTCTCTCTGGAGTCTCCGTCTTCTTATCAACAAAAGATGCTTTATTTCTCTTTATAGCCAAGATGCCTCTGAGGGGACCATTACACTATAATATTATTTAATATCTTTGGGAATTCTTCAGCCCAGCTCTCTAATTCATGAGGTTGAGCCTTAGAGGGAAGCTCTTTAGGAACTGTGCAAGTCTGAGGAAAAAAAAAAGCGTTTCCTACTACGACTCCCCAGACATCTCGTAGTTGTGTTTAGAATCAAGAGATCACCATTGTTTGAGAACGCTGATTTCTTCTATCATATTTTTAGGCTGACTTTTTATGAACAGAGGCAATAATCAGTCTCCTATTCATGTTCAGCAAACCTGGTTTATGCTTCTGGTCTTTCCACTAACTGGCTGTGTGACCTCTGGCAAGTTGTAAAGTCCTTTGGGGTTGGGTTATAAGATCTAAAGAATCAAGAAGTTGGAATAGGCATTAGTATTGATGGTTACCATTGTTGGAGGACTTGGAATATGCCAGCTGGATGCTTTATATCTACTAAGTCATTTCATCATCACCTTAACCCCATAAGGTAGATTCTACTATTAGCTGCATGTTTTACATGGGGACACTGGGGCTTAGCGTTTAAGTAACATATTCTAGGTCGCACTTGTAATAATCATCAGAGATGGGACTTGAAACCAGAACATCTAACTTTCAGATACATTTCTTCAACCATTATGCTCCCCTGTCTCCCCATCGAGATAACCACAGAGGTCCCATCTGTGTCTCAAAGTCAATTACACTGGGGTGTTTACAGCAATAGGTAACATAAAAAAAAAGAAATAATGAAACAGGTGACATGCAAGAACGTTGGTACTTAAGACACACAAAGATCTGGAACTTGAAATATCTGGTGTTTATATGTTTTTAGATGATATTTGAGGTCAGGAAACATTCCTTAGCATTCCTGTTTGAGAAATAAAAATATGACTAAAAGTTGTATCTACTCAGAGCAAATATTTTGGAAAGATATGATATTCTCTACAAATTCCAGCTTTAAAAAAATCAGATGTCCCAGGCACTGTGCTAGGCATGCATAAAACCATTTAAAACTCACAGCACTCATTGTATGGATAAAGAAATGAAGTGTAAAATGTTAAGTTGTTGTAAGTCACAGAGCGAAGAAGTGGTGGAGGCCAGCACTGAAACTCAGCTCATCCAGTTACAGAGTCATTGTAGGCTGTGCCCCACCATCCAGCAGGGTTGCTTGTGTGTATAAAAGTTTATAAATTTTATTTTGTTTATTTTATTTTTTTTGCGGTACGCGGGACTCTCACCGTTGCGGCCCCTCCTGTCGCAGAGCACAGGCTCCGGACGCGCAGGCCTGTCAGCGACCATGGCTCACGGGCCCAGCCGCTCTGCGGCATGTGGGATCCTCCCGGACCGGGGCACGAACCCATGTCCCCCGCATCGGCAGGCGGACTCTCAACCACTGCGCCACCAGGGAAGCCCCAAAAGTTTATAAATTTTAAAAATTTTGTAAAATGAATAAATGTGCTGGACCAAGAGGCAACCTAGTAGAGTAGACAGCAAGTCAGAGATTTCAGTGATGCCTCCTGGTTTTCTCACTACTGTACCAAATGACCTTGGAAAGATCACCTCCTTCATGGATCTCAGCCTTCCATCCACAACATAACTGCCCTCTGAAACTCAATCCAGCTTTAAATTTGTCACTGCTCTGGGGTTTAGTTTCTTACTGGGATAGCCTGATCCCCCTACAAGATAAATTATTAAAGTGTGGGCTTCCCTGGTGGCGCAATTGTTGAGAGTCCTCCTGCGTTGTGGGGGACACGGGTTCGTGTCCCGGTCCGGGAGGATCCCACATGCCGTGGAGCGGCTGGGCCCGTGAGCCATGGCCGCTGAGCCTGCACGTCTGGAGCCTGTGCTCCGCAACGGGAGAGGCCACAACAGTGAGAGGCCCGCGTACCGCAAAAAAAAAAAAAAAAAAAAAAAATTATTAAAGTGTAACCATGATGTAATCCATGACACCATTTTGCCAAGACTTTTGGCCAACCTCCTCCGTCTACCAAGTTATATAAGTTCCAGGAGAGCTGGCACACCTTTTGTAGATGTGGGATGCCCAACCCTCACCTTTGCTCCATTCCACGCTGCAGGAGACAGCAGGGGAGAGGGCAGGAAATTTCTGCCATAAACCCCCATGAAGGGACAACAGTCCACTTGGATTTCTGCTCAGCATTCCTTCAGTCAATCAGTCAATGAAGAAACCAGACACAGAAGCCACGATTTTTGTTAGTTTGCTAGTCTAACATCCTCTGATACTATCACTTCTCTTCTGAATCTTCAAAAGTATAGTAGATCACGTACACAAATAGTGCACATCTTAAGATCCCAGTGGGGATATCGCACTGTTGTATTTAGAGACCAGCATTTTCTTGTCACTCTCCAGAGCTATCCTTCAATTGCTTGTGGCAGACATAAATGCAGGGATTATAAATAGGCAGGGGCAACTTTTGATGAATGAGCAAATGAAGGAAGGAACAGATTTAAGGCAATAGAGCTGTGGATTGAAATGCTGTACACACAGAGAATGTCTCCATTAAAAACAAGAGGACAATATTAGTATCACTGTTATTTTAAGACAACCTGGAACCATCACACATTATGGGGGCTAATGGCTTGTGACAAAAAGGAAATTGCTCAGAATTTGCATGTATTGACCCCAAACAGAGATTAACCAGATATGACACTTAGAATATGAAATATGGATGATGGCCTATCGGACACCGTGTGACACAAACTCTTTTCCTGTGACATTTGGGTTCTGCTGGGAAAGATTTGGGGAAATGTCTCCAGGAACAAGAGTGCCCATCAGCCTATAGTTCAGGGGCATCTACGGGCCATGATGCAGACTGAAGCTGCAAATAAATGTATTTAGTTTTGGAAACATCAGCATATCCCGGGATCACTGATTTCTGCACTATGGCTTTTTACGCAGAATTGCATTACAGCCTGTGCTATGATAGCCAAAACTAAGGACCCATACCCAAATGTGCGGGGTGTTCTGTTGTATAGGCCCCTGGGACTGTCATGCTTCTTACTTGCTAGGGAAATTTTCCTCGTTTTATATATGGAAAAAAATCAAAATTAAGTGAAATCAAAGGATTTTGTAATATCTTGTCAGCTTACTAAGCCTTTATCGAATAGGTAACCATCAGGGACAGAATCAAGACTAGACCCAGGATTTCTGAGATGTGGGGTGGCCATCTCTCTGCTCACTTAACAAGTCGAAAGTACAGTTTTCTGTGCCACTCATTCTCCAAGAGGCATTCTACACCTGCAAAGTGCATTTAAACACCCCTCTCCTCGGGTGACTTGCAGGGCTTGGGAAATTCAAAAAGACTGTGGCTTGACAATTGCCTTCCTTTACTGAAAATCGTGAAGAACACGGCAGTCAAGTCAGGAGAACAATTAACCCAAGGAATAAAAGTCAAAATAGAAACCACCTGTCGTGAATGTAGTCACCGTTCTTCTCTCCCTATGGACACGTATTGGGCCTTAAAACCCTCTTTGGATTCGTGGTTTTTTTTTTTTTCCACTCTGCGCGGCATGAGGTATCTCAGTTCCCCGACCAGGGATCAAACCCGCGCCCCCTGCATTGGAAGCTGGAGTCTTAACCACTGGACCGACCAGGGAAGTCCTGGATTTGTTTGTTTTAACAGATTGTTACCTTTCCGGTAATGGGAAGAAATAAACAATACATTTCAGTGTCATCGCGAGTATGGCAGCATTACTTCCCCTGCCTTCTTACCTCTCAGCATCTTTTCAACTCTGTTTAATTAACCACTAATACTAACATCGGGATGAATCCCGCACTCACCATGTCAGGGAATGCTCTGAGCACTTGGTGTATATTAACTGATTTAATCCTCAAAACTCCTCCATAGGGCAGGCGGTTTTGTCTCCTCTTTACAAACAAGGAAACTGAGGCACATAGAAGTGTTGGTTCTTCCTCAGGGTCATGGACATGGCAGCAAGTGGCAGGGCTGGGATTTGAACCTGGGCAGCCTGGCTCCAGCGAATCCAGGGATTCTCTTTCCGGTTTTCCCTGTGGCTTACCAGCATGTATGTATCGGTCCTTTTCATCCTTGTCTAGTTTGAAAAGAAACTCTAATTTGAAAGCAGCCTCTTTCCCTTGTCTTCTGGCTTGAAATTTCAGACAGAATATGCATCTTTGTGGAGAAATGGGTTCTGAGAGATAAAGGCCCCAAAAAGTTGTTGGAAATGTTCAGTCCATATACACGTCCCTTTGGGGCAATCAAAGTGGGTTTTATTTCCCAATCAACCTAACCAGCCTTTGATCATTCACTGCTAGGCAAAAATCAAAACACCAGAAAAATCATGTGACATGATGATTAACAGAGCTATACAACCCGAGACTCTAGCGTGTGGCCAGATTTACCTTGAGTGTCCCACAAGAGTTTTGCAGTTTGGAGTCTGAAATCACGCAGAATTGCTCCATGCCTCATGTGCATTACTGACAATTCGTTACTTAAATAACCTCCTCCATTTCCTAGATTACACTCCATCTAGGTTATCCATCCCGTATAACAGTTTATCTCATCTTGATTTTATCTAATCTAAGTGTCAACATGAATGCTCAGAGAAGTAGGGCTAGAGGTAGAAAGGAAAAGGACACCCGAGAATCAGGCATTGAAGGTAAAAGTAGACCAATCAGTCATCACAAAGGCAAGTCAGTCTTCCTGATTTTACCAAAGGGAGCTTTTTCATTTGGGTTACTTGTGTTGATCTCTGAGGACCCGTGGGGAATGGGGTATTTATTTGTGCGATGCCTATCACTGTCACGAACAGCTGGGTTCTTTGACCAGCATATTCTTTCTCATCAGGCACTTTAGAACACTCGAAGGATATTAGGACAGAGAATTGGAGCTGTGGAGAATGCACTGGTGAATTGTTGAGATGGAAACGAGAGAAAGAAATGGAATGGACTTCAAAGCAAATGATGCTTGGAGTCAGGGATTAACTTTAAATGATTTAGACCCAGCCCCTGAAAACCCCTATTCTTTTCTTTTTTTTTTTTTTTACATCTTTATTGGAGTATAATTGCTTTACCATGGTGTGTTAGTTTCTGCTTTATAACAAAGTGAATCAGTTATACATATACATATGTTCCCATATCTCTTCCCTCTTGCGTCTCCCTCCCTCCCACCCTCCCAATCCCACCTCTCACAAAGCACCGAGCTGATCTCCCTGTGCTATGCAACTGCTTCCCAGTAGCTATCCCTTATTCTTATGTCCTAACAGCTATTGAATAAACTAACCGACATGTTTGGATGTGCGTTAAAAACACGTTAAAATGTCTGGAGGACACTTTTACTGGTAGTATGTGGCCAACCCTCCCTCCGTATACAAAGACAGTACAAGGACCTTCAGCAGCTTCCTTATTCTACATTTTTATTTCCGAATATACTGAGTCAACGTGGATGCCTCTCTCTGAAGACGCAAGAAAAGTCCCTATTGGAGTTTGCCTTTTAGTTGCATTTGTGATGCTATCACCCTGATGCAGACAAATGAGAATATATTAAAATTAAAAGATACAGGTTGGCTAATAATTAAGATTAATTTGACTTCAAATCTTAGTCTTTCTCCACTGTGCCATGCCCAAGATCAGTCATCCTATTTTTTTTAATAGTGATTGATTATCGAATCAATCAATTATATTCTTTGACAATGGTCTCTAAACTCTACTGACTGTACACTTATAAACTAAAATAATTTGTGTATAGACGATCCAAAATACATACTTTAAAATGTATATAGAGGATATGTATGTGTATGTGTACTTGCGTGTGAATATGAAATAACATATTATATATGTTATAGAATATTTGCAAAAATAGACATTTTAAAGATGAGATAAAAATAAATATAGGGACTTCCCTGGTGATCCAGTGGTAAAGAATCCATCTTACAATGCAGGGGACGTGGGTTCGATCCCTGGTCAGGGAACTAAGATCCCATATGCCACGGGACACCTAAGCCCGTGCATCACAACTGAGCTCTCACACCTTAACTAGAGAGCCGGCATGCTGCAAACTACAGAGTCCACACGCTCTGGAACCCACGCAGCACAACTACAGAGCCTGCGTGCCAAAACTAGAGAGAAGCCTGCACGCTGCAACGAAAGATCCCACATGCCTCAACGAAGATCCCGCATGCCACAACTAAGACGCAATGCAGCCAAAAATAAATTTAAAATAAGTAAATAAATAAACCTTTTAAAAATATAAAAATAAACATAAAGGTTTTAGTAAGTTCTTCCTGCAACCCTACACATAGTCTTGTGAACTTCCCGGAATATACACACTCTATTTTGGAGATCACTGGTCTTTCTGAACAAATATACATGGTCTGGGAATATGTTGCAGATGGAAGTGAGAGAACAGATTCTCACGTCATGCGCAGAAACGGCTTTTAAAAACTGAAACCTAAAAAATTAAATTGAGTCTGTATCCCCGTTCAAATGCTCCAGATATAGCTAAGTTTGGCAAGGTGGATTTCCCCTCCTACTGTTCCTCTCTGAAGAAAAGCACATAATTCAGAAAAGATTTAATGAAAGCATAAAATCCAACAACTGTATCCAGTAGCATTTTATGAGATAAGACTTTCATTCATAAAAGGCGATGTGAACCAAGAATAGCCACATAAAGTGAAAAGGAAAGCTATAGAGTGTATCTCCTGTCCAGGAGGAGAAGATGATGTTGGTACCAGGAATGGCCAAGAAAACATTTGCCCAGAGGACCGCTAGAGGAATAACAGCAAAATAAAGACCTAAGGCAAGAAACCTTAATTTCTGATCATGACTCTGTCTTTGATTAGTTATGTGGTGTTTTACTTCACCTACGTTTCTTTCTCTTTTTTTCTTTGGTCTACAAAACATGATATCTACTAAAATACTTTAAAATTCAATGCAATGAAAACATTTCAAATGTCAGACTCAATTACCTTACCTTAGGGATCTTGTCCAGTTGTCGTTTGAATCTTCAGCAGTACCTGCCACACTGCAAGTACCTGATAACTTTTTATTGAACTGACTTTATTTAATGGAACACCGATGTTTGCCAGCACTGATGGGGTCACACCAACACGAAGCACTGTGTGCCTGTTGTGTGTCAAGCACAGAGAAGTTAAATCCAGCTCACACAGATCCACTCTGGGGCAGGATTGTGTGTGCAGGAAGGGGAGGTATGTGTAGAGAGAAGTCGAAATTAGATAGTAGAAAGAGGAGGAATAAGGGCACAGCTAACAAGACTCTGGTGGAGAGAATACCAACCGGAGTCAGGGCTGGACCCCTGAGATGGTGACGTGGTCCCTCTACCAGGCTTTACTGTGTCCTGAGTCACGCATGTGCACGGGGACCCAGGTGTGCAGGTAGATAGGCAGTGCTCACAGAGGCACCGTGCTCTCCTCAAGGCAGAAGAGGACACTTTTCCAAACTCATTCCATACCCCTCATCCCTCACCCTTCTAGGTATTTTCATTTTGCCTCCTGGGTTACCCTTCATGTCTATTTTAATTTCATCTCACCTAGGCAAAATGTGAATGGTTTATAAGAGGCAGAGACCCCATTTGATTTGCCCCTGGACCCTGTGTTACTACACTGTCACATTCTTTTCAGAAGCAAAATTGTGCTTATCTTCATTTCTTCTCAATGGCATTTGCTTGGCATATATTGGTCCCTCCTTTAATGAAAGCTGGTTACATATATAATTAAGAATTTGATGAAGGGACTTTCACATGTTTTCCAGAGTAGTAGGTTTGGAGGGAATGAGGGGAAGGTGATGAATTGTTCTTTATTATATTATTGAGAGCCCTGAGAATAAGGGAAAAAAATGATACATTAGATTGCATTAAAATTAAGAAAGTCTATTTATCAAAAGATATTAAGACTGTTAAAAAGCAAGCCACAGAATGGGGAAAGCTATTTGCGATACATATATCCAACCAAAGACATGTATCTAGAATATATGAAGTAATTCCTACAAATAAATCCATAGAACAGTCACCCCAGTTTTTAAAAATGGGCAAAAGTCTTGAATAGACATTTTATAAAGAAGATATCTGAATAGCCAATACATGTATAAAAAAGGTGCTCAACATGACTAGTCCTCAAGGAAACCCAAATGAAAACCACAGCGACATTGTAAAGCAACTATACTCCAATAAAAATTAATTAAAAAAAAAAACACCATGAGATACACATTCAGCAGAAGTGCTGCAATTAACATGACAATGAAAAAATTTTGGTGAAAACTTGGAACAACTTGTACTCTCCTACACTGCTAGCGGGAGTGTGAATTGGTACCACCACTTTGGGAATATGTATGGCACTATCTTAAAAGTTCTATATACCTTAAGATATAACTTTCAAGCCAGCAACTACACTCCTAGGGCTAGAAATGTATATTTGTGCCCCAAGAGATACGTCTGAGAGTGCCCTTAGAAATACAATTCTCAATAGGCCAAAGCTGAAACAACCTAAATAAATGTTCGCCAATAATGGAATGAATCATAAATAGTAGGATAGTCATAAAAGGGACTAACAAAATACAAAAAAAAAGCACCAACTCAGTTAAATGCAACAACTTGGAAAAAAATCTCACAAATATGAAGTTGAAAGGAAAAAGCCAGAGAGGAACATACACTTTGGGATTCCATCTATATGAAGTTTAAGGTGAGGCAAAACTCTTTGCTGGTGATAAAAGTCAGAAGGCTGGGAGTTCCCTGGCAGTCCAGTGTTTAAAACTCGGCACTTTCACTGCTGGGCACGGGTTCAGTCCCTGGTCAGGGAACTAAGATCCTGCAAGCTGTGTGGCTTGGCAAGACTACTTTTTTTTTCAATAGGGAGCAGAAGGTGAGTGTGACCTGGGAGGGGATGGACGGGGGTTCTGGGGTGCTGGCAGTGCTTTGTCCCCCTCATCTGGGCGTAGTTACATCAGTGCTGTTGACTTTGTGAAAATTCATCAAGCTGCCCTTGGACAATTTATGCATTTTTCTGTAGGTGCCTAATATTTCCATAAAAAGTTTAATTGTGTGTTTTTATGTTTTTGTTTTTTTTTTTGCGGTACGCGGCCTCTCACTGTTGTGGTCTCTCCCGTTGCGGAGCACAGGCTCCGGACACGCAGCCAGCGGCCATGGCTCACGGGCCCAGCCGCTCCGCAGCATGTGGGATCTTCCCGGACCAGGGCACGAACCCGTGTCCCGTGCATCGGCAGGCGGACTCTCAACCACTGTGCCACCAGGGAAGCCCTTAATTGTTTTAAAATTGATGGAAAGCTCATTCAATAAATTAATTTGATAAAGCACTTTGAGAAGTGCCTGATAGTGGGTGCTCTGGGATATTCAGAAACAGTTATTCACTGTCTTCCCAAAATGCGATCAAAGATTGCTAGAGATTCTCAGAAACTAGAATCAGTGATGCTGAAGTATTCCCTGACATGGGAAACTTACTCTTAAAATGATCCAAAACCCCTAATTTATCACTCTCCCGCCTAAATTAGGAGTTTGGGATTAACAGATGCTCACTACTGTATATAAAATAGTTAAAAACAAAGGCCTACTGTATAGCACCGGGATCTATCGTCAATATCTTGTAATAACCAATAATGGAAAAGAATCTGAAGAAGAATGTGTATATATATATGTATACATATATGTGTATATATGTGTATACATATATGTATATACATGTGTATATGTGTATGTATATACACACACATGTATAACTGAACCGCTTTGCTGTATACTAATACAACGTTGTAAAGTAATTACGTCTCAATTTAAAAAATGATCCAAAACCTTAAAGATGAAAGGGTGGGATGACTCCCTGGCTTGAGGGCAAATGCAGAGAGAGAAGCCTGAATAGGTCAGGGCCACAGGAGGACAATTTATTGGTTTGGTTCTAGAAAAATCATCTTTATCTCCAGTTCACGCAGAGCTCAGCTCCATTAGGGAAAGAGCTTCGGAGAGAATCATTCCTGACACCAGTCCCATTTTGGATCCCTAAAGAATTTTCTGAATATAATGAGCCCCAAAGGGCCAGTAACCTCGTGTTCCAAGCATCACACTGTGTATCAGGTATTATATAACCATGACCAACTTTCCATCAGCATGTGAAGCTCAAAACCCACATGCACGCACAGACAAAACACATTTATTATAACAAAGCCTTCATTGTAGGCATTTCACGGGACCCATTTCCTCTGTGAAACTGCAAACCAATTTCCTTGGGATGCCATTTAAGATGATTCATCCCCATTTTCAATCCATTTTTCCTATTTCTTATTGAGACATTTCACTTTCCGGTGCAGATGTCCCGTTTTCCTTGTGTAGAGCGTCGCTCTCAGTTTCCCCTTTGGTTTGCTCTAGTTTCTTTTCAGGCTTTCTGAGGGAGACCAAACTGTCTGAAATCCGTTGATGACTCATTTGTTCTCTTCATGTCCTTCCTCAAAGAGTCATGTCTCACAATTCATTTCCAGACAATGCTCTTCGTTTATCACAGCTCAGGTGGCTACGCTGATTTTAAGAGACCCTCCCCACAGAACTTCAAGTTCTGAAGTTCAAAAGCTACAGAAAAGGATTTCTGGATTCGGCGGCAGTGCCAAGAGGTAGCGAAGAGGGACCCAGCCACCTCCGTCATGCTCCCATGTTTTGATGTGAACAGTTGGCAATTACTGAGGCATAAGTAAAGGGCAATGCATAGGCTGCTGTCCTCCCTTTAAGATAACTTTTACATAGGAATTCCCAGCTGGCCAGGATTTCCTCCAAGTCTGTTTGGTGCGTCCATATAATAAGTAAGACTCACATGATGGAAGTATTTGAGAACTGACCCCAAACCAATTCTGGAGCCTCACCCCCACTACGTCATTTCTCCCTTTGTACTGTCTGTTCTGTCCCACGTCCTGGGTCGTTCACGTCCCTGGTAAATCTTCCCCCTAAGGTGTTTATCATCCCACAATCTTATGTGTAGGAAAGCCTTCATTTATGAATTCACTGGTTGATTCATTCGTTTCACAAATACATACGGGCATGTGTCAGGGATATTTCGGGCTGGGTTCCAGACCACCGTCACATGAATTGAGTCACATGAATTTTTTGGTTCCCCTGTGCATCTAAAACAACACTTACACTATGCTGTAGCATAGTGTAATCTATCTGGTAAGTGTGCAACAGCATGAGGTCTAAGAAACAATGTACATGTCTTCATTACAGAATACTTCGCTGTTAAATGAAGAAACAAAACCAAGCAAAAACAAACACATAGATACAGAGAACAGAGTAGCGGTTGCCAGAGGGGAAGGGGCAGGGTGGGGATGGCAAGATGGGTAAAGGGGATCATATGTATGGTGACAGATGGAAACTACACTCTGTAGAGCTGAAGGAAACCCAATTCAGGCAGCAGTCAGAGACTGAGACAGAAGGTCCCCTTGCTGGGTCCAGCCAGGGGACAGAAGGTCCAGCCTTGCTGGACCAAAGGCTGTAGACCGACAGGAGGTAGGGTCTTCAATTCTAGACCTTCTCCCTTTCTGTTCTGTGCATATTTAAACCCTTCACTGCCCTAAGCTGCCCTTATCTTTCCAACCCAGATGCCAAGTGCCTCGCAGAGAAATTTGCATCCCTGAGAATTTTGAAGTGTGACTTAAGGAAATATAAGAAGCACATATGATCTAATCTTTTTTTTATTATTATTGATGTATAGTTGATTTACAATGTTGTGCTAATTTCTGCTCTACAGCAAAGTGACTCAGTTATATACATATATGCATTCTTTTTAAAATATTCTTTTCCATTATGGTTTATCCCAGGAGATTGGATATAGTTCCCTGTGCTATACAGTAGGAACTTGTTATTTATCCATCCTATATATACTAGCTTGCCTCTGTTAACTCTAACTTCCCAATCCTTCCCTCTCCCACCCCCTTACCCCTTGGCAACCGCAAGTCTGTTCTCTATGTCTGTGAGTCTGTTTCTGTTTCGTAGGTAGGTTCATTTGCGCCATATTTTAGATTCCACATATAAGTGATATCGTATGGTATTTGTCTTCCTCCTTCTGACTTACTTCACTTTGTATGATAATGTCTAGTTGCATCTGTGTTGCTGCAAAAGGCATTTCCTTCTTTTTTATGGCTGAGTAGTATTGAGATGTGGTACCCATATGATCTAATCTTAATGGCTTTCCCTGTGACTCTCTAAGTCTTCATGGAGGTTGCTCTGGGAAGATCTTAAGCCATCAAGAGAATCCAGGAATCAGCTGCCAACACCAGAAACTAGAAGGGCTGCAGCAGGTGAACAGAGCACAAATTCATGTCAAGAGGGAGGCCACAGGAGCCCCTTAATGTGTCCACACTGGGCAGGGGCCAACAGCCGGGCCAGCAGACATAGGTCTGCTAGTTTCTCCAGTAAGAAATGTAATATTCAGAGCTCTCATCTACCTTGCGCTTTTGTCTTATTTCTCAATGGTTTAGAACTCAAGTGGGGAACAGACATATTATTTACTGAGTCCTCGAAAACCAAAATCCTGGTCTAAAGAACTTGCTGTTGAATGTTTAATCCAACCTGTTTGTTGGGAAGTGGTTCCCAGGAGCCCTTGGTAAGATATAGCCCAGTTGAAGGTGATCTAGGGTGTGACTGCAGTAGCCAGAGAACCAGCCCTTGCATTCTGGAACTGAGCAATCCATCCAGGTAGACTTTTCACCAGACAGTCCTCTAATTCAGGCATTTAGGTCTGTGGAAGACTGTAATTTCACTCTTTTCCCAGCCCTATAAAATTAATCCTGATATCTCCATGTTCCCCTATATATGTATCCTCTTAAGTATAAACACTCCCCTTTCAGGTTTATATTTACTAAAGTAGACCAATGCCACCTCCCCATTGCTTTTCTTTCTTTCTTTCTTTTTTTTTGGCTGAGCCACAAAGCATGCGGGATCTTAATTCCCCAACCAGGGATCGAACCTGTGCCCCCTGCAGTGGAAGCCTGGAGTCTTAACCACTGGACCACCAGGGAAGTCCCAGCCCATTGCTTTCCAAGACTCATCAACCTGAGGTTTTGCTCTGGAATTTATTCTTATTATATTCTGGTCTTTAGGTGTGAAGACATTTTGCAACTTGCTTGATCTCCTGACCCTCAGCTTCCTCTTTCTTGGCCTACTTGCCAACTGGAGGTTAGTCCTTCCCACAACCGCCTCTGCCGTATGGTTTCCTGCACCCTTGCCTTAGCTCAGCTAAGCAATCATACTGAATTCTGCTTCCTTTTACGCCTCCATACTCAAAGATGAAGCGTAAATATAGAATACAAATAACTTATCAACAATAGAAGATCACTAAATTAAAGCATTGCCCCATCTCCATTTTTTAAATAATTCCACTAATCCTTGAGACTTATGCTATCTGTGTGTAACCAATATGTCTGAATTCATGGAATATCAAGTTGGTTCAGTCAACAGTTATCCAGCTGTTTGTCCTTCCCTTAAATGTTACCGTGTTTTGGTTTCGAAGGATGCTGTCCGTAATGACCAGCGTCGGTGACGATTCTGCCAATGGCAAGAGATGGAAGATTGGGGTTTATTGGTAGGTTGGTTGCTTGGCTTCAGCTACGGAGCCATAAAAAACATCTTGATTATTCTGCTGATGGCGCTACAAATCAGTACTGCTCATTCTGAAGCACCTGGTTGGGGTAGGGGTCCCTACACAGAGGTGGTCAGACCTGTGGGACCTCCATTTCCCTCACCCACATTTCCAAAGCAAGTCCGCCAAAGGATGCTCTGGTCCCTTGCTCCCTGCTCTTCTCACTGGAGTCAAAGGATTTAAAATCCTTCTCTGGTTGCCTAAGTAAAACTACAGTCATGTCCGAAACCCCATATAGATACAGGCATGGCACCGTCCTCAGTGTCTAAAGCAAAGAAGCCAGCAAAGACTAATATCTTCATACCTTTGGCCATGAACCGAAGTTTATAATAGCAGCAAGCAAAACCAATTAAAATGGCAAAGATGACAAGAACGTCATCTTGCTTGCCCACGGCCTGAATCCTGAATGCAGTCTTTCTTTTCATTCTGGATGCCCTGTTTCTGAGGTGAAGTGACTTCTGCAAACCTAGCTGCAGAGGCTGAGGAAATTCAAGTCCTCGGATTTGTTTTAGGAGCTAAACTGCATCTTAAGACGAGCATATTTGACGCTTCCTCCTTGGATGAAAGTGATGGTGCCACATTTTAGCTCTTATACGACCTTGGAAAAATCATTTGTTCATATGGTCGTCCTCAATTTGTACACCTGAACGTTAGGTCAAATGAAATTTTTCTTATTTTCAGGGGTTTAGTGATGTCTAATGGAAGGATGTTGATTACTATCTACTGGAGCGTCTGTATTCTCGCTCACCCCACCCCCGTTCCAAGATTACCCAGTCAGCAATGCCATCCTGAGAAAGGTTAACCCACACAGTGGTTCCTTATTCATCACTGAGAGATGAAAAGAGTGAAGCTAAGTACAACATTAAAATTAGCAGCTTCTGTTTGGAGAAGTTTCGGATGCTTCCAAGAGCAGAGCTCTTACGTAAATAGCACCTCGCTGCTTCCTGATGGCAACGGTGGGACAGAGCCAGCAAGAGGCAGGCTGCGAGTGGACGGTCCTTCCCGTGGCAGAGGAGTCTGCAACAATCCCAGGTGACACGTACTGTCAGGGAAGAAATTTAGCGTTTTATTTTCATGACCAGAAGCGAGTTTTTGCAGCAGTGATAATATCAGTGGAAGCTGATGTCATTACTCCTAAACATAAGACGAACGCAAATGGCAAAGAAAGAAAATGGAGAAAGTCTTGTGCTCACAACAGATTGTTTGGAAAGCTCACATGAAGAGGCATCTGTGTTTCCCAGGTTTGATGAAACCCTACAGCCAATTTGCAGAACCACTGAACTTTTAGTGGTTGAATCCCAACCTAGGCTTTTTCAGACTCCTTGTATGTTACCTTGGGCAGGCGGGCTTCCCTTCGTTCCTTAACGATATCAGCTCTTGCACTATTGGGAAAACTTATAATAGCTTTGAAAGTCCTAATGGTCCACATGTAGAGAGGTATTTCAGAGCCGGAGGATGTGCCCAGATGAGCTGGCACTCCTGGAACAAACATGCTATCTGGTTTATTCTAGCACGTGCCCGATGGTTCAGCTTGAGTTTCTGTACTTGAAACAAGGGTGACAGCTGATTGTGCCTTTTATTGGTCTCCATGAGATCAAATTCAGCCATTTACAATTACGCTGACCCTCCACAAGGCGCTGAATGAGATAAAAAGGTGACTGTCTGTACGTTTAACTTCTAATCTGGATCCGCTGACATCAAAGTGGATGAAATCCAGTTTACTAAGGACCTCCACAAAAATCTAGAAGTTCCCTGAGTGATCATGATCTTTCACCACAATGACATTTCTCTAAACAAGATGAGCTATAGGTTCTATGTTCAAAAGAACATTTTGCCAGTGAATGTCTTACACTCATTTTTCAAATGGCTTGAGGATTTGTTTTGTCCACCTGCTTCAGGATCTTTCCACGTTCAGAAGAGGAGAAAGTTGTCACCCCAACATAGGTCCCTGCTGTTTCATAACAGTATAAACAACTTGTCAAAAAGATATAAATGAGAATTTGAGTGTTGTTTTATGAATGCATTTCAGTCTGACAACCTTTTCATAGTGAAAGCAAGTCTGAAAATAAATTAACTATTCTTCCACCGTTATTTTGATCTTTCTTCCCTTAACGATTCTTGGGTGTTATAACTGGCTTCTGAATCTGTTGTCCCGTGTCACCTGCAGATGGAGAGACGAGTGAAAGAGACTGAAAATATTTTACTTTACGAAAGTCTAAGAATTTAGAAATGCAGGGAGATTCTCAACTCTTAGTAATAACATGCAGGAAAAGACCATAGATCCCCAAACTCTACTGAAAGGCCCCCCCCAAAAACCCATATAACCCAATGATTCTCAACGCTGGCTACACATTAGAATCATCTGGAGTGCTGGAAACATACTGAAGTGTAGGCCTGTCCCAGGCTAATGAAATCAGGTTTTTCCATTGGTGAGACAGCCCAGAGTGGTCATTGGAGACAATCACAGAATCAACATTCAAAGCCTTTAGTATCACCTAGAATTTTCCATCTGTGACTGTAGTGGGTTGAATAGTGTCCCCTCAAAATTCATGTCCACCCAGAACCTCAGAATGTGAGCTTATTTGGAAACAGTGTCTTTGCAGATGTAATTGGTTAGGGATCAAGATGAACTCACATGGATTAGGCTGGGCTTAAATCCATTGACTGATGTCCTTATAAGAAAAGGAGACAGAGGCACACGCACAGGGAAGAAGGCCACTGTAGAGCGAGACAAAGCGATTGGAGTTACACCGTCACAAGCCAGGGAATGCCCAAGGCCACCAGAGCAGGAAGAAGCAAGGAAAGATTCTTCCCCAGAGTCTTCCACTGGAGCACAGCCCTACAGCACCTTGATGTTGGACGTCTGACCTCCAAGCTGTGAAAGTATACATTTCTTTGCGTTAAGCCACCCCATTTGCGGTACTTTGTTAAGGCAGCCCCAGGACACTGATGCAGTGAGCTGACCCCATTTTTGGATTCCAGAATAAACTACTCAGCAAGGCAATTTCTTGACATCATTGATGTTTAAGTCCCACGGTGAACTTAACTTGGATTCTTTCTGGGTATGGAACTACTCTGAGATCTCATGATTCATGAGAATCCAAAATTAGGGTGGACATTGAATATCTGACCTGAAGGTTTCACCTTCCATCTCGTCCTTGATAAGACAGTCAACTTGAATGTTTACACCCTGGGCTTTTTCCAACAGTACTTTAGATTATCTTCCAGGTTTAAAGAAACAGAAGAAGATGGCTCATTAACAATGTTATAATTCTTCAAAATTGACCCAAAGCGCACCATCCTTGTGGAGAAAAGGGAACCCTCCTACACTGTTGGTGGGAATGTAAATTGGTGCAGTCACTATGGAGAACAGTATGGAGGTTCTTTAAAAAAGTAAAAATAGAACTGCAATATGACCCAGCAATCCCACTCCTGGGTATATACCCAAAGGAAACCATAGTTCAAAAATATACATGCACCCTAATGTTCATTGCAGCTCTATTTACAGTTGCCAAGACATGGAAGCAACCTAACTGTCCATCAACAGAGGAATGGATAAAGAAGATGTGGTACGTACATATAATGGAATATTACTCAGCCATAAAAAAGAACAAAATAATGCCATTTGCAGCAACATGGATGGACGTAGAGATTATCATACTAAGTGCAGTAAGTCAGACAGAGAAAGACAAATATCATACGATATTGCTTATATGTGGAGGAATCTAAAAAAATGATACAAATGGACTTATTTACAAAACAGAAGTAGAGTCATGGATATAGAAAACAAACTTATGATTACCAGGGGATAAGGAAAGGAGGGATAAATTGGAAGATTGGGATTGACATAAACACACTACTATGTATAAAATAGATAACTAGTAAGAACCTGCTGTATAGCACAGGGAACGCCACTCAATACTATGTAATGGCCTATGTGGGAAAAGCACCTAAAAAAAAAGAGTGGATGTATGTATATGTGTAACAGATTCACGTGGCTGTACACCTGAAACTAACACAACATTGTAAATCAACCGGACGCCAATATAGAAAACAAAAACAAAAAACACCTATCATCCTTGGGTCTGCTTGACGCCTCCTCTTTACTATTTTATCAGCTGTTAATCTGATAAAGGAATAACTCACTTTCTTTTAGAATACCCAGTATCAAGTGCCTTAGGGTAAAGGTCAGTATCCTTTTGTTATGCTAAAAATTTAAGTAAGGCATTCGTTGTCAAGACAGGATGCAGAAAAGGGCAGGGAGACTAGAATAAAAGTTCCCTAAAATGGTGTTTCTCAAGCCTAGTCCACTTATGTGTAACTAAACAATATTTTTGCAAGAAATACTCTTAGTATTTGTGATGCACTCTGATATTTTATACTCTCTGTCTTTTTTAAACCTGATAGTGAGGCACTGAACTGGTTTCATGTCCCCCAAATGAGTCACGCCTCTCAGTTTAAAAAACTCCTCATTGCGCACACCAGAAACTAACACAACATTGTAAATCAACTGTGCTTCAATTTAAAAAAAAAGCTCCTCATTGGGGGAAATTCGATTAGATTACAGACTGGGCATTAGATGATACCAAAGATGATAATACCAAGAATTAGTGTTCTCGTTAGGTGTAATAATGGAACTGTGGTTCTCCAAGAAAATATACTTATTTTTTAGAGATATAATGAGAAGCAACTTTGGATGGTCCTGGGGACTCCGTAAGTAGCCGGGACTGATCTGCAGAGAAACAGCCTTAGGTTGATGTGGGCATTCCTGCCAAGTAAGGCTGGTCCCAGGCCCTTGTCTGCACTCTCCAGTGTTATTGCTGGACCTGGGGATTTCTTAAGGTAGTTCTTATTATTTAAGGAAATTAGGTGTGCCCTGGTGACACTGCTTGGGTGTGGGGCTGTCTCCTCTCCTTGGAGCACGCTCTTTGTTGCATGGGGGTGCACTGATCATTCCTGCCTGGCCTGTACCATGGAGAGTTGGGAATGAGGAATTCAGAGAGCATCCCGCTACTCTTCTGCAAGTGTGTCTCCCCCATAAAGCCTGTGATATATTTGCATCATGGGGCTCTAGGGACCCCCTTGCATGATAAGATGTATCCCGACATATGTACGAATGAGATGATTGTCATACTGTCTCTTTTTTAACCCTGATATCGATGCCCTGAATTGATTTCATGACCCACAAATGAGTCACACCTCTCAATATTAAAAAACTCCTAATTAATAATTACTATTCTATTGGGTATACGTTTGAACATTTTCATAATAAAAAGTTAAAAAAGAAAACCACTGTACCAGTATATCGCTTGCCCCGCAGCCTGTATAAAGTATCATAACTTTGAGATTCTTGGAGAAGGCTGTCAACTTGTCCTCAAATGATCACTTGGAAAAACACATCGAGAGAGAGAGAAAAAAACAAAACAAAACAGGAAACTCTATATAGTAAAACACTTTTATCCAGGAGACTTGATTCTGCATTTACGTGGTAATACAGCATAATAAGGCCAACAGTTTAGCCCTCTTCCTATTGTACTTGGGGTGGTTTCTTCTGTTTTCATCTACTTGGTTCATTTCCCCAATTACATGGGAAACAGCTTACTGGCAGGGCCATTGACGAATGCACTCTTACTTTTCCAGAAACGTACCACTTGCATTTTGGAGAGATTTTATAAATATTTTAATTGACTTGAACTAAGTACTTACTAGTAGTTACTATGGTTTTAATGATAGGCACATTTTCTTGCATTCTTCTATTTCCTTGGGGGGAAAGGTTGATTTGCATATGGTAAAAAACCCCAAACTCACTAGGAACCAAAGTTTTCAGCCAGATTGCCAGCACCCTGCTTGTTAGATGGTGATATTGGACATTGAACGGGTCAGTCACTTTGCAAAGTGCTGTATGTCAATCATCCCATGGAATCTTCACAGGAACGCTATAAAGCAGGTACTCTCAGAACCCACAGAGAGGGAAACTGAGGCACAGAGAGATTTAGGGAACTTTCTCAAAGTCACAAAGCTATTGACAGAGCCAGTCTGGGAACCGAAAAAGACAAAGGCCAAAATCACTCCCTCATTGATTACGGACCCTTCTCACAGTTCAGAGATGCCCATGAGCAAGTAAATGCTCCTGGGTGTTGTTTCCAAGTTGACTTGTTTGGCCTATTTGATACTGAAAGTTGGCTGCACAAAAACATGTTATATAAGATGATTTTAAGGACAAACATCTATTGGGCACCGAATTACCAGGCACTATGCTGGTTGCTTCACAAATATTGTTTAATTTAATCTGCATTAAGACCCCATGGGTTCACTGAGGGCTTTGGGACTGAGTTTACTCTGCTATCAAATGGAGTGAATCAAGGATTCGAAGAGGAATCCAAGGTCACGACGAGGTGGCCGCCATCGGTGAATAAATGCATGAGGAGAACTTCTGAGACAATGACCGGAAGGGACTGAGACAGAACAGAGGCCCTGTGAAAAGCAGTAGAGTTTGGTAAACTGAAGACGTAATGAACAAAGGAAAAACAATTAAGGAGGAAATCAAGAGTACCAGAGGAGAGCAGAGGTAGTAATTGTGTGGAAAATAGGAATTCTATTGTCGACTAGAAGATGGAAAAATGAAAATCCTCAAAGGATTGGGAATTTGAGTGCCACTTCAATCTCTTTAGATTTAAGAGACACCATAGAATAAGCATCTCTCAGAACAAATTAAGAAAAAGAAGCCCTTACGGATAGAAAGGAAATCTCCATTCCAGAGAAATAATCAAGTGATGTAACCAAATAAGCGAGGAAAGAAGCTTATATATACGTTTGCTCTTATCGGTTGTTATTACAAACGTCTGAAATTTAATGTTAATAAAATTTTTTCAAATCTACGGACTATAACCAAAATTTAAAATAAAACAATAGACCTTGAGCAAATATTTTTTCATACATGTGTTTCTTTGTAAGGAGGATGAAATAGAACACAGTGAATCTATTTCCTTACCTGCCACCTTGAGAGCAAAAACTCCATCTCTTTAGGCAATGTGGGCTCAGGACCCATTACGGTACCTGGTGCGCACGAGAGCACAGAAAATTAAAATAATTTCGCGTAATTAAAGCTGGTCAAGGCAAAATAATACAGAGCTCAAAGTTGTCTCATAGCTATAAAACACTGGATGATCAATTTTATCATTAAATGATCAGCAGCTTGTATCCAGCAGGGTGGATACTTTTTGAGATGCTGTAAGTTTCTCACGCGCTGGAACAAATCCGGCTGACATTTACCCATGTTTATACAATATTTCTACAAGAATGCCTGATCGTCAGTCTCCACCAGCTTCCCCATTTCCACTCAAAAGGCATTTCAAAAACAACACACACACACACACACACACACACACCATGATGTGGGTGTTATTATTCACACTTAGAAACAGGGACCTAGTTCTAGGACCTAAGTGACTGGACCAGGGAGAACCGGCGGTCAGCAAGAGGGCCACGGTCCCAGCTAGGTGGAAACAGCTCTCTCCAGCTGCTCAGGCCACCTGTGGAAATTCCATAAACCAGCTATGATCAGCAAATGCCGACCACACCCACCTTGCTTTCTTGCAATCATCCTAGTCTGATTGGCAGCATTTTTATCTACAACACAGAGTTTTAAGATATATATTTTTTCTTTTTTTTTTTAAACCGTCTTCTCCCTTTATGGGGGTCATCCATTTAGACGTTTTTCTTCCCTTTGTTTACTGGATACCATCAACGTAGCATCACTCGGGCAGGAAGAGGGCTGCAGCTCATTGAAGGAGGCTTAGTCTTGGAAGGTGTGTGGGGACAGCTGGTGGATGCCCACAGGATGGGGGGAGATTTGGCTGGTTACTCTCGGTACATCGTAATAGCGATAACTGTTAAAAACTGAGCATCCTGGAGATCGATGCACTCTGTTTTTCCTTCTGGGAACTTTTCTGAGCATTTATCTTGTAGGTCTCATGACATTTCTGGTAAGCTGAACTCTCGGCAAGAAGAAATATGGAGCTGACAGAAGGAATATAGATGTGCAGAGGCTGCCAATGAATTCGCTCCACGATAACACACATGGGAGACTCAGGCTTGGAGGCCCCTGATCCTCACTTGCTGTCCACCCACAGCTCCTACCACAGTAAACAGCTCCCCAACGGACGCTTCCATTCTCTTAAATCCCAAATGCAATTAACAGAACTTTCTCATTAATATACCTACTGCCTTATCCCCAGTCACCAACAGTCACTTACATAGGAAGTTCCGTCTCTCATTTATTGCTTTAGCTGTCCATCAGCATTTCTATGGCCTCTTCATTGCTGAGTCTGTGATCTTGGCCTCTTCAGGATGTGTCGTGATCTAATCTATAAAGGTGATGGTGGCCAGGGCCGTCTGTTAGAACCAGAGATTTAAAACCCTAAGGCCAAACAAGACCACAGCGAAAACCCTAAAGTCCTCCTGGGCTGATGCATGCTAACCCAAGTCACACTACATAAAAATATAAACCCCCAAGTTAGTTTATAAATTGAAAATGAGACCCAAACACTGAAACATGTTCTCTATTTGTGTTCACTGGACTTCTGGATTGCTGGTGTAGTGTTTTCCACCATTATCTGAATGAAAGTTTCTATCCTTTAGGTAATGTAAAGTATCCAGTAAAACTTACAAAGGGGTGGTGACCTCTGTGAGGAAAATAAACGTGCATAAGAAACCTTCACGCACCACCTTCCAAACCACGTGGAGTTTGTCACTTACGGTTGCTTTGCCTCTGCCAAAAGACACATCATTTTCCTCGGTATTGGCTAGTCAGCTCTTACATTATCCTATTTTTTCTGAGGAATAAATATTGGTTTTTAATGCATGTGCAGTAAAAATATTAAATAGACCTATACCCATGCTGTGACTTTGGGCCATTTCTTCTTTCTCTCAAAGTGGCACAAAATAATAAATGATTCATTCCACTGAGGATTTAGCTATGATCATATCGCTAAGTGTTCTGATTTTTCAATTTAACAACATTGGGATATTTCGTGGTAATGAATTATTAAGGGGCCTTGGTCCGGAAAATGTCAGTACCTCTTTCCTGAGGCATTATGTCGTTCAGAATCGGATTGTCAACTGGAAGAACAGTGAGAGTTAAGGAAAACATCATTTAATTTTGTTAAAGACAAAAATTACCTAAAGTTCAAGCGGTCGATTTCTACACAGGTGTTCCTGCAGAAGTGTCTTAATATTTGTAAGGATAAAAAATAATAATAATAGCAAGTGCAAAGGGAACTCAGATGGACAGGACAGGAAAACAAAAGTTTGTTTCCATAACAACTTGCTACTAAAATTATGGACCGATGAAATATTAAACACAGCTAACCACAGGCTAGAACGCTACAACGTAGCATCGAGGATGGTTGGAAATTTATTCTCTCTGCAGATCACAAAGGATAACCACCGCTGACTGGGTTCAATCCATCAAGGAGTTTTATATACAACATTGTAAATCAAATATTCTCCAATAAAAATTAATTTTAAAATATGTGTATGTAAACACAATGTTGTCCCATTAGTGTATACATTGCTCAGATCCCAAAAAGCACAGGGCATAATGATTCTGCCCTAGTAAAGCTGAGGGTGACCCCAGGGAAAGTCATCTATATACGTGAAACTATTGCTGAAAAATTAAGTGCTGCACAGGTTGTCCAGGAAATATGTGTAAGGAGAGTTCTGCAAAGAGAAAGAAGCTGGCAGGTGAGACTGATCTAGAAACACAGGTGACCCTGGAGCTGACACTGGAAGGATAAATAATACTGGGGAATAAAAACAAGCAGACAAAATTTTTATAATTGTGGTTAAAAAAAAAACCCACATAACGCACAATTTCCCATCTTGACCATTTTTTTTAACATCTTTATTGGAGTATAATTGCTTTACAATGGTGTGTTAGTTTCTGCTATATAAAAAAGTGAATCAGTTATACATATACATATATCCCCATATCTCTTCCCTCTTGCATCTCCCTCTCACCCTCCCTATCCCACCCCTCTAGGTGTTCACAAAGCACCGAGCTGATCTCTCCGTGCTATGCGGCTGCTTCCCACTAGCTATCTATTTTACATTTGGTAGTGTATATATGTCCATGCCACTCTCTCACTTCATCCCAGCTTACCCTTCCCCCTCCCCGTGTCCTCAAGTCCATTCTCTACGTCTGCGTTTTTATTCCTGCCCTGCCCCTAGGTTCTTCATAATCACTTTTTTTTTTTTTAGTTTCCATATATATGTGTTAGCATACGGTATTTGTTTTTCTCTTTCTGACTTACTTCACTCTGTGTGACAGACTCTAGGTCCATCCACCTCACTACAAATAACTCAGTTTCATTTCTTTTTATGGCTGAGTAATATTCCATTGTATATATGTGCCACATCTTCTTTATCCATTCATCTGTCAGTGGACACTTAGGTTGTTTCCATGTCCTGGCTATTGTAAATAGAGCTGCAATGAACATTGTGGTACATGACTCTTTATGAATTATGGTTTTCTCAGGGTATATGCCCAGTAGTGGGATTGCTGGGTCATATGGTAGTTCTATTTGTAGGTTTTTAAGGAACCTCCATACTGTTCTCCATAGTGGCTGTATCAATTTACATTCCCACCAACAGTGCAAGAGGGTTCCCTTTTCTCCGCACCCTCTCCAGCATTTATTGTTTGTAGATTTTTTGATGATCATCTTGACCATTTTTAAATGTACAGTACAGTAGTGAGAACTATGTGCCTCTTTTTGTGCAATAGATCTCCAGAAATTTTCATCTTGCAAAAGTGGAACTCTGTATCCACTGAACAGCCCCCCTCTCCCCTCCCCACGGTCCCTGGCAACCACCATCCTCCTTTCTGTCTCTATGAACATAAGTGGAATTAGACAGTATTTGTCCTTTTGTGTCTGGCTTATTTCATTTAACATAATGTCCTTGAGGTTCATCCTTACTGCTGCCTATGACAGGATTTCCTTCTTTTTTTCAGACTGAATAATACTCCTTTGTATGTATAGACCACATTTTCTTTACCCATTCCTGCATCAATGGACATTTAGATGATTTCCACCTCTTGGCTATTGTGAATAAACGCTGCTATGAACAGGTATACAAATACCACTTTGAGATCCCATTTCCCATTCTTTTGTCTGTTTCCCAGAGTGGGACTGATGGATCATATGGTAATTTTATTTTTAATGTTTTGAGGAACTTGGAAAAGGCATAAAACTTTGGCAAGGTGGCTCCTTTATTCAGGAGGGTTAGTGAGATGGACAGAGTAGCCAGAGCTGAGGTGGGGGCGCCGATCATGAAGGATCAAAGGGTTGTGAGACCATTGCAAGGACCTGGCTTCTACCTGAGACGGGAAGCTCCTGGAGGGTTGAAAACACCAAGGTGACATTTTAGAAGGATGCTTCCAGCCTCCAGCTGCTTCTAGCTGTGTGGAGCAGAGGCAGCAAGGGAGCAGGTGCAGACTGAGAGCATCCGGGCAGAATGCAGTGACAGGCCAGGCACCGGCAGGTGCTGGGACTAAGGGGCTGTTAGTAGGGAAGTGAGAGGTTGCTGGATTCTGAGAGCAACTATTGATAAAGGAGAGATGACCTCATTTATTGATAGGTTGGATGTCAAAAGAAAGGGGAATCTCACATGATTTCAAAGTTTTTATCCTGAATGACTAAAAGTTTGGCATTGCAATTACTGAAGTGTGAAAAACTGGGGGAGAAGCTGGGGATTCTTTTTGTGGGATATCAGGCATTTCACAAAAGTTAGATCTGCAGAAGTACACGTTTAAACGGGAGCCTGGACAGTAGATTATCGCACTGACCCATCTGAGATGTGATGAAGGACGAGGTGATGAGAATAAACACGGGACTCCAGGAGACGTCTCTAAGGTAAAATGACAACACCTGTAGCTAGAACAAAAATAACAAATCAGTGAAATATCAGAGACTCCAGACTGGAGATGAGAAGAAGTGTAGAATGATATATGTCTTGGTAAAATGCAGAGTACTTTTGCGGGGTAGCTGCACCTTTTATAGTCCCATTGATACGTGACTCTAGGAGTCCTGTTTCTAAAACGCGTACCTAGTAACTGCTCTGATGAGGTTTCCATACGCAAGCAAGACTCGGGGACAATATTTTGGTGTATGTCGTTAGAAGGGAGGACTAGATATATCTGAAGCTTGCGTTTTCCCAAAAGTACTTGAAAAATGCAGATTCACAAATGCGAGTCTTCAAGCACGCTTGACCTTTCTATTTTCAGCTTTTCCGACTGTATGAAATACTTCAATGTTCAGATTCAAGTCTCAAGGTTGAGGGGAGCAGGCCCCTTTCTCAGTGAGAGTATTAAACAGATGAAGAAATATTCTTGGACAGGGTATCAGTCATATGGGTATAAGTACTGGTCAAAACTCACTGAGGGGGCTTCCCTGGTGGCGCAGTGGTTGAGGGTCCGCCTGCCGATGCAGGGGACGTGGGTTCGTGCCCCGGTATGGGAGCGGCTGGGCCCGTGAGCCATGGCCGCTGGGCCTGCGCGTCTGGAGCCTGTGCTCCGCAGCGGGAGAGGCCACAGCAGTGAGAGGCCCGCGTACCGCAAAACAAAAAACAGGAAAAAACCTCACTGAGTTGTATGCTTAGGATCTGTACGCTTCACTGGACATAAGTTACATCCCAGTTTAGGCAATGGAACACCCATCCCAGGTCAAGTGTATTGGCCGGAGGATGGGAGGCTTGAGGGAAACAGACAAAGCTGTGATCCTAGTGGCAATGATGCCAGTAATCAAGCTCCAGATCAGAACCCTGTTCCTGCCAGCTCGTCCAGGCCTGTCCTCAGCCATCGCAAAGAACTTCGGGCACCCAGTCTAAGAAAGTAGGAGAAAGGCGCAGCTTTGCGAGTGCAGGGCAACAATTGTAAGTATTATATAGCAGATCAAAGCAGAAAATCCTGCTTTAAAAAAATCAAGGTGAAATTGAATCAGGTCTGAACCTCCATGATACAACGTTTGCAAGATACAAGGTAAAAGCAAACCCAGGGTAAATCACATCCAGTGGCTGATGTGACGCAGGAGAAATCGCATGTACTTGAGAAGAGTGGGCAGAAAGTAGAGCAGACAGGCACACTGCCCCCCCCAGACACTCCGTGGAGCTGCCGCCTGGTGTCCTGAGTGGAACCCCTTGTCCCTGCAGCCCCATTTCTCAGCACTTCCAGGCAAGCTATGGGGTGTATGGTGCAGAGCTGACATCACATTCCAGCAGCTCTATTTATATCTTCTTATTAAACTGTCCTAAAAAAGAAGTGATATCTTTTTCTTTTTGATTCATTAGCTCAAAAGAACTCTTGCCACACCGTCTACTTATCCACGGTTGCAGCCAACCAATAACAGGGCAATGATCTCTGATCCAGACCATTCCTAGCGGTATCAGAAGAGTATGTTTGAACACACAGGACTGGTCACACGTGTTTTTCTCTTTGCCCAACCTACCCTGACTCAAGTGGAAGGAAAGAAATGACAATGGCTTTCATTTGAAGGAAAAGGAGATTGTAAATAGGTGTCACGGGGAACAAGAAATAGCGATACATTTTTCGGAAGACACAGCAGACAGGAGGGGGTACAGGGATTGACAGAGCAGACAGGTAAGTGCCTGCAAACTGGAGACATTTATGAGAAGTGACACACTCCTCCTTACAGGACTGTCGAGAGGGAGTGTTCTAACTGGGAAGCTGGGGGTTAAGCACACGCTGAAAAGAGAAAGACCTGTTTCAGGGTCTGCACCTGGTGCCCTTGGACACGCCCTCAGTACTGCTCACCTCACCCCTGCAGCCAGGGGACCGCCCCTCCCCTCTCCCCAGCAGGAGACAAGAGGGTCACTGTCTGAATATATTCAGTTGAAGGTGCTCTGGACTTGGGGGGCACTAGGCAGAGTAGACAGCAGTATTAGGCTGAAAATGAAAGGATTAAGTGACAACTCCAACCTGAACTTTAGGACTCCAGCTTGGGGCATTTTGCTCCCAGACACCTGCAGCCAGGCGGAAACTGTTCTTGGCAGGCGTGCAGGGAACATACCTGTCCCTTGTTATCATCATCACTGTCACAATCACCATCATCGCCATCACCATCACCTTTTAGGACCTTTCTCAGCAAGGACATAGCCCATCTCAATGAGGGACTGAGTAAAGAAAGAGAAAAGCACGGGACGGAGGAAACAGGACCCCGGAATGACAGCACAGGAAAGTCCCAGGGATTCAGCTCTGTCCAGGCTTCAAAAGCAAACTGGACCAGGATGGAGAGCTTGCCTCGGTGGGGCAGGTGGAAGGCGTGGACAGCAGAATGGAGCTGATGGATTGCTCGGAACTGTGTTTGCGTGTTTGGCAAGATTATTAGTAGGCGTTTGACGGATGTGTTAGAGCATCTGGAAAGAGTTAGTGATAAGTACATAAAAAACCTAAGCAAGTGGAAAAATGAGGCAATAATTCCAAGAAAAACAAAAAAGTGGTGAAGATAGGAAATGTAATCAAATTATTCTGTTTGACTCACTTGTGAAAATCCTTACATAGTGTTAGTTAATTGACAACCAAAATTTGACATGTATAT